>NC_090928.1:921654024-921961704 GCF_040938575.1 Ambystoma mexicanum | reverse complement strand
TGTCTCTCTCCCCTTCACCCCCACCCCCCGCTCATGCCCCATTTGTCTCTCCCCCGTGTCTCTCTCCCCTTCCCCCCACTCATGCCCGTGTCTCTCCCCTTCCCCCCCACCCCCTGCTCATGCCGTGTCTCCCTACTGTTCCCCCCACCCCCGCTCATGCCCCGTGTGTCTGTCCCCTCCCCCCACCCCCTGCTCATGCCCTGTGTGTCTCTCCCCCTCCCCCTCACCCCCCGCTCATGCCCCTTGTCTCTATCCCCTTCCCCCCACCCCCGGCTCATGCCCCGTGTGTCTCCCTCCTCTTCCCCCCACCCCCTGCTTCTGCCCCGTGTGTCTCTCCCCTTCCCCCCACCCCCGCTCATGCCCCGTGTGTCTCTCCCCTTGCCCCCACCCCTGCTCATGCCCCGTGTGTCTCTCTCCTTCCCCCCACCCCCGCTAAAACCTGTGTTTCTCTCCCCTTCCCTCCCACCCCCGCTCATGCCCCGTGTGTCTCTCCCCTTCCCCCCTCCCCCCCACCCCCCGCTCATGCCCCGCGTGTCTCCCCTCCCCCCACCCCCTGCTCATGCCCCGTGTCTCCCTACTGTTGCCCCCATCCCCCCGCTCATGCCCCGTGTTTCTCTCCCCTTCCCCCCCCACGCCACGCACATGCCCGGTGTGTCTCACCCCTTCCTACCACCCCCCGCTCATGCCCCGTGTCTCCCTACTGTTCCCCCACCCCCCGCACATGCCCAGTGTCTCTCTCCCCTTCCCCCCCACCCCCGCGTGTGTCTCTCCTTCCCCCCACCCCCTGCTCATGCCCCGTGTTTCTCTCCCCTTCCCTCCCACCCCCCGCTCATGCCCCGTGTTTCTCTCCCCTTCCCCCCACCCCCCACGTCTCTCTCCCCTTCCCCCACCCCCGCTCATGCCCGTGTCTCTCTCCCCTTCCCCCCATCCACGCTCATGCCCCGTGTGTCTCTCCACTTCCCCCTACCCCCGCTCATGCCCTGTGTTTCTCTCCCCTTCCCCCCCACGTCTCTCTCCCCTTCCCCCCACCCCCCGCTCATGCCCCATGTGTCTCTCCCCCTGTGTCTCTCTCCCCTTCCCCCCAGCCCCTGCTCATGCCCGTGTCCCTCTCCCCTCCCCCCCAGCTCCTGCCCCGTGTCTCTCCCCTTCCCCCCCAACCGCCCACTCATGCCCCGTGTCTCTCGCCCCTTCCCCCCACCCCCCGCTCATGCCCCGTGTCTCTCCCCTTCCCCCCACCCCCCGCTCATGCCCCGTGTCTCTCTCCCCTTCCCCCACCCCCCACTCATGCCCCGTGTCTCTCTCCACTTCCCCCACCCCTGCTCATGCCCGTGTGTGTCTCCCCCTTCCCCCCCACCCACCGCTCATGCCCTGTGTGTCTCTCCCCTTCCCCCAACCCCCTACTCAAGCACTGTGTCTCTCTCAACTTCCCCCCATCCCCCACTAATGCCCCATCTCCCATGTTACCCCCCACCCCCCGCTCATGCCCCGTGTCTCTCTCCACTTCCCCCCACCCCCCGCTCATGCCCCGTGTCTCCCTCGTGTTACCCCCCCGTTCATGCCCCGTGTCTCCCATTCCCCCCCACCCACCTGCTCATGCCCTGTGTCTCCCCTGTTGCCCCCACCCCCGCTCATGCCCCGTGTCTCACTACTTTTCCCCCACCCCCCGCTCATGCCCCATGTCTCCCTGTTCCCCACATCCCCCCCGCTCATGCCCCATGTTTCTCTCCCCTTCCCCCCCACGCCCCGCTCATGCCCAGTGTGTCTCACCCCTTCCTACCACCCCCCACTCATGCCCCGTGTCTCCCAACTGTTCCCCCACCCCCTCACATGCCCAGTGTCTCTCTCCCCTTCCCCCACCCCCGCTCATGCCCCGTGTGTGCCTCTCCTTCCCCCCACCCCCTGCTCATGCCCCGTGTTTCTCTCCCCTTCCCTCCCACCCCCGTTCATGCCCCGTGTGACTCTCCCCTTCCCCCAACCACCCGCTCATGCCCGTGTCTCTCTCCCCTTCCCCCCACCCGCGCTCATGCCCCTGTCTCCCTACTGTTCCCCCCACCCCCAGCTCATGCCCCGTGTCTCTCTCCCCTTTCCCCAAACCCCGCTCATACCCCGTGTGTCTCTCCCCCTTCCCCCCACCCCTGCTCCTGCCCCGTGTCTCACTACTTTTCCCCCACCCTCCACTCATGCCCCGTGTCTCTCTCTCCTTCCCCCCACCCCCTGCTCATGCCCCGTGTCTCTCTATCCTTTCCCCAACCAACTGCTCATGCCCAGTGTTTCTCCCCTTCCCCCCCACCCCCGCTCATGCCCCGTGTGTCTCTCCCCTTCCCTCCACCCCCCCACTCATGCCCCGTGTCTCCCTACTGTTCCCCCCACCCCCCGCTCATGCCCCGTGTGTCTCTCCCCTTCCCCCCACCCCCCACTTATGCCCCGTGTCTCCCTACTTTCCCCCCACCCCCCACTCATGCCCCCTGTGTCTATCCCCTTCCCCTGCTCATGCCCCGTGTGTCTCCCTACTGTTCCCCCCACCCCCTGCTCATGCCCCGTGTATCTCTCCCCTTTCCCACATCCCCGCTCATGGCCCGTGTGTCTCTCCCCTTCCCCCTCCACCCCCCGCTCATGCCCGGTCTCTCCCCTTCCCCCATCCCCCGCTCATGCCCCGTGTGTCCCTCCCCTTCCTCCTCACCCCCCCGCTCATGCCCCGTGTGTGTCTCCCCTTCCCCCCCACCCCCCGCGTCTCCCTACTGTTCCCCCCACCCCCCGCTCATGCCCCGTGCGTCTCTTCCCCCCACCCCCCGCTCACATCCCGTGTCTACCTACACTTCCCCCCACCCCCTGCTCATGCCCCAAGTCTCCCTACTGTTCCCCCCCACCCCCGCTCATGCCCCCGTGTCTCCCTCCGTTCCCCCCACTCATGCTCCATGTGTCTCAACCCTCCCCCCACCCCCCGCGAATGCCCTGTGTGTCTCCGCCCTTCCCCCCACCCCCCGCTCATGACCCGTGTCTCCTGTTGCCCCCCCACCCTCCGGTCATGTCCCATGTCTCCCTCCTTTAGCCCCACCCCCCGCTCATGCCCCGTGTTTCCCTCCTGTACCCCCACCCCCCCGCTCATGCCCCGTGTTTCCCTCATGTTCCCCGCACCTCCCGCTCATGCCCCGTGTTACCCCCCCAACCCCCGCTCATTCATGCCCCGTATCTCCCTCGTGATCCCCCCACCCCCGTTCATGCCCCGTGTGTCTCTCCCCCCACCCCCCGCTCACGTCCCGTGTCTCCCTACTCTTCCCCCCACTCATGCCCCGAGTCTCCCTACTGTTCCCCCCACCCCCCGCACATGCCCCGTGTGTCTCTCCCCTTACCCCCCGCTCATGCCCCGTGTCTATCTCCCCTTCCCCCCCACCCCTCGCTCATGCCCGTGTGTCTCTCCCCTTCCCCCCACGCCCGCTCATGCCCCGTATCTCCCTACTGTTCCCCCACATCGCCAGCTCATGCCCTGTGTCTTTCTCCCCTTCCCCCCAACGCCCGCTCATGCCCCATGTGTCTCTCCCCGTGCCTCTCTCCCCTTCCCCCCCACTCATGCCCGTGTCTCTCTCCCCTTCCCCACCCCCCCCGCTCATGCCCCGTGTGTCTCTCCCCTTACCCCTACCCCCCGCTCATGCCCCGTGTCTCTCTCCCCTTCCCCCCCACCCCTCGTTCATGCCCGTGTGTCTCTCCCCTTCCCCCCATGCCTGCTCATGCCCCGTATATCCCTACTATTCCCCCACATCGCCAGCTCATGCCCCGTGTCTTTCTCCCCTTCCCCCAACGCCCACTCATGCCCCATTTGTCTCTCCCCAGTGCCTCTCTCCCCTTCCCCCCACTCATGCCCGTGTCTCTCTCCCCTTCCCCACCCCCCCTGCTCATGCCCCGTGTGTCTCTCCCCTTCCACCCCACCCCCGCTCATGCTCCTTGTGTCTCTCCCCTGCCCATCCACCCCCGCTCATGCCCCGTGTCTCCCTACTGTTCGCCCACATCGCCAGCTCATGCCCCGTGTCTTTCTCCCCTTCCCCCCCAACCCCCGCTCATGCCCCATGTGTCTCTCCCCTTTCCCCCCACCCCCCATTTGTCTCTCCCCCGTGCCTCTCTCCCCTTCTCCCCCACTCATGCCCGTGTCTCTCTCCCCTTCCCCACCCCCCTGCTCATGCCCCGTGTGTCTCTCCCCTTCCACCCCACCCCCGCTCATGCTCCTTGTGTCTCTCCCCTGCCCATCCACCCCCGCTCATGCCCCGTGTCTCCCTACTGTTCCCACCACCCCATGCTCATGCCCGGTGTCTCTCTCCTTCCCTCCCACCCCCCCGCTCATGCCCCGTGTGTCTCTCCCCTTCCCCCCACTCATGCCCCGTGTCTCTCTCCCCTTCCCCCCCACGCCCCGCTCATGCCCCATGTCTCCCTACTGTTCCCCTCCACCCCCGCTCATACCCCGTGTCTCCCTACTGATCCCCACACCCCCCGCACAAGCCCCGTGTCTCTCTCCCCTTCCGCCCCACCGCCTCATGCCCTGTGTCTCTCCCCTTACCCCCACCCCCGCTCATGCCCCGTGTCTCTCTCCCCTTCCCACCCGCTCCCCGCTCATGCCCCGTGTCTCTCTCCCCATCCACTCCCACTCATGCCCTATGTGTCTCTCCCCTCCCCATCCACCCCCCGCTCATGCCCCATGTCTCCCTATTGTTCCCCCTACCCCCCACTCATGCCCCATGTCTCTCTCTCCTTCCCCCCACTCCCTGCTCATGCCCCGTGTCTCTCCCCTTCCCCCCACCCCCTGCTCATGCCATGTCTCTCTCCCCTTCCCCCCACCCCCGCTCATGCCCTGTGTGTCTCTCCCCTTCCCCCCACCCCCCGCTCATGCCCTGTATGTCTCTCTCCTTCCGCCCACCCCTCGCTCATGCCTGTGTCTCTCTCCCCTCCCCCCGCTAATGCCCCGTGTGTCTCTCCCCTCCCCCCACCCCCGCTCATGCCCCGTATCTCCCTACTGTTCCCCCCACCCTCAGCTCATGCTCCGTGTCTCTCCCCCCTTTCCCCCAACCCCCGCTCATGCCCCGTGTGACTCTCCCCTTCCCCCCACCCCCCATCATGCCCCGTGTCTCTCCCCTTCCCCCCACCCCCCGTCATGCCCCATCTGTCTCTCCCCCATGTCTCTCTCCCCTTCCCCCCCACTCATGCCCGTGTCTCCCTCCCCTTCCCCCCACCCCCGCTCATGCCCTGTCTCCCTACTGTTCCTCCCACCCCCTGCTCATGCCCCGTGTGTCTCTCCCCTCCCCACCACCCCCTGCTCATACCCCGTGTGTCTCTCCCCTCCCCACCACCCCCTGCTCATACCCTGTGTCTCTCTCCCCTTCCCCCCACCCCCCGTGTCTCCCTCCTTTCCCCCGATGCCACACTCATGCCCCGTGTGTCTCTCCCCTCCCCTCGCTAATGCCCCATGTCTCTCCCCGCCCCCACCCCCTGCTCATGCCCGTGTGTCTCTCCCCTTCCCCCCACCCCCCGCTCATGCCCCATGTGTCTCTCCCCGTGTCTCTCCCCTTCCCCCCACCCCCGCTCATGCCCTGTCTCCCTACTGTTCCTCCCACCCCCTGCTCATGCCCCGTGTGTCTCTCCCCTCCCCACCACCCCCTGCTCATACCCCGTGTCTCTCTCCCCTTCCCCCCCACCCCCCGTGTCTCCCTCCTTTCCCCCGATGCCACGCTCATGCCCTGTGTGTCTCTCCCCTCCCCTCGCTAATGCCCCATGTGTCTCTCCCCGCCCCCCACCCCCTGCTCATGCCCGTGTGTCTCTCCCCTTCCCCCCACCCCCCGCTCATGCCCCATGTGTCCCTCCCCCGTGTCTCTCTCCCTTTCCCCCCCACCCATGCCCCGTGTCTCCCTACTGTTCCCCCCACCCCCCACTCATGCCCCGTGTCTCTCCCCTTCCCCCCACCCCCCGCTCATGCCCCGTGTCTCCCTCCTTTCCCCCCCGACCCCCCGCTCATGCCCCGTGTGTATCTCCCCTCCCCCGCTAATGCCCCATGTGTCTCTACCCTTCCCCCCCACCCCCCGCTCATGCCCTGTGTGTCTCTCCCCTTCACCCCACCCCCCGCTCATGCCCTGTGTGTCTCTCCCCTTCCCACCACCCCTCGCTCATGCCCGTTCTCTCTCCCCTTCCCCCCACTCCCGCTCATGCCCTGTATCTCCCTACTGTTCCCCCACCCCCAGCTCATGCCACGTGTCTCTCTCCCTTCCCCCAACCCCCGCCCCATGTGACTCTTCCCTTCCCCCACCCCCCATCATGCCCCGTGTCTCTCTCCCCTTCACCCCCACCCCCCGCTCATGCCCCATTTGTCTCTCCCCCGTGTCTCTCTCCCCTTCCCCCCACTCATGCCCGTGTCTCTCCCCTTCCCCCCCACCCCCTGCTCATGCCGTGTCTCCCTACTGTTCCCCCCACCCCCCGCTCATGCCCCGTGTGTCTGTCCCCTCCCCCCACCCCCTGCTCATGCCCTGTGTGTCTCTCCCCCTCCCCCTCACCCCCCGCTCATGCCCCTTGTCTCTATCCCCTTCCCCCCACCCCCGGCTCATGCCCCGTGTGTCTCCCTCCTCTTCCCCCCACCCCCTGCTTCTGCCCCGTGTGTCTCTCCCCTTCCCCCCACCCCCGCTCATGCCCCGTGTGTCTCTCCCCTTGCCCCCACCCCTGCTCATGCCCCGTGTGTCTCTCTCCTTCCCCCCACCCCCGCTAAAACCCGTGTTTCTCTCCCCTTCCCTCCCACCCCCGCTCATGCCCCGTGTGTCTCTCCCCTTCCCCCCTCCCCCCCACCCCCCGCTCATGCCCCGCGTGTCTCCCCTCCGCCCACCCCCTGCTCATGCCCCGTGTCTCCCTACTGTTGCCCCCATCCCCCCGCTCATGCCCCGTGTTTCTCTCCCCTTCCCCCCCACGCCACGCACATGCCCGGTGTGTCTCACCCCTTCCTACCACCCCCCGCTCATGCCCCGTGTCTCCCTACTGTTCCCCCACCCCCCGCACATGCCCAGTGTCTCTCTCCCCTTCCCCCCCACCCCCGCGTGTGTCTCTCCTTCCCCCCACCCCCTGCTCATGCCCGTGTTTCTCTCCCCTTCCCTCCCACCCCCCGCTCATGCCCCGTGTTTCTCTCCCCTTCCCCCCACCCCCCACGTCTCTCTCCCCTTCCCCCACCCCCGCTCATGCCCGTGTCTCTCTCCCCTTCCCCCCACCGACGCTCATGCCCCGTGTGTCTCTCCACTTCCCCCTACCCCCGCTCATGCCCTGTGTTTCTCTCCCCTTCCCCCCCACGTCTCTCTCCCCTTCCCCCCACCCCCCGCTCATGCCCCATGTGTCTCTCCCCTGTGTCTCTCTCCCCTTCCCCCCAGCCCCTGCTCATGCCCGTGTCCCTCTCCCCTCCCCCCCAGCTCCTGCCCCGTGTCTCTCCCCTTCCCCCCCAACCGCCCACTCATGCCCTGTGTCTCTCGCCCCTTCCCCCCACCCCCCGCTCATGCCCCGTGTCTCTCCCCTTCCCCCCACCCCCCGCTCATGCCCCGTGTCTCTCTCCCCTTCCCCCACCCCCCACTCATGCCCCGTGTCTCTCTCCACTTCCCCCACCCCTGCTCATGCCCGTGTGTGTCTCCCCTTCCCCCCCACCCACCGCTCATGCCCTGTGTGTCTCTCCCCTTCCCCCAACCCCCTACTCAAGCACTGTGTCTCTCTCAACTTCCCCCATCCCCCACTAATGCCCCATCTCCCATGTTACCCCCCACCCCCCGCTCATGCCCCGTGTCTCTCTCCACTTCCCCCCACCCCCCGCTCATGCCCCGTGTCTCCCTCGTGTTACCCCCCGTTCATGCCCCGTGTCTCCCATTCCCCCCCACCCACCTGCTCATGCCCTGTGTCTCCCCTGTTGCCCCCACCCCCGCTCATGCCCCATGTCTCACTACTTTTCCCCCACCCCCCGCTCATGCCCCATGTCTCCCTGTTCCCCACATCCCCCCCGCTCATGCCCCATGTTTCTCTCCCCTTCCCCCCCACGCCCCGCTCATGCCCAGTGTGTCTCACCCCTTCCTACCACCCCCCACTCATGCCCCGTGTCTCCCAACTGTTCCCCCACCCCCTCACATGCCCAGTGTCTCTCTCCCCTTCCCCCCACCCCCGCTCATGCCCCGTGTGTGCCTCTCCTTCCCCCCACCCCCTGCTCATGCCCCGTGTTTCTCTCCCCTTCCCTCCCACCCCCGTTCATGCCCCGTGTGACTCTCCCCTTCCCCCCAACCACCCGCTCATGCCCGTGTCTCTCTCCCCTTCCCCCCACCCGCGCTCATGCCCCTGTCTCCCTACTGTTCCCCCCACCCCCAGCTCATGCCCCGTGTCTCTCTCCCCTTCCCCCAAACCCCGCTCATACCCCGTGTGTCTCTCCCCTTCCCCCCACCCCTGCTCCTGCCCCGTGTCTCACTACTTTTCCCCCACCCTCCACTCATGCCCCGTGTCTCTCTCTCCTTCCCCCCACCCCCTGCTCATGCCCCATGTCTCTCTATCCTTTCCCCCAACCAACTGCTCATGCCCAGTGTTTCTCCCCTTCCCCCCCCACCCCCGCTCATGCCCCGTGTGTCTCTCCCCTTCCCTCCACCCCCCCACTCATGCCCCGTGTCTCCCTACTGTTCCCCCCACCCCCGCTCATGCCCCGTGTGTCTCTCCCCTTCCCCCCACCCCCCACTTATGCCCCGTGTCTCCCTACTTTCCCCCACCCCCCACTCATGCCCCCTGTGTCTATCCCCTTCCCCTGCTCATGCCCCGTGTGTCTCCCTACTGTTCCCCCCACCCCCTGCTCATGCCCCGTGTATCTCTCCCCTTTCCCACATCCCCGCTCATGGCCCGTGTGTCTCTCCCCTTCCCCCTCCACCCCCCGCTCATGCCCGGTCTCTCCCCTTCCCCCATCCCCCGCTCATGCCCCGTGTGTCCCTCCCCTTCCTCCTCACCCCCCCGCTCATGCCCCGTGTGTGTCTCCCCTTCCCCCCCACCCCCCGCGTCTCCCTACTGTTCCCCCCACCCCCCGCTCATGCCCCGTGCGTCTCTTCCCCCCACCCCCCGCTCACATCCCGTGTCTACCTACACTTCCCCCCACCCCCTGCTCATGCCCCAAGTCTCCCTACTGTTCCCCCCACCCCCGCTCATGCCCCCGTGTCTCCCTCCGTTCCCCCCACTCATGCTCCATGTGTCTCAACCCTCCCCCCACCCCCCGCGAATGCCCTGTGTGTCTCCGCCCTTCCCCCCACCCCCCGCTCATGACCCGTGTCTCCTGTTGCCACCCCCACCCTCCGGTCATGTCCCATGTCTCCCTCCTTTAGCCCCACCCCCCGCTCATGCCCCGTGTTTCCCTCCTGTACCCCCACCCCCCCGCTCATGCCCCGTGTTTCCCTCATGTTCCCCGCACCTCCCGCTCATGCCCCGTGTTACCCCCCCAACCCCCGCTCATTCATGCCCCGTGTCTCCCTCGTGATCCCCCCACCCCCGTTCATGCCCCGTGTGTCTCTTCCCCCCACCCCCCGCTCACGTCCCGTGTCTCCCTACTCTTCCGCCCACCCTCCACTCATGCCCCGAGTCTCCCTACTGTTCCCCCCACCCCCCGCACATGCCCCGTGTGTCTCTCCCCTTACCCCCCGCTCATGCCCCGTGTCTATCTCCCCTTCCCCCCCACCCCTCGCTCATGCCCGTGTGTCTCTCCCCTTCCCCCCACGCCCGCTCATGCCCCGTATCTCCCTACTGTTCCCCCACATCGCCAGCTCATGCCCTGTGTCTTTCTCCCCTTCCCCCCAACGCCCGCTCATGCCCCATGTGTCTCTCCCCGTGCCTCTCTCCCCTTCCCCCCCACTCATGCCCGTGTCTCTCTCCCCTTCCCCACCCCCCCCGCTCATGCCCCGTGTGTCTCTCCCCTTACCCCTACCCCCCGCTCATGCCCCGTGTCTCTCTCCCCTTCCCCCCCACCCCTCGTTCATGCCCGTGTGTCTCTCCCCTTCCCCCCATGCCTGCTCATGCCCCGTATATCCCTACTATTCCCCCACATCGCCAGCTCATGCCCCGTGTCTTTCTCCCCTTCCCCCAATGCCCGCTCATGCCCCATTTGTCTCTCCCCAGTGCCTCTCTCCCCTTCCCCCCACTCATGCCCGTGTCTCTCTCCCCTTCCCCACCCCCCCTGCTCATGCCCCGTGTGTCTCTCCCCTTCCACCCCACCCCCGCTCATGCTCCTTGTGTCTCTCCCCTGCCCATCCACCCCCGCTCATGCCCCGCGTCTCCCTACTGTTCGCCCACATCGCCAGCTCATGCCCCGTGTCTTTCTCCCCTTCCCCCCCAACCCCCGCTCATGCCCCATGTGTCTCTCCCCTTCCCCCCACCCCCCATTTGTCTCTCCCCCGTGCCTCTCTCCCCTTCTCCCCCACTCATGCCTGTGTCTCTCTCCCCTTCCCCACCCCCCTGCTCATGCCCCGTGTGTCTCTCCCCTTCCACCCCACCCCCGCTCATGCTCCTTGTGTCTCTCCCCTGCCCATCCACCCCCGCTCATGCCCCGTGTCTCCCTACTGTTCCCACAACCCCATGCTCATGCCCGGTGTCTCTCTCCTTCCCTCCCACCCCCCCGCTCATGCCCCGTGTGTCTCTCCCCTTCCCCCCACTCATGCCCCGTGTCTCTCTCCCCTTCCCCCCCACGCCCCGCTCATGCCCCATGTCTCCCTACTGTTCCCCTCCACCCCCGCTCATACCCCGTGTCTCCCTACTGATCCCCACACCCCCCGCACAAGCCCCGTGTCTCTCTCCCCTTCCGCCCCACCGCCTCATGCCCTGTGTGTCTCTCCCCTTACCCCCACCCCCGCTCATGCCCCGTGTCTCTCTCCCCTTCCCACCCGCTCCCCACTCATGCCCCGTGTCTCTCTCCCCATCCACTCCCACTCATGCCCCATGTGTCTCTCCCCTCCCCATCCACCCCCCGCTCATGCCCCATGTCTCCCTATTGTTCCCCCTACCCCCCACTCATGCCCCATGTCTCTCTCTCCTTCCCCCCACTCCCTGCTCATGCCCCGTGTCTCTCCCCTTCCCCCCACCCCCTGCTCATGCCATGTCTCTCTCCCCTTCCCCCCACCCCCGCTCATGCCCTGTGTGTCTCTCCCCTTCCCCCCACCCCCCGCTCATGCCCTGTATGTCTCTCTCCTTCCGCCCACCCCTCGCTCATGCCTGTCTCTCTCTCCCCTCCCCCCGCTAATGCCCCGTGTGTCTCTCCCCTCCCCCCCACCCCCGCTCATGCCCCGTATCTCCCTACTGTTTCCCCCACCCCCAGCTCATGCTCCGTGTCTCTCCCCCCTTTCCCCCAACCCCCGCTCATGCTCCGTGTGACTCTCCCCTTCCCCCCATCCCACATCATGCCCCGTGTCTCTCCCCTTCCCCCCACCCCCGTCATGCCCCATCTGTCTCTCCCCCATGTCTCTCTCCCCTTCCCCCCCACTCATGCCCGTGTCTCCCTCCCCTTCCCCCCACCCCCGCTCATGCCCTGTCTCCCTACTGTTCCTCCCACCCCCTGCTCATGCCCCGTGTGTCTCTCCCCTCCCCACCACCCCCTGCTCATACCCCGTGTGTCTCTCCCCTCCCCACCACCCCCTGCTCATACCCCGTGTCTCTCTCCCCTTCCCCCCACCCCCCGTGTCTCCCTCCTTTCCCCCGATGCCACACTCATGCCCCGTGTGTCTCTCCCCTCCCCTCGCTAATGCCCCATGTCTCTCCCCGCCCCCCACTCCCTGCTCATGCCCGTGTGTCTCTCCCCTTCCCCCCACCCCCCGCTCATGCCCCATGTGTCTCTCCCCCGTGTCTCTCTCCCTTTCCCCCCACTCATGCCCCGTGTCTCTCCCCTTCCCCCCACCCCCGCTCATGCCCTGTCTCCCTACTGTTCCTCCCACCCCCTGCTCATGCCCCGTGTGTCTCTCCCCTCCCCACCACCCCCTGCTCATACCCCGTGTCTCTCTCCCCTTCCCCCCCACCCCCCGTGTCTCCCTCCTTTCCCCCAATGCCACGCTCATGCCCTGTGTGTCTCTCCCCTCCCCTCGCTAATGCCCCATGTGTCTCTCCCCGCCCCCCACCCCCTGCTCATGCCCGTGTGTCTCTCCCCTTCCCCCCACCCCCCGCTCATGCCCCATGTGTCCCTCCCCCGTGTCTCTCTCCCTTTCCCCCCCACCCATGCCCCGTGTCTCCCTACTGTTCCCCCCACCCCCCACTCATGCCCCGTGTCTCTCCCCTTCCCCCCACCCCCCGCTCATGCCCCGTGTCTCCCTCCTTTCCCCCCCGACCCCCCGCTCATGCCCCGTGTGTATCTCCCCTCCCCCGCTAATGCCCCATGTGTCTCTACCCTTCCCCCCCACCCCCCGCTCATGCCCTGTGTGTCTCTCCCCTTCACCCCACCCCCCGCTCATGCCCTGTGTGTCTCTCCCCTTCCCACCACCCCTCGCTCATGCCCGTTCTCTCTCCCCTTCCCCCCACTCCCGCTCATGCCCTGTATCTCCCTACTGTTCCCCCACCCCCAGCTCATGCCCCGTGTCTCTCTCCCTTCCCCCAGCCCCCGCCCCATGTGACTCTTCCCTTCCCCCACCCCCCATCATGCCCCGTGTCTCTCTCCCCTTCACCCCCACCCCCCGCTCATGCCCCATTTGTCTCTCCCCCGTGTCTCTCTCCCCTTCCCCCCACTCATGCCCGTGTCTCTCCCCTTCCCCCCCACCCCCTGCTCATGCCGTGTCTCCCTACTGTTCCCCCCACCCCCCGCTCATGCCCCGTGTGTCTGTCCCCTCCCCCCACCCCCTGCTCATGCCCTGTGTGTCTCTCCCCTTCCCCCTCACCCCCCGCTCATGCCCCTTGTCTCTATCCCCTTCCCCCCACCCCCGGCTCATGCCCCGTGTGTCTCCCTCCTCTTCCCCCCACCCCCTGCTTCTGCCCCGTGTGTCTCTCCCCTTCCCCCCACCCCCGCTCATGCCCCGTGTGTCTCTCCCCTTGCCCCCACCCCTGCTCATGCCCCGTGTGTCTCTCTCCTTCCCCCCACCCCCGCTAAAACCCGTGTTTCTCTCCCCTTCCCACCCACCCCCGCTCATGCCCCGTGTGTCTCTCCCCTTCCCCCCTCCCCCCGCTCATGCCCCGCGTGTCTCCCCTCCCCCCACCCCCTGCTCATGCCCCGTGTCTCCCTACTGTTGCCCCCATCCCCCCGCTCATGCCCCGTGTTTCTCTCCCCTTCCCCCCCACGCCACGCACATGCCCGGTGTGTCTCACCCCTTCCTACCACCCCCCGCTCATGCCCCGTGTCTCCCTACTGTTCCCCCACCCCCCGCACATGCCCAGTGTCTCTCTCCCCTTCCCCCCCACCCCCGCGTGTGTCTCTCCTTCCCCCCACCCCCTGCTCATGCCCCGTGTTTCTCTCCCCTTCCCTCCCACCCCCCGCTCATGCCCCGTGTTTCTCTCCCCTTCCCCCCACCCCCCACGTCTCTCTCCCCTTCCCCCACCCCCGCTCATGCCCGTGTCTCTCTCCCCTTCCCCCCACCCGCGCTCATGCCCCGTGTGTCTCTCCACTTCCCCCTACCCCCGCTCATGCCCCGTGTTTCTCTCCCCTTCCCCCCCACGTCTCTCTCCCCTTCCCCCCACCCCCCGCTCATGCCCCATGTGTCTCTCCCCTGTGTCTCTCTCCCCTTCCCCCCAGCCCCTGCTCATGCCCGTGTCCCTCTCCCCTCCCCCCCAGCTCCTGCCCCGTGTCTCTCCCCTTCCCCCCCAACCGCCCACTCATGCCCCGTGTCTCTCGCCCCTTCCCCCCACCCCCCGCTGATGCCCCGTGTCTCTCTCCCCTTCCCCCAAACCCCGCTCATACCCCGTGTGTCTCTCCCCTTCCCCCCACCCCTGCTCCTGCCCCTGTCTCCCTACTGTTCCCCCCACCCCCAGCTCATGCCCCGTGTCTCTCTCCCCTTCCCCCAAACCCCGCTCATACCCCGTGTGTCTCTCCCCTTCCCCCCACCCCTGCTCCTGCCCCGTGTCTCACTACTTTTCCCCCACCCTCCACTCATGCCCCGTGTCTCTCTCTCCTTCCCCCCACCCCCTGCTCATGCCCCGTGTCTCTCTATCCTTTCCCCCAACCAACTGCTCATGCCCAGTGTTTCTCCCCTTCCCCCCCCACCCCCGCTCATGCCCCGTGTGTCTCTCCCCTTCCCTCCACCCCCCCACTCATGCCCCGTGTCTCCCTACTGTTCCCCCCACCCCCCGCTCATGCCCCGTGTGTCTCTCCCCTTCCCCCCACCCCCCACTTATGCCCCGTGTCTCCCTACTTTCCCCCCACCCCCCACTCATGCCCCCTGTGTCTATCCTCTTCCCCTGCTCATGCCCCGTGTGTCTCCCTACTGTTCCCCCCACCCCCTGCTCATGCCCCGTGTATCTCTCCCCTTTCCCACATCCCCGCTCATGGCCCGTGTGTCTCTCCCCTTCCCCCTCCACCCCCCGCTCATGCCCGGTCTCTCCCCTTCCCCCATCCCCCGCTCATGCCCCGTGTGTCCCTCCCCTTCCTCCTCACCCCCCCGCTCATGCCCCGTGTGTGTCTCCCCTTCCCCCCCACCCCCCGCGTCTCCCTACTGTTCCCCCCACTCATGCCCCGTGCGTCTCTTCCCCCCACCCCCCGCTCACATCCCGTGTCTACCTACACTTCCCCCCACCCCCTGCTCATGCCCCAAGTCTCCCTACTGTTCCCCCCACCCCCGCTCATGCCCCCGTGTCTCCCTCCGTTCCCCCCACTCATGCTCCATGTGTCTCAACCCTCCCCCCACCCCCCGCTAATGCCCTGTGTGTCTCCGCCCTTCCCCCCACCCCCCGCTCATGCCCCGTGTCTCCCTACTGATCCCCCCCACCCTCCCCCCGCTCATGCGTCGTGTCTCTCCCCTTCCCCCTGCTCATGTCCCGTGTCTCCCTACTGTCCCCCCCACCCCCCACTCATGCTTGTGTCTCCCCCCCACCCCCCACTAATGCCCCGTGTCTTCCTCCTTTCCCCCCACCCCCCCGCTCATGCCCCGTGTCTCCCTTGTGTTACCCCCCACCCCCGCTCATGTCACGTGTCTCCCTCGTGTTACCCCCACCCCACGCTCATGCGCCATGTTACCCCCAATCCCCGCTCAAGCCCCGTATCTCCCCTGTTCCCCCCGTCCCCCGCTCATGCCCCGTGTCTCCCCTGTTCCCCCCACCCCCTAGTCATGCCTCGTGTCTCCCTCCTTTCCCCCCCACCCCCACTCATGCCCTGTGTCTCACTTGTGTTACCCCCACCCCTCGGCTCATGCCCTGTGTCTCTCTCCTATTCACCCCCACTCATGCCCCGAGTCCCCCCTGTCCCCCCAGCCCCGCTCATGCCCCGTGTCTCCCCTGTTCCCCCCGCCCCCTCTCATGCCCCGTGTCTCCCCTGTTCCCCCACCCCCTACTCATGCCTCGTGTCTCCCTCCTTTCCCCCCCACCCCCCACTCATGCCGTGCCTCAGTTGTGTTACCCCCCACCCCTGTGCTCATGCCCAGTGTCTCTCTCCTGTTCACCCCCACCCCCGCTCATGCCCCGAGTCTCCCCTGTCCCTCCACCCCCACTCATGCCCCGTGTCTCCCCTGTTCGCCCCCACCCCCCGCTCATGCCCCGTGTTTCCCTCGTGTACCCCCCACCCCCGCTCATGCCCGTGTCTCCCTCCTTCACCCCCCGCTCATGCCCCGTGTTTCCCTCCTGTACCCCCAACCCCCCGCTCATGCCACGTGTTTCCCTCATGTTCCCCGCTCATGCCCCGTTACCCCCCCACCCCCGCTCATTCATGCCCCGTGTCCCCCTCGTGTTCCCCCCACCTCCGCTAATGCCTCGTGTTTCCCTCGTGTTACCCCCACCCCCTCCTGCTCATGCCCAGTGACCCCCTCGTGTTCCCCCCACCACCTGCTCATGACCCGTGTCTCCTGTTGCCCCCACCCTCCGCTCATGCCCAGTGTCTCCTTGTGTTCCCCCACCCCCGCTAATGCCTCGTGTTTCCCCCCTCCCCCTCCTGCTCATGCCCAGTGTCCCCCTCGTGTTCCCCCACCACCTGCTCATGCCCCTTGTCTCTCTCCTTCCCCCACCCCCGCTCATGCCCCGTGTGTGCCCTGTTCCCCCACCACTGCTCATGCCCAGTGTGTGCCCTGTTCCCCCACCCCCGCTCATGCCCCGTGTGCGCCCTGTTCCCCCCACCCCCACTCATGCCCTGTGTGTCTCTCCCCTTCCCCCCCCACCCCCCGCTCATGCCCCATGTCTCTCTCCACTTCCCCCACCCCCCGCTCATGCCCCGTCTCCCATGTTACCCCCCACCCCCTGCTCATGCCCCATGTCTCTCCACTTCCCCCCCACCCCCTGCTCATGCATTGTGTCTCCCTTGTGTTACCCCCCTACCCCCCGCTCATGCCCCGTGTCTCCCTCGTGTTACCTCCCCACCCCCCGCTCATGCCCCGTGTTACCCCCCGCTCATGCCCCATGTCTCCCTTGTGTTTACCCCCCCCCCCACCCCGTTCATGCCCCGTGTCTCCCCTGTTCCCCCCACCCCACGTTCATGCCCTGTGTCTCCCTCGTGTTACCCCCCACCCACGCTCATGCCCCGTGTCTCCCTGTGTTACCCCCCCATGCTCAAGCCCCGTGTCTCCCTCCTTCCCCCCACCCCCGCTCATGCCCCGTGTCTACCTTGTGTTCCCCCCACCACCCACTCATGACCCGTGTCTCTCTCCACTTCACCACCCCCGCTCATGCCCCGTCTCCCCTGTTACCCCCCCACCCCTGCTTATGCCCCGTGTCTCCCTTGTGTTACCCTCCCACCCTCCGCTCATGCCCCGTGTCTCCCTCGTTTTACCCCCCCACCCATGCCCTGTGTCTCCCTCGTTTTACCCCCCCACCCCACGCTCATGCCCCGTGTCTCCCCCGTTTCCCCCACCCCCCGCTCATGCTCCGGGTCTCCCTTGTATTAACCCCCACCCATGCCCTGTCTCCCCTGTTACCCCCCACCACCCGCTCATGCCCCGTGTCTCTCCCCTTCCCCCCCACCGCCCGCTCATGCCCTGTGTCTCCCTCCTTCCGCCAGTGTGTCTCTCCCCTCCCCCACTCATGCCCGTGTGTCTCTCCCCTTCCCCCCACCCAATGCTCATGCCCTGTGTGTCTCTCTCCTTCCCCCCCACCTCCCGCTCATGCCCGTGTCTCTCTCCCCTTCCCCTCACCCCCCGCTCATGCCCCGTGTCTCTCTCCCCTTCTCCTCAGGCCCCTGTCTCTCTCCCCTTCCCCCCACCCCCGCTCATGCCCCGTGTCTCTCTTCCCCGTGTCTCTCTCCCCTTCCCCCCCACCTCCCGCTCATGCCCGTGTCTCTCTCCCCTTCCCCCCACCCCCTACTCATGCCCCGTGTCTCTTCCCTTACCCCCACCCCCCACTCATGCCCCGTGTCTCTCTCACCTTACCCCCACCCCCCGCACATGCCCCGTGTCTCTCCCTATTCCCCCCACCCCCCGCTCATGCCCCGTGTCTCTCTTCCCCGTGTCTCTCTCCCCTTCCCCCCAACCCCTGCTCATGCCCCTGTCTCCCCTCCCTTCCCCCCCCTCATGCATTCCCCGTGTCTCTCCCCTTCCCCCCCACCCTCGGCTCAAATCTTGTGTGTCTACCCCCTTCCCCCCCCACCCCCGCTCATGCCCTGTGTGTCTCCCTTGTGTTACCCCCCCACCCCCTGCTCATGCCCCGTGTCTCCCTTGTGTTACCCCCCACCCACGCTCATGCCCTGTGTCTCCCGTTACCCCCCACGCTCATGCCCCGTGTCTCCCTCCTTCCCCCCCACCCCCGCTCATGCCCCGTGTCTCCCTTGTGTTCCCCCACCACCCACTTATGACCCGTGTCTCTCTCCACTTCCCCCACCCCCGCTCATGCCCCGTCTCGACCGTTACCCCCGCTCATGCCCCGTCTCTCTCCACTTAACCCCCACCCCCGCTCATGCCCCGTGTCTCCCTTGTGTTACCCTCCCACCCCCCGCTCATGCCCCGTGTCTCCCTTGTGTTACCCTCCCACCCCCCGCTCATGCCCCGTGTCTCCCTCGTTTTACCCCCCACCCATGCCCCGTGTCTCCCTTGTATTACCCCCCACCCATGCCCTGTCTCCCCTGTTACCCCCACCACCCGCTCATGCCCCGTGTCTCTCCCCTTCCCCCCCACCACCCGCTCATGCCCCGTGTCGCCCTCCTTCCGCCCGTGTCTCTCCCCTCCCCCACTCATGCCCGTGTGTCTCTCCCCTTCCCCCCACCCAATGCTCATGCCCTGTGTCTCTCACCCCTTCCTCCCACCCCCCGCGCATGCCCCGTGTCTCCCTACTGTTACCCCCACCCCCCGCTCATGCCCCGTGTCTCTCTCCCCTTCCCCCCCACCCCCCACTCATGCCCTGTGTCTCTCTCCCCTTCCCCCACCCCCTGCTCATGCCATGCCCCGTGTCTCCTTTCCCAGGGTCTCTCTCCCCTTCCCCCCACCCAATGCTCATGCCCTGTGTCTCTCTCCCCTTCCCCCCACCCCCCGCGCATGCCCCGTGTCTCCCTACTGTTACCCCCACCCCCCGCTCATGCCCCGTGTCTCTCTCCCCTTCCCCCCCACCCCCCGCTCATGCCCCGTGTCTCTCTCCCCTTCCCCCCACCCCCTGCTCATGCCATGCCCCGTGTCTCTCTTCCCCGTGTCTCTCTCCCCTTCCCCTCACCCCCTGCTCATGCCCGTGTCTCTCTCCCCTTCCCCCATGCTCATTCCCCGTGTCTCCCTTCTGTTCCCCCACCCCCGCTCATGCCCCGTGTCTCTCCCCTTCCCCCCACCCTCTGCTCATCCCGTGTGTCTTCCCCCCACCCCCCGCTCATGCCCCATGTCTCTCCCCTTCCCCACTCCCTGCTCATGCCCGTGTGTCTCCCTACTGTTCCCCCCACCCCCTGCTCATGTCCCGTGTGACTCTCCCCTTCCCCCCACTCATGCCCCCAGGTCTCTCCCCTTCCCCCCACCCCCGTGTGTCTCTTCCCTTCCCCCAACCTCCGCTCATGCCCCATGTGTCTCTCCCCTTCACCCCACCCCCGCATCTCTCTCCTTTCCCCCCCACCCCCCATGTGTCTCTCCCCTTCCCCCCCCACCCCCCCGTGTGTCTCTTCCCTTCCCCCAACCCCGGCTCATGCCCCGTGTGTCTCTCCCCTTCCCCCCCACCCCCTGCTCATGCCCCGTGTGTCTCTCCCCTTCCCCCACTCATGCCCTGTGTCTCTCCCCTTACCCCCCCACCCCCCGTTCATGCCCTGTGTGTCTCTTCCCTTCCCCCCCACGTCTCCCTACTGTTCCCCCCACCCCCCGCTCATGCCCCCTGTCTCCCTACTGTTCCCCCACCCCCCGCGTCTCCCCCCACCCCCGTTCATGCCCCGTGTCTCCCTCCTGTCCCCCCGCTCATGCCCCGTGTGTCTCAACCCTCCCCCCACCCCCCGCTCATGCCCCGTGTCTCTCCCTTTCCCCCACCCCCGCTCATGTCCCATGTCTCCCTACTGTCCCCCCACCCCCTGCTCATTGTCTCCCCCACCCCCGCTCATGCCCCGTGTCTCCCTCCTTTCCCCCCACCCCCCCGCTCATGCCGTGTCTCAACCCTCCCCCCACCCCCCCGCTCATGCCCCATGTCTCCCTTGTGTTACCCCCCACCCCCTGCTCATGCCCCGTTTCTCCCTCCTTTCCCCTGACCCCCCACTCATGCCCCGTGTCTCCCTTGTGTTTCCCCCCACCCCCCTGCTCATGCCCCCTGTCACCCTGTTCCCCCCCACCGCCGCTCATGCCCCGTGTCTCTCTCCTAATCCCCACACCCCCGCTCATGCCCCGTGTCTCCCCTGCCCCCCCTCCCCGCTCATGCCCCGTGTTTCCCTCGTGTACCCCCCACCCCCGCTCATGCCGTGTCTCAACCCTCCCCCCACCCCCCCGCTCATGCCCCATGTCTCCCTTGTGTTACCCCCCCACCCCCTGCTCATGCCCCGTTTCTCCCTCCTTTCCCCCCCGACCCCCCACTCATGCCCCGTGTCTCCCTTGTGTTTCCCCCCACCCTCCGGTCATGTCCCGTGTGTCTCTCCCCTCCCACTCCCCTTCTCCCCCCACCCCCCCGCTCATGCCCCGTGTTTCTCCCATGTCTCCCTACTGTCCCCCCCACCCGCTGCTCTTGCTCGTGTCTCCCCCCACCCCCGCTCATGCCCCGTGTGTCTCAACCCTCCCCCCAGCCGTCTGCTCATGCCCCATGTCTCCCTTGTGTTACCCCCCCACTCCTTGCTCATGCCCCGTATCTCTCGTTCCCCCCTCTCATGCCCCATGTCTCCCCCTGTCCCCCCACCCCCGCTCATGCCCCGTGTTTCCCTCGTGTACCCCCCACCCCCGCTCATGCCCCGTGTCTCCTGTTGCCCCCCCCCCCCACCCTCCGGTCATGTCCCGTGTCTCCCTCCTGTACCCCCACCCCTCCGCTCATGCCCCGTGTTCCCTGCACCCCCCCCCTTTCATGCGGGGTAAATATACATGTGGTTTACCGCCCTCCAGGAACTCTGTCAGACTTCTTAGGACAAGTTACCCACCTCATAGGAAACAATTTTAAAAAATCCACCAAATCGCTTCTCCTAGGCGACATCAATCTAGGTTTTAACGAAACCAATAACAAAACCGCCACATCCTTCACAAAGGACCTTAGTGACCTTGGCTTCTCTCAGAAAGTCACTTCTGACACACATGTAAAAAGGGTCACATCTTAGATTGGATTATAGACCACAACTGCGACACAAACATGGTTTCCAATACTGCCCTCCCATGGACAGACCATAACTGCCTGCTATTTACCATCCCCACAACGCCATGCGCCAAGCCCACCACTCCAGCACCGGCCACAGTAGCCAGAAGCGCAGAAAAACTCACTGCAGAAAACATCAGTGCATATCTCAACCTCTCATGCCTAGCACCACCATTCACTCCCGACCCTGTCATACTAGCGGAATTATTCAGTGACACATTGACTAACGCCATCAACACAGTCGCCCCACTAGAAAACAAAAAAGAAAAAAAAATCCTTCCACTCCAACTCGTGGTTCACAGAAGAGCTCCTGAATCTGCGCAACTCCAAACGGCAGGTACTAAAAACCTGGCAGGCTAACCCCTGTGACACCACTAAAGATATCTTCCAAACCATCGCTAAAAAAATACAAATAATCTATATTCAAAGCCAAATCAGAATCCTACAACAACATTCGGCCAACTCACAATCTAAAGAGCTATTTACCATCTTTAAGAATTAACAGTACCTCCCACTTGCACGGACGAAAGATGCAGCCTGGCGCTCCAGCATACAAGCTGCCATGCTAAAAAAAATAGACCAGAACAAAATCTCTGACCATTACAAAGCATTACCTAAACAGAAGCACAAGAAGCAAACCTACCACAAACGCTCAGGCATCATCCATCCCAATTTCTCCTTCTCTGAAATATCTGAGACAGACGTTTTAGACATCCTAAAACATCTCAAACCATCACTATACATGTATGCCCCCCAAAAATTATCAAAGAATGCGCGGAGCAGCTCGCTCCACTAATCACTGCTTTCATAAACGCCTCATTCAAAACGGGTATAGTCCCCAACTGCCTCAAAGAGGCGTGGGTACTTCCACTCCTAAAAAAACCTACATTAGACCCCTACCAACCAAATAATTATAGACCAATTACAACCGTCCCATTTCTTCTTAAAATATTAGATAAGGCTGCCCACAGGCAAATCCAACTGTACCTCGAAACCAACTCTATCCTTGGTAAGAGACAATCAGGGTTCCGCAAAGGACACGGAACGGAAACCGCTTTACTAGATCTGAAAAACCAAATCACTTCCATCCTTGACATGGGTAAGCCTGCATTACTCCTGCTCCTAGACCTCTCAGCAGCGTTTGATCTTGTTGACCATAACACCCTCACCAACCACCTCACACATGCTGCACACTTCTCCAATTACGCAGCAACTTGAATCAGGTCCTTCCTACAAGGCAGAGCCATGAAAGAGTTCTCCAATTTAGCAAACGATGAACCCACTATCATACACTGTGGTGTTCCCCAGAGATCCTGTACTGCCCCTACGCTTTACAATCTATTTACAAAGCCACTCTTTGATCAACTGGATGCACTTGGGATCACATACACAAACTATGCTGATGACACCCAGGTGCTCCTTTCTCTCACAATCCAAGCTTGGATGGCCACCAATGGATTATGCCTCAACGGGGATAAAACTGAAATACTCATTCTCGGTAAAAAATCCACGTTAGCCAAACTGAGTCCAACCTATCAAAACTTCTGCATTGACAACTGTATCATCCCAGTCCTTTCGTCAGTTAAAACGCTCGGAGTCCACATTGATGCTACACTATGGATAAGCAAGTTAGCGCCATTGTATCAGCCTCCGCTCTGAGGCTGAAACTAATCAATGCCATAAAGCTGTTTCTAACAAAAGACAACTGCCTCTCTATTGCAAGAGCTACAATAGGAGCTAAATTGGATTACTGCAATTCCCTCCTAGCGGGGACATCAAAAAAAAAAAACTTAGCCAGACTCCAAACCACACAAAACAACTCTTAGAGCAGCCCTAAGTATTCCCAAAAGAGAGCACATCTCCCAAACAAGAAAAAACGCTCACTGGCTACCAGTTAAAGACCGAATCTCCTTCAAGATTCTATCCACCGCACACAAATGCATCAACCTAACAGCACCCTCCTACTTATCTGACTCTCTAGTCAGAACACAATCCACGAGACCCACTAGACTCGAGTACACCAACCAACTCACAGTGCCACGAATCACCAGGGCCAAGGCAGGAGGCCTAGGATTCCCCCATCTGGCACCTAAACTCTGGAACACGTTACCCACAGCCCTCAGAGCAGAAACCTCTCTTCAGGCCTTCCGAAAAAATCTAAAAACTACACTCTTCAACTAGCTGCTAGCTCCCTGTACATACTTGCGCACTACTATATCTGCTCCTATGCGTTACAAGCCACAATGCCATCTCATGCTGTATGTATGTATTTGCGTGACCACTGTAACTAAGATATGAATATCCACTGTAACCAGCGCCACAATGCCCACGGGCTGCTGTGCGCTTAACAAATGTTAATAAATAAATGCCCCATGTTACCCCCCCGCTCATACCCCGTCTCCCTCGTGTTCCCCACACCCTACTCATGACCCATGTCTCCTGTTGCCCCCACCCCCCGCTCATGCCCGTGTCTCCCTCGTGATCCCCCCCTCCCCCTCATGCCCCATGTCTCCCTCGTGTTCCCCCACCACCTCCCGCTCATGCCGTGTCCCCCTCGTGTTGCCCCCACCACCAGCTCATGCCCCATGTCTCTCTCCTCTCCCCCACCCCGCTCATGCCCCGTGTGTGCCCTGTTCCCCCACCCCCGCTCATGACACGTGTCCTGTTCCCCCCACCCCTGCTCATGCCGTGTCTCCCTCGTGTTCCCCCAACCACCGCTCATGCCCCGTGTCTCCCTCGTGTACCCCCTCACCCCCCGTGTGTCTCCTGTTGCCCCCACTCCCTGCTCATGCCCTGTGTCTCCCTCATATTCCCCCCACTCATGCCCTGTGTCTCCATCGTGTACCCCCTCACCCCCGCTCATGCCCCATGTGTCTCCTGTTGCCCCCACCCCCCGTTCATGCCCCATGTGTCTCCTGTTCCCCCCCACTCATGCCCCGTGTCTCCCTTGTGTACCCCCTCACCCCCCACTCATGCCCTGTGTCTCCATCGTGTACCCCCTCACCCCCCGCTCATGCCCCATGTGTCTCCTGTTGCCCCCACCCTCCGCTCATGCCCCGTGTCTCCCTCATGTTCCCCCCCTCATGCCCTGTGTCTCCATCATGTACCCCCCCACCCCCACTCATGCCCCGTGTGAGCCAGGTTCCCCCCACCCCCCGCTCATGCCCCGTGTGCCTCCCCCCACTCATGCCCATTGTGTGTGCCCTGTTTCCCCCACCCCCCGCTCATGCCCAGTGTGTGCCCTGTTCCCCCCCGCTCATGCCCAGTGTCTCCCTCGTGTTCCTCCCCACCCCCCGCTCATGCCACGTGTCTCCCCTGTTCCCCCCACCCCCTGCTCATGCCCAGTTTGTGCCCTGTTCCCTCTCACCCCCCGCTCATGCCCATGTGTCTCCCCTGTTCTCCCCACCCACTGCTCATGCCCTGTTGTGTTCTCTTTAAACACCCCGCATTCCCTTTCCATGGTGGCCATCTTGGTAAAAGATTTTCCTTCCTACACCGGGACGCGGCAGGCGTCCCGGATGCTAGTGGTCTTCATCTATTGAAAAGGATGTTGTGGTGATGTTGCATTAATAAAAACCTATAAAATTCAGTATAAAAAGAAATGTGTTACAGGGACGTTATGGTTAAGTTGCACAACTAAAAACCTATGAAATTCAGTGAAAAAACTTGTCAAAGGGACATTATGGTTCCAAGTAAAACCGAAAAACCCTTGAAATTCTCCAGTTATGGTAAACTAAGCAACCATAACTCGCGCCACCACCGTGCACTGCTAAGACTAACAACCAGGACATCAAAGATGACATCACAAATGTTAACTTAACCATAACGTCCCTTTAACAAAGTTTTTTCACTGAAAAATATATAAATATATATATATATATATATATATATATATACACACACATACATACATACATACATACACACACACACACACACACACACACACACACACACACACACGTGCGGGGGAACCCCCTGCAACCTATCACCCAATCCAAACCCTGCACCGTAACCCAACACCCAATCCCCTTATATTATTATAAACCCAAACCAACCCACTATATATACAAAAATAACAAAACGGTCAATTGTACAGAAGGTCAATTAGGACCACTGTAATGCAGTCAATTGTATTTGAACAATTTGGGTAATACCAAAAATATGTCATCCTAACTGGACAAGTATATGCTAATGGCACAATCCTAATAAACTTACCAATAATTAAAAACTTGGGCGTCACTGAATTGCACACATTCAAGCATGTAGTGCATTCTGGAATTGATGAAAAGAATATAAGCACAAGAGAAGAGGGTTTGGCCTAGGGGCTGCTCCTCTTCTTGCAGAAACCAATGCCTTACTTTCTCACAGATACGTATTAATAGGATATATACCTTGCTCTGCTGCCATTTGGATGGTCTTCAGGCAGTCTAGCAGATCTGAAAGAAGGAAACGTGCAAGCTACCTTTGCTGTTGTGTTGATGTGTGCTGGCCCGAAGTACCCCAAGCTGTGCCAGCAGGTCAGTTTGTAGGTGCTTTGTCAAAAGCATATTTGTTGCATTTATTGGCAGAACCCAAACCAGTACGTATCAGGCACTCATAAACTTCGGAAACAAAGAAAAGGAGAGAAGGTACATAAGCCACTAGCAAATGCTGCAGAGTCAGGTAGGGGGGATACCCCAATTTCAAGTTAGTCGTCTTTGTCAAACAGCCAGGTTTTTAGCAGTTTTCTGAAGATGAGGTAGGATGCCTGCTCTTGGATGTGGAGAGGTAGGGCTCCACAGGTTTGGGGCAATGACCGTGAAGCAAGTGCCCCCAGCCCTTTTTCTCAAGAATATGGGGATGGCTAGTGACAAAGTGGATGAAGAACGTAGGCTGGGGAATTTGGTTCTTTTGGAGATGCGCTGGGTGAGGAAGGATGGTGCCGTATTGTGGATGCATATGTGTGTTGGGGAAGAGAATCTTGAAATCAATTAGTGCTTTGATTAGCAACCGGTGAGCGTCACGTCTGGCATGAGAGATGTGGTCCAATCGCTTGAGGCCCCAGACAACCCGGAAAGCATTGTTTTGGATCAGCTGAAGTTTAACCAGATGTTTTGAGGTGCCTGCAAGGATGGCGTTGCAGTAGTCCAATTTACAGCCTATAATGGCTCTGGCGAGGGTGAGGCACTTGTCAGTGGATAGGAATTTTTTGCTGAGGTCGAGGAGTCTAGTGGGGTGGCCGCTGAGGAGGCGAGGTCCTTGACGTGATTGTGCATAGATAATTCTGCATCTAAGTGAACACCCAGTGTTTTCACCTGGCTTGAGACGCTGGTGGAGTGTCGGTCAATGCAGAAGGATGCAAAGACTGGGTCTAGCAGCCGATACACAGAGCCTACTATGAGGAGTTTGGTTTTGTCATCATTCAGGCAGAGATGCTGCAGGCCATCCAGGCCTGAATGATACTGTAGACTGGATTGATGTTTGGGGAATCTGTGGGGTGGTTACCAGTTAGTGTTGGGGCAATGTATAGGGCATTGGTTTATGAAGGGTAGCCTTGTGTGCCAGTAATGCTAGGATCCATTGGCCCAGACCTTGTTAGGCAAGTTGGTTGTATTGTACCAATGTTTGATATCTGTTGGGAGGTGTCTTCAATTAGTTTGTATGCTTATTGTGTGTTCAAACATAGGAATAGAGTGGGTTAGTGCAGGAAGCAGTCAGAGGCATTGATAGGTAGACAATATAGTAGATTATGACATGGCATAGCAAGGCATCAAAAAGCATTAGAAGGCACAGAAAGACAAGGAAAAGACCATACAGCCTTGTGTCCTTGCCAAGCTCCTACCACTAGCTTCTTGCAGGCAGGTCCCAATTCACTTTTTCAAATTGCCACTGTCCGGCCTTTCACCCACAGACAAGTTACCTGATGTGCCACAAGGAACTGGGAATTGGCAGATGTGGGAGTCTGGCCACATTCCTCCTGAGCCAACGGCAGCAGTACACGCAGTGTGCACATCACCTGGCTGTTTTTTCAGCACGGGATTTTGCCAACAAGGTAAGCCGTGCTGGGCTCCCCATACTTTGCTTGGAGCCTCGGCTCCCTTTCATCATGGCCGCCACCACTCCTGCCTCCTAGCACCTAACATGGCCTACCTTTGTCCCGCCTTCACAATCCATGGATTGGCAGCCACATTATACTAGTGAGGCCTGCAGGTAAAGCTGTCCCCCTCAGAAGGCCTGCACCCAGTCTGGGCCAGTCCAGGCATGGGCAGCTTGTATGGCGACTGCTCCAATCTCCAGCCATCACCACCTCACCCCGGTTTCACTCCCTGGCTGCCACCGCTATCCAGTCAGCCACAAGCTGCATCGGAATGGCCTAAACGTCCCACTGCCCCTTCCAGACTGAGCACTAGCCCTCAAGGTAAGCCCTCTGCCGGCATCGAGCAGCATAGCCTTTGGCGACTGCACCCCTTCACCTGCCATCTACACACATACCCATAATTCCCCTCTCACCACTTCTCTTCACTCTTCCTTCAGCTCCACTCTGCCCACTCCACAACCCCTGTAGCACTCCCGCTTATATTTCATCCATGCCTAGCACAACACATGTCGCATCCTAAACACACCCCATTCCTGCCCCCTCTCCTTAGCTCTACTCCTTTTACCCTCCATCAGTACTGCACTCACATCCTACCCAATCACCACTCTACATCACCTCTACTCCTCTTACCCCGCATACCATCGCACCTCACTCCATACAGTCAGCATCCACCGACCAGCTTGCCCACATTTAGGCACACAAAGAAACACGATCCCACACAACAATCCCTGAGCCTCATCCCACGCACAAGCCCATCCCAGTGACGCGTGGCTCCAAACTCCGACTTTCATCCTACACTACACCCCCCTCTGCCTCCCTCACTGTCCTTCAGGCTCCTCCAGCAACCCAACCTCTACCGCTAAATCCGTGCTAGCCATTATGGAGATGCTCCCCCTCCCATCAGCCCGGCTACAAGCTACTTTTGTCAAAATTATCACTCAAACCAGAAACCACAATTAATGTCTTCCTCATCTACTGCCAACCTAACCCTCAGAACAGCCCTGGGATAGACGACCCTCTATTCCCCCCCCCCTTTCATCAAACCAGCCACCAAGGTCATACTACTAGGTGTCTTCAACTTAGGTTTCAATGACGCCTCTGAATCTAGAGTAACCAATCTCACCAATACGGTTACAGAGATGAACTTCTCCCAACACATTTCCTCCCAAACGCACACCAAAGGACACATTTTCGACTGGCTGGTTATGCTCAAAATCACAGCCACCGTTACCGACATCTACCCCATGCCATGGACTGACCACTCTTATTGAGTTCCTATGGTCTTGCACCAGCCCCTCGGCCAAGCCCACCACCCCACCCTCCCTTACCCGCAACACTCGCAGGGTTTCCCCCCCCACTACTATTCTCAATTACCTCTCCCACAATCTACCCTCTCCTCAAGACCCACAGGCTCAGGCTTCCCTGCTCCACCAGGCACTCACCCTCACTATTGACCAACACGCCCCCTCATAACCAAAACCCCCATACCGAGCAGATACACTAACATTTAAACATGTGATTCTCTGAAGACTTCATCACATTTGGACAACTCAAAGGTGCTCAAGGACAAACCAGGAGAAAACGTCTCACTCCAGTGAACCTCGACGCCTTTAATATTGCCACTTAAGCCTATATAAATTCACTTATTTCTACCAAAGCCAACTCCTTTAACAATAGGATCTATTAGTCCCGTTCTAACACTGAAGAGCTCTTTGCCATCCTTAAGGAGCTAGAGAACTCCCTCCCACCACTTCCCAAGTTCACCTCAACAAATCCTGGTGCACAACCATTCAGAGCGACCTCTCAAATAAAATGGACAACCTTTGTGACAAAGGTTCACCTAAAAATTAAAAAAATAAAATAAAAAACACTTCCCCAGTTCAATTTGTCCAATCACCCTGGAAGGAGTCCTTAAAACCATTCCACCTGAAACCTTAAAATAGTAAAGCAGATGCTTGCCTTAAAGCAGCCTGGGTCTCCACTCATTAAGAAACCCTCCATAGACACTTTGTTCCCTACCAACTCCCGACACATTACCACAGTACCCTTTCAGTTTATGTGACTCAGGTAGCATCGCCATCCAACTCAATCTCGACCTCTGTGGCTTTCGACCTCGTTGATCACGACATCCTTTGCCAACACCTTTCTTCCAACTATCACTCCCTCCCCCGCCCCCAAGAAGCTGCATCTTGGACTTGGATCAAATACTTTCGAAGTGAACATACCTCCAGGGTCTTCATCGGAGATGCCATTGCAGATCCCATCCCCGTCTCATTTGGGGTCTCCAGGCTCTTGCATCTCTCCCGCCCTTTATAACACCCATACCAAGCCCCTCTTTGCCCATCCTGATGCCATTAGAATCCCATACACCAATTTTGCTGATGACACCTAAATGCTCCATATCTCAGGAAACTACGCCCAGGATGTCGAATCTATCAACCAGACCTACAGCATCATCCAGAACTGGATGCCACCCCCCATAACGTATGCCTCAATGAACTGAACTCATCGTAGCTTCCCCACTGCATTTCAGATCCCTTGAGCCCTCTACTCCTCCATTGAAAGCACCATCATCCAGACCTCTAAGCACATCAAGATGTTCAGTGGTCACATTGACGCAGAACTAAACATGTCCAAACACGTGAATGCTTTAGCTTACTCCACAGGCTATCGGCCAAACTTATTGCCTTGTGCAGAAAATTCCTCTCCCTACCAAATGCCCAACTCTCACCCGAGCCATCACTTGCAACAAACTGGACTATTGCAACATTCTATTTACAGGCACTTCTGCCAAGAACTTATCCAAACTACAACTTTTACAAAACAAGGTTGTAATGGCAGCATTGGCCCTCAAACACTGATCACATCTCTACTACAAGACGCAAAGCACACTGGCTTCCCATTAAATGATGATCAACTTCAAAACTCTTGCGATCAGGCACCGCTGTATTCATAATGGAGCTTAATCCCTGCATCTCAGATAGCTAGGATCTCTGTGTGCCCCCTTCACTCCTCCTCTAGGCTCATTCTCCAAACCCCCAGGTTAAAACGTAGACAAGCTGGAAGCTCCAGCTTTTGCGTCACTGCAGCAACACTATGGAACTCACTCGCCACCCACATAAGAAATGAGTCCTTGCATCTTGCCTTCGAAAAACTCCTGAAAACCTGGCTCTTTGATAAATATGACTAATCTGTACCCCTCTGATACTTTTACTTTCTTCCTGACAGACGATTGTCCTTGCTCACCTACTAACTGTACAAGCGCTGTGTTGCTTCTGGGTCTGGCTGCCATACAAAATCAAACTAAATAGTTATGGAGATTCCACTCAAGCTAGGTGCTAATAATGAGATAAGAACATTTGGTTCAGAGAAACAGCTGCTGGAGAAATGAAGACCCCAGACACCCCCTTTCAACTTCCTTAGTATGAAGGTTGGCAGGCTGAGCGCCATCTCAAACCTAATTCTGACTTGAGCAGGTGCTTTTCTCAGTTGAGGCTTTTACCCATTGGTGCATCGGACTGTTGGGTGGTTTATCAGGTGATCGGGGAAGGGGCCAGAATCCCTGGTCTTTTTCTCACATAAGTCTACCCCAGTGTCTCCAACAAGCCTCAAAAGCCTTGGTGCACAGAGCCACAGACCAAAACAAAATCCCCCTCTCTGCTACCACCTGCGTTTAATAACATTCCATTACTAGTTTCAGAATGATGCCGAATCCCTGCCAAGGGTTTTTCATGGTGAAACGAGGAGCAGGAACGATAAGGTGGAACCTGGAGTAAGTGCCCCACAAACCTAAAGGCCCCATTGCTTAAGCCTAGAGAGGAGTGCTGGGTTCAGGAAGCTGAAGAGTAGCATGCCGACAGTGAGAGTGGTGTGCGGGTGTGGAGCGGGCAGTCCAGTAATAATGCAATATTGAATTTGCCAAACCCACTGTCCTTTAATAGTTACTGTTGTATGCACGAGCTCCTAGGAATATATTTGCCAGAACTAAATAAATATAACAGCGCAAAAGTAGTAAGCAGTATGTATCAGTCAGAGGGAGGGGCCATCAGAGATTATCATATGCACAAGGTGTGAGCTGTTCCCATACAGTGTCTCCTGGAGCCAGGTAACAATGGCCCACAACACTAGCTATTTTCATTCCAAAAAGGTAATAAAGGGGAAGGGACGCTTTTCTGGGGCAAGGTGGCTATCACAGATTTGTAGCCCAATATTTACACAAGTTAATACGATTTCTTGATGAGTGTCAAAAGACTGAGCTTCTGTACTTTTGAAGCCAGTCCCAAAAACTGCACAAAGACCTAGTCGTTTTATGCCTCATGTCACCCTAGTCCTCCATGGGTCTCGGCTTGCTCTTGCCAGACTATTGCTGGCACATCTAGTCTGCATATTTCCCGACTTCCATTTACACACTGGGCCAACATGGTCTCCAGCTTGAGACTTACCTCTACAGTACCTTTTCTACCCTTTTGTCTGTACATGCTGCACTTTCTAGTGACATATGCCCTTCATGAACTCCATCTTTGTACAGGCCTCCTCAGTACCATTTCTCCCTTTTGTCTGTGCATCTTCTTCCTCTTGTGACATGCAGTCTGCAGTATATGCGAAGTAGGGGCAAACTCTGCTTTCTAAAGCCGGACCATGTAAGGTGCAGTATATGTTGCACTTCTGTAAATCATGTTTTACCCATTCTGTGTGAGGGAAGCTATACCCATTATGTGAGGAAAACGTGCTGGGATGTGTCCCATGCTGTAACAATGTGAGAGTGAAGCGTGAACTGATGTGGCCCATGTTGTACTACTTTTGCGTGAGTGAACTTTGCACTGCTCTGCCTGTTCAGTAAGAGGAGAGTTATACCTACAATGCCCCTTGCAGTACCAAATTCCATGCGAGTGAAGCTTGCACTGTTGTGCCCCATGCTGTGCCTGTTCACTGGGAGTGAAGCCTGCCTTCCTGTGGCTCATACTCTAGTTGATGTGAGGGAAGCTTGCGCTGCCGGAGCCTGAACGGATACAATTTAGGATTTATACTGCGCTCCGCTGGCATCTGCATGGTCTCCAGACATCCTGGCATTGTGGAGCGAGTGGTGGCTGCTGGTTCTCCAGAAGGGAGAAAAATGGTGCAGCAAGTAAAGGAGCTAAACAGACCAACTATAGGATGCAAGATTAGCTCACCATACATATTTACAGTGTTTTTCTATATTTCCCAAATACGCACCTAGAAATATTCTGCACTCTCACCCCAAGAGGGTTACAAAAAGATATGTTGTTCAAAAATTGCTATCGAGCTACACTAGTTCCTTTGTCGTGCCAGGGAAGCCTTTTCACAAACTCGGAACAAAACAATTTCGCAGAGCATAAAATGTTACTTCCACACAAAGCACGTTCATTTAGTGCTAATGATGATTATAAATGGAAATTACGAAAAAGGAAAATCACCAATAACCAATTTTGAATTAACACAAATTGATTCAAAATTGTCTGCATGTCTCAATTTATTATCACAAAAGAAAAAAACGACTTTGACAAATTAGGTTTGGTCAGCATATAATTATCTGATTTTATAATTAACTAAAGAGAACATATTTACACCCTAACAAGTTCTTGAAGAGACCTTACAGCTCATTCACATTTTTCTCAATATCTTCTCTTTATTTAAGTATATGGAGCAGAACTGAAAGTCAGTAATGCAAGAAGTTAAATATTACTGTTTAATTGCTCTAGATAGTCAACAAAAACCTACTAAATATTTTGAGTCAAAAATAATTTGATGGATATGTACACTCAAAAACAAACATTTTGTAGTAATCCAAAAAAAAGATATGCTTAGAGAACGTCATGCCTGAAAATCAGCCGCAAATGAAGACAGTGCTTCTAAACCAAGGTCAATCTACCACATTCTAAATGATGCAAAATGCTGGAAATCCTCATGTGACCATAGTTTTTAGGGTAATGGCCCAAAATGTCACCCTCATAATTGCAACGGCCGAAATTCTGACTTTTTTTAGACCCCCTTACACCATATATATATATATATATATATATATATATATATATATATATATATGGGGGGTATATGATATAATAGTAATATGGGAGGGGGGTAAGCAGGGAGGGGGTGTCTCCCCCGCATATGTATGTGTTGTAAAGGGGGTTTCTCTTTTTTTAAAGGTGGCGTGTTCAGCCGTCGCAATTTTGGGGGTTGCAGTCATCACATAGATCCGTTTTCACCGCTATGCAGACTAGTAGAGATGTGTCTCGTGGTATTCTATGTGCAGGGTAAACTTAAGCTATGAAACCATTCATTTACACAAGCAGAAAACAGGGAATCTTCAATATCATAATTTATGTAATTTTACTATTTCAGACGATACTGTACTTTAGCAATGTGCCCATTGTATTACTTTTGTGTCAAATGTACATTTTTGTAGATGTACATGTTGATGGAATAAGACCAAACGTCAAATCTAAACACGGCAGGCAAACTAGCACCATAATTTAATTCCTCAGTGATTGGAAAGGTTTAAGCGATGCATACAGAAGTGTGCTAACCCAACAGTCAGCTGAATAGGAATTGGATGTCCAGATCAAAGCAAGGCTGATCACTTGAAGACCAGGTTGTATCAACACATGCAGCTGAGTGTTTAAACACTCACAAATAGGAAACCTAAATGCACTAGTAAGGAGTATCTTTTTCCTTATGGCTGTATATCAATATGACAAAAATGAGGACATCCGCTTTATCGAGTAGCATTATTCAACAGCCTTTATCCAAAAAGTGCTACTCAGACAATCCAAGTTCCAGGAGAGCCACACAAAAATTGGAAATTGGAGCTGCAAATTCAACAAATGTAAAAATACATGTTTTCTCTATACACACACACACACACACATTTACAAAAAACTCCTCCCACCCCCCCCCCATCTATTTAAACATTACATTTTTGCGTCAATGAACAAGGAAACTGCCACATAATGCTACCTCCTAAATATATATCATATTGCATTTTTTTTCTTTTTTAGCCATCCAATATATGGCACTTTTTTTTTAAAGAAAATTATTTATTTTTTACTTCTAAGGGCAACAAAATAAATCTATTAGGGAAAACGCACATTGAAGACGTAATTAACAACGTGGCTCTGTCAAGGGACACAAAAAACTAATAGTCCACTTTTGTAAGCAAAGGGATCAGGATCATAAACTATCCAAAACGTCAATCCTAACTTGCGGGAGGTTTGATAGATATATGGCAGAGTAGAACCTGCTGAAAGAAAAAAATAACTTGCCGACAAGGAAAAGGAAAGAAATGCCACAACATATTTAGTCAAATAGTTATTTTATGCTTTAAAAGACCATTACAAAGTAACTTGTCTGTAAAAACAAATCAAACCACATGATTAAAGCAAATGTTGGCAATTTCAAATAAATACAAATAGCTCTGTGCAATGATTTTGGAGAAATTAGGATGTATAGTCTGTTTTCGTCGACTCATTGCTTGTTTCTTGGTTGTGCAGCCATGTAGAGAGCTACCAAGCAGTAGAGGGCTCCACCAACTGTTAAAGCCATAGTGGTGCGATAGAGCAACCGATCTGGAACCCCACGCTTTAGATGTACTGGCAATCCATCAGACCTCTGAAAAGAGAAGAGCATGGTCAAGGACATGTTTGCTTTTTTACAACACACATTAACAGCAAACCTAATAGTTTACAGATGTGTGGCATGAACACAAAGGCAAATCTTGAACATTTCCTTTAAAATGTTTGCAGTAGCATGTTTGCATAAAGCATCACAAACATTGGCTGGTCAGTAAGAATAGATATGCCACATCTACAAATAACACATTGCTATTTTCACTCATACATTTTTTTTTATTAAAAATGAATACTAATTCTCTTGAACCAGGCATTACCTGCTTCGTGTTTTGGTGCCAATTCAGCAGAAAGTCGCTGGAAAAATGTTCACCAACAGTCTCTGAACCCGTGACTCTAAACAAATTGTTCCCAAGTTGATCACAGACAAGAATGATCTGATATTTATAAAAGCTTTCGTCATCGGCAAGGAAATCCTTAATCTGCTGTTTTGTAACGTCCACGTTCAAACATTAATGTTCCAAGAACACTATGCAAAGACAAGATATAGGTTTTGAGTGTGGATTTAAACATTTGCTCTTGTGTTTCGTACATTCCAGTCTACGTGCCTGGAGAATTAATAATGACCCAAGGAGAACTGTAAAAAACTACTGGAATCTAAGACTTTAACCCTTCTGGCCCAACACAGGCAAACTACCATCACAGATTTCCGCAAGGTTCCAATGCAGTGGTAGATGATGACAATCAAGTAATTAAAGTCCCTACTGCGGTGTAATCGTTTCATGAACTAACCCGGACTGCAAAGAGGAACTGAAATGTTAAGTATTTCACCTGCAGTCTCAACCAAGCAGCATCACTTTTGAACACATGGAGACAAGCCCAATCAGAATTCTAAGAGTGTTTCTCCATCAGCATTCACTGACACATTGCAACACAAGATAAGATAATAGAGAAGATAGTGTTGACAATGTATTATTTACACTTTGTAGACATTTAACAGCAGCCTTTCACACGGACGCTTCCATCAAACTGAAGAAACCAAAATCAGACGCCAAAATTAACAAATGGCTGAGCCATGATAGAGCAGCCCAAAACTGAATTGATGCAATTTCGATTGCAAATGACGAATGCTATTTTCTGAGAGAAGAACCAATGTAAGACTCACAGATACAACCTAACTGTTAAACAAGAAAATATTCTGCGAAGCCTACAAGCCAGAGTTGGTGCTTTTCAAAGAAATGCTATTGATCAAAACCTGAAAACTGCATCTTCTTTAGTTTACAGCTACCAAAAGCTTGTTCCTCTTTATAGCCACAACTCAAGAACATCCTCAACTAAATGACTATCAGTCGGAAGTCCTCTTTCCCTTTCATAAAACACACCACATTGCCAGTTTCTTTCTAATCGTGTTCAACAATGCGTCCAAACCAGCTTTTGAGGGCAACAGCCAGTATCATGGTTTCGAGACTTACAAAAGAACCTTACTCCATAACATGAATATAGTATTTTCTGCCATCACTACTTCCTGGCTTCCTGAAATATGACAATAGAATCCAGCCCCTTGAAGAAACCAACGGCAGATCCCAAAGCACTTTCTATAAAACCTCCCCTGCCAAAGTAGGGCAGTTAAGGGTGGCGACACCTGGTAACTACATGAGGGTGTGGAAAAGAAGGCCCGAATATACAAGATTGACAGTCAGGGTTCTGGCTAGCAATAACCACAAAGGATGACCTCTCAAACATCTCAAAACTGCCCTCAATGAGGACCCGTCAACTGTTCTTACAAAACAAACACTGTGCTGCATCAAATTATGATGGGTTGGGTTTTTTCATCACAGCGCTTGTCTGGATCAGAGATATTCTCAAGGACCAACACCAAGTGGTGCAGATCGGTTCATTGATCAGGTATCCTAAACAAACAAGGCGAGTACTTGGCTCATCCCTGCCACCGTTGATTTTTAGCACCTCTGTGCATTGCTAAGACTACAACCCAGGACATCAAAGATGACATCACAAATAGCATTGATAATATCACATATCTGGACAACTCTTTGTTCGCGTACAGATGTAGGCCACGTGATTGTGTTCACCGATGGAGACAATTTTACAAATTAAAAAATTGTTACATATGTACACATTAACCTTGTTGTATGTTGTTAAGGTACTTTTCTTAGGATTTGGCCTCAGTTCATGATACATGTACATGGGGAAATAAGCAAGGCCTCAAACACACAATAGTTGATGATAAAATCTAACGTTACTGTCATTATTTGGTGGTATTGTTTCTTTCCTGCTTACTGAAGTTTCCTAGGATTTGGCCTCAGATTTGTATGCATTAAATGTGTATGTGAGGTGTATTGTTTGTACTAACACAAGTATGTAGTAAAACTTAAACTACTAGCTATTCGCTATTTATTCCAGGTTTATCAGTATTGGAAACTCTGAGATGGTCCATACATTATTTTACTATCCAAAATTACCAAATAAAAAATATTGTACTTCTATAGTACATGCTGTAGCCATTGCCTAAGTGTATGCATAATTAGATTCTTGTATTAACAACAATACTGCATTATTATGTTTTGTTCAGATGAGTACATTCTTGAATACATTAAGTAGTTCTTGATAGTAGTAGTAGTACTTCATCACCACCACCACCGAACAGGCACGGTGATAAAGATGATGAGGATCAAGAGGAAGAAGAGGATGAGGTGGAGCAAGTCCCGGTCACCAGTTGAGGGAGTCCTAGGTGCAGCAATCTTTCACAACCATTGGAAATGTCCCAAAAGCTTGTGCAAGCAAGGTTGGATGCATTGAGTTTTGTACTCAGTCGCAGGAAACCTAGCTTGTACTCCTACGGCACAACTTCCATGAGGCGCCACACCAAATCCAACCACCCAACTGCTCTGAGAAAGACAATAACTTTCTCAGGTAAGAGTAGGTTGACTCCCTCCACCCCATCATCTTCATCTTCATCTGCTCCCGTTACCACAAAGGATACTACTTTGGGGCAGAGGATCCCAACGGCGGCTTCACAGGCCATACAGAACACTGTTGACCCTTACCTTTCAAAGGGTCAGAGTGCTATGTTTGAACTGTGAAAAAGCGATCTTAAAGGGGGTGCAATTTCAGAGTGCTTTCGAGGGTGCGGTCAGGGAGCATGGAAAAACACTGCCACCTACATGATTAAGGCCCACCCAACATCTTCCTCTCTCCACCTTCCCATTCGTCCCTGCGATTGGTGCCCCTTCCCTCCCTTACCATTCCTTAAAAAAGCCCCACCCTCCAAAATAAAATAAATAAAACTATCACAAAACACAGAGAACACGGTTCCTTTAGCTTTCACAGTTAAAAAATAGAAGTGAGAAAAAAAAAGTCACAGGCCCTTGTGCAGCCTGCATAGTTCGCCAACAGCGCAGTAGTCCGCGGACATCCCAAAAATTCCAGGCGTGGGGTGGTAGAATTGAAATCATTTTATTTGTTGCGTGTTAAAAAAAAAAATGGTGGCTCTTAAAATACATTTTATTTCCGTTTTTATACGTTTTAAAAAAAGGTTTTGGTTTTACAAACTGAAAAAAAAACATTTTACTGAATTTATTTCTTAATGTTTTCTACAAAAATCTGATTACCCACATTAGTTAGATGAACTACAACTCTCAGAAAAATGTTGGCATTACTAAATGTAATCTTCTCATTATGAAACAATGTAATGCCAACATCTCGCACAAAACCACACAGCTTTGACGTTGCGCCTCGCTTTTTCCATTTGCAGACCGAATTAACTCCAACGCCTCCACATCTGTCTCTGCGCAATGCGTGACAAAATAATTTTCTAATTTGGGAACATTTCCTTCAACTTTCCCAATGTGTCCTTCATTGCAAACTGCAATGAAATTCCAGTCACATTCCAAACGGTTCCCTCTACAATTAACAATAATGTCCAGATGTTTCAATTCAACCATGTTTGCACAAAATGGGAGCAGGTCCACCCACTTCATGCCTCGAACTCCATACCAGAACACTTCCAATTCAGGGATATTCCACAATGCTCAGCATACACCTTCAACCACTGAATTGAAGAGTCCCCCAAAATCCAAACACTCTGCCTGCTGAAAGACATTACCATGGCCATTTTCAAACCTCTCAAAACTCCTAACAAAACACTTGCTACCCTCTCTTCCTGTACACCACACCCAGGAAACAGGATTGGCTGATTCCCCGATGTCTGTGGACACCATGAGCGTCCGCGGTCTCTGCAGTCCACTTTCCATGCCAGGCAACCTTATAAAGACCAGGATGTGGCACGTGCCATCTGTGGACTAACGAAATGTCCTCAAATGCCACAGCCACTCAAAAGGGTGGCGGGGTGGGGAATTAAACACCATTTAAGTTATTTAATCTTTACTGGTGGCTCTGAAAATAATTATTTTTGGGGGTGGGGAGGTTTGTTAACATATCTTTTTTTCCTTAGTTATTTTAGTACTGTACACTGTGCATCTTCACTTACAATTTTCTTACAGGAATTTTTTCAATGCATTCCTACCACTGTAAAGAAAAAATTGCATTTCCAGCATATGTGGAATGAACTCCATCTTGACCAGAAAAATTCAGAACTTATATTGTCATTCTCAAAATGACATTCCTGCAGCATATAAAAAAAGCACATAAAGCTTTATTGACCAGTTGCCTTGATGCTTACATTTGTGGACTGAAAACGTTTGTTGGACATCTCCACGTTTGCATCCGATTTATTTCAGAAAAAAATTCATCTTGGCAGCAAGAAATCGTTCCATTAGGCTTTTAAAGAAATCCTTCAGGAACACTGCAAATACACTGGAGTCACAAACCCTCTCCACAACGCACATTTACAATGCCTGGATATTTAAAGTGAGCCATACTCTCACAGAATGCAAACAAGCTTGCCCAGTTTAACCACAAACTGCATGCCACAAAACGTCCACTTCTGCCAATCCAATACTTCTAAAGATGCCATCATTTTCAGCATACACTTTCAATGACTGAATTGAAGAGTCCTCCAAAATCCACAGTCTGCTTTCTCAAACACAGCCATTTTCAGTGCTCTCAACTCCTGCAAACAATCTCTTCCTGTACACCACAGCCAGCAAACCCGATTGGCTAATCCCCACAGTACCCTTTCCATGCCAGGCATCCACAAAAGACAGATGTGGCATGTGCTGTCCACGGACCAGCACAGTGTCTGCGGACCCTGTAACAGCCCTTCTCCCCTTTCCGCTTCCATGTTCTCAACACTCCCCCAATGGCTGCTTTCATAGAGTCACACATCCATTTACCAATCACATCCAAAAGCTCTACACCCAACCCGTTCATCTCACTTGAACACTTCAGAGTACGTATCTCCTAATGAAAGGCATCTGCATCAAAAAACTACCGTGCAACTGTCCAAGATTTCTATTTCCAGATTCAACAAGATCTACATTTAACAATACACAGTCAGGTATGCTTATATGTAAAAAAATTAAGAATCTTGCAATATGAGAATGCATTACTTACCGTAAAAGCATTTCTGATGGTTGTATCTGCTTAGATTCACATGCTGTGCATAGGTCCGACATCCAGTGGTCACTGCGGAGTATTGCATTTTGTTTTTCGTAGTCGAAAAGGGGACGTCGACCAGGCGTGTCTGAAACACTATCCCTATAGTGACGTGCGTTGTACCCACAATCCCTCACGCGTCGAGGTCCCTCTGTTTGTATTTTTTCTGCCCTGAGGGAGCCTTCTAGACGTGAGCGAGTACAGAAAGAGAGAGAGAGATATATAAAGGAAGTTTATGTTCCTTCCATCCGAGCGGGGAGGAAGGGTGGGCGCATGTGAATCTAAGCAGATACAACCATCAGAAATGCTTTTACGGTAAGTAATGCATTCTCTTCTGATGTTTGTTAATCTGCTTAGAATCACATGCTGTGCATAGACTAGCGAGCAGTACCCGGAGTTGGCGGTGGGTTATGAGAAGGAACAGTAGAGAAAAGGTGTCGTAATACTGCCTGTCCCACCTGGGAGTCAGATCTAGAGTGTGTATCTAGACAGTAGTGTTTTGTAAAGGTGTGCACAGAACTCCAGGTAGCCGCTTTGCAGATGGACTCAAGGGGAACATTTGCAATGAATGCTATGGATGCCCCCGTGCCTCGAGTAGAGTGTGCTCTTGGCTTAAAGGGTAGTTCTCTCTTAGCAAGAGTATAGCAGAGAGTGATGCATTGAACAATCCATCTAGAAATAGTGGATTTTGAAACCGCATCTCCTTCTCTTCCTGCTGCCACCGAGACGAAGAACTGATTAGTCTTCCTCAATGGTCTGGTTCTTTCCATGTAGAACATGACCGCCCTGCGTACATCAAGTGTGTGCAGAGTCCTTTCTCCCAAATTGGAAGGATTTTGAAAGAACGTTGGTAGTTCTATAGACTGGTTTACGTGGAATTTAGAAATAAATTTCGGAGCAAACCTAGGGTGAGTGCGTAGAACCACTTTATCTTTGTGAACTGTAACAAAGGGGTCTAGAATAGAAAGAGCCTGAAGTTCACTTACTCTCCTGATGGAGGTGATAGCTATTAAAAAAGCAGTCTTAAGAGTAAGATGTTTAAGGGATGCTTTGTGCATGGGTTCGAATGGAGAGCCCATGAGTCTGGTAAGTACCACATTAAGGTCCCATCCGGGAGCAGGGTCAGCTATCGGGGGGTGTATTCTTTTTACTCCCTCCATGAATGCCTTTATAACTGGGATCCTCCACCACGACACTTTGAGTTGGGAGGTGGTGTATGCAGAAAGAGCCGCTAGGTGGACTTTAATGGAGTTAAACACTAGGCCTGAATCCAAGAGATGGGTCAGGTATAGTACCACATGTGTGGGAGAGCAGTCAATAGGGTTGATGCTTTTACTCCTGCACCAGATGACAAATCTCTTCCACTTGCTAGAATAGCAGTGGCGAGTGTTCGGTTTTCTGGCTTCCCTGAGGATGTCCATGCATCTTTGCGGGAGTTGTAGATGTCCGAACTCTATGACCTCAGGAGCCAAGCTGCTAAATTCATGTTCTGGGGGCATGGGTGCAGAGTCCTGCCCTTGTTCTGAGATAGCATGTTGTACGGGCAGGGGAGTTTTACTGGGGGAGATAGAGACATCTCCATCAAGTGAGCGAACCATGGCTGTCGGGCCCACATTGGGGCCACCAGTATCATGGTCACTTGTTCCTGGTGCATCTTGTGCACCACCTTGTTGAGAAGGGGAGTCGGGGGAAAAGCGTAAACAAATTTCCCTGACCATTGCATCGATAGACCGTTCCCCTTGGATTGGTTCTGGGGGTACCTGGAGGCGTAACTTAGGCATTGAGAGTTCTCCAGGGTTGCGAACAGGTCTATTTCTGGGAATCCCCATTGTGTGAAGACGTCGAAGACTATGTCTTCGTGCAGACGCCATTCGTACTCTTCGGGCAGGGGGAAATCTCTGCTGAGTCTGTCTGCCAGCAGATTGAGTTCCCCGGGTACATGTAGTGATAGTAGGAACATGTCCTGTTTGAGAGCCCACTTCCATATATTCTGGGCCAGTTTGGACAAGCCTGGAGAGTGGGTGCCCCCCTGCTTGTTGATGTAGTACATGGCTGTAGTGCTGTCCGTAAGGACCATTACTGTCTTGCCTTGTAGGTGTTCTTGGAAGGCTTTTAGCGCCTTGAATACCGCTAGTAGCTCCAGTAGATTGATGTGTTTGGATGCTACGTTCGGAGTCCACACTCCGTGAGCAGTCTGATGGGATAGGTGAGCACCCCATCCTGTGAGGGATGCGTCTGTGGTTAGAGTGGCTTCCGCCGCGGGTGTGGCAAAGGGTTTTCCTTTTTCCATGTTCCCCTTTGTCCACCACTGTAGCGAGAGAACCAAGGCCTGCGAGACCACCACTAGATCGTCCCATTGTCCGCTGGCCTGACACCACTGGCTGTTGAGCCACTCTTGCATTGGGCGCATGCGCAGGCGCGCGTGAGGTACCAAATAAATGCACGACGCCATCATTCCTAGCAAGCGCATTGCTTTGCGTACCGTCACCTCTCGGCCGGTCACATATTGGGGGATCTGAAACAGCATGTTTTGGACCCTCTCTTTGGAGGGGAAGACGAGGCCGTCCCTTGTTTGAATTAGAGCCCCTAGGAATTGTTTGATTTGACTGGGGTCTAGACTGGACTTCTTTTCGTTGATGGAGAAGCCCAGTTGGAACAAAAGGTCTACCGTCTTTTGGGTATTGGAGAAACATGTTTCGTAGGAGTCCCCTGTTATGAGCCAGTCGTCGAGGTAAGGGTAAACTGGGATGGACAACCTGCGCAGGTGGGCCGCAGCCACTGCCAGTACCTTTGTGAATACCCTTGGTGCTGAAGCTATACCGAAGGGTAGCACCTTGAACTGGTAGTGTTTGCCCTCTATCATGAACCTTAGGTATTTTCTGTGCGCTGGCAACATTGAAATATGAAAGTATGCATCTTTCATGTCCAATGTTGTCATGTAATCTCCCTGTGAAAGCAGCGGGATCACCTCCTGTAAGGTCACCATACGAAACTTTTGGGGTTTGACAAACTTGTTCGCTGGGCGCAGATCTAATACAGGGCGCATGGTTAGATCCTTTTTGGGTACAAGGAAGTACACTGAATAAATACCTTCCGTTACCTGAGATAGAGGCACGACCTCTATGGCTCCTTTTTCCAGCAGTTGTTGTACTTCTTGAAGAAGGATGGCAAGATGTTCCGGCGTCAACCGCCGTCCCCTCGGGGGTCTGTAGGATGGGGAACTGTTGAATTCGATACAGTATCCGTGGGCTACGGTGGAAAGTACCCAACGGTCTGACGTTATCTCCTCCCATGCAGGAAGAAAGGATGTTATCCGGCCCCCGACCGGTGTTGCATGGGAGGGGACGCGAATCTTCGCGTCACTTGGAGTTGTTGGGGGCTTGGGAGCCTCTGGGGGTGGATCCCCGACCTCTCCCTTTGCCCCGGCGTTGGCCTCTTTGGCTGTACTGCCCACTATTGGCTTGGTAATTGGTGGCAGGGTATTGCTGATGCGGACCTTGTTGTTGTTGCCGTTGGCCACGAAAAAAGCGCTTGTTGCCATAGCCGCGTCTGGTAGTGGGCTTAGAGATCTGGTCAAGAGTCTTGATAGTGTCGAACTCTTTTTTTGGCCATCTCTAGGGCTTCATCTACCGCTTTTCCGAAGAGGTTGGCGTCCTCGACAGGTTTATTTATTAAAGACGCCTGTGTCTCCGGTTTAAAGCCTGAGTTGCGCAGCCATACATGGCGCTTTAGGAGTATTCCTTGTACCAGGGAACGTCCTGCTGTTTCTGCCGCGTCCAGAGAGTTTTTTACAATGCTCTGGTTCACTTGTGTTCCTTCGCCAATAGTCGACAGTAGGCGTGTACGTAAAGGCTCCGGTGCTTCCTCTGCGTCTTTGCGCAGTTTGGCCCACTGCGCGTCTGCGTAGCTCGCAAGCAAGGAATTGTTGTTGGCAATTCTTGCTGAGAAGGCAGCCGAGGAAGTAACTCTTTTTGCAAGGGCATATAGCCTCTTGCCCTCCTTGTCAGGGGGTGCCTCACTGGTGGAAAGTGGTACCCCTGCCCTCTTTCTAGTATTAGATACAACTAGGGAGTCCGGTATGGAATGTCCCCTAATGTAGAGCGGGTCTGAGGGTGAAGGAGCGAAAAGTTTCTCAATCCGTGGATTGACCCCTCTGATCAATGCGGGAGTGGACAGCGACGGGGTGATCCTCCTTTTAACTGAGGCGAGGAGTGGAATGGTCTGGCTGACCGGGGGTTTTTCTTTAATGACTCTTTCTACAAAGTCTAATTCTGGAGAGAGTTCTCCCGTGTCCAGTTCGAAATGCGCTGCTGCTCTGCGCAACAGTGCATTGAAAGTAGGCTGATCGTCAATTGGAGACATGTTCCTAACTGGAGAATTATCCGGAGGAGTTAGATTTAGGGCATCAGTGTCGGAACACACTGATGGTGATTGCCAGGGGTGCGAAGGTCCTTCTCCTGGGCTAATCCCGAAGCCTTCTTCTATAATGTCTGTTCTGTCTTCTAGACATTCCTCCTGGTTCTGTCCTTCGTTGTCCATGAAATCATCTTCTTCCTCGAAGTATTGTTCCTCCCCAGTGAGGTCATATACATCTTGGAAGTCTGAGGCTGTGTCCAGCAGGGGATCGACCAGCCTCGGTTTTTTGGCTCTGGGGTCGTCTTGAGGCCCTTCTCTAGTTCTTCTGAGAGTTAGAGGGGCTTGGGTACTCAAACTTTTCCATCCTCTCCATACAGAGGTGGAGTCTCTCCATAGTTTCATGGGGTACCCCAGAGCGGTCTAGCGGGGGAAAACTCGAGTTGTCTACCTCGAAATGGCTCGACCTCTCCCAAAGCGTCGAGGAAAGTGTCCCGTCGCCCTCCTCAAAACCCTCAGGTGTGTCGGGAGACTCCCTGACTGAAGGGGGTAGTCCCTGCTTTCCTTCGGGTGTTTTCGGCGTATCCTTTGATCTATGCGTAACGCTCGACGAAATCTTCGGCGTACGCTTTTGGGCGTCGGCTACAACGATCCTGGCTAAGCTATCGGCGACCTTCTTGTCGGCGGAAGCTTGAGTTTTCGACGCTATGGGTATCGAGCGCTGTACGGCGGTCTGCGCCTTCTGTTGATGCGCACCGGCCGATGGTTTGGTGGTGGCGCCCTTGTTTGCCGAAAGCCCAGTCGCAGGTCGCGGCTGCGGTTGCGAGAGGGGCTTCGAACCCGAACGGTCCGAGGAGGCCGCCGGTGGAACCTGCGTCTCCTTGGGCGCCGAAGCTCTCTTCGACTTAGACGAAGAAGAGCCATGGGTTGTGTGCTTATCTTTATGTGAATCTTTGTGTGCGTCAGTGTCGCCGGGGTGTTCATCCCCATAAGCAGGGCGTGAGCCGAGCCCGTCGGGGCCGGGGACAGACGACGAAGCGCGTAAGCGCTCCTTAGAGGGGGTTTCGACTTCCGTGGCGGAGGTCGTGTCATCGCGTTCCTCGTCACTGTCGGTGGTAGCAGCGGCGGGTGAACCTTCGGCCTTCGACATCGCGTAGGCCGCCCACCTTTTAACCCTACGGTCTTTTAGAGTTTTAGGCTTCAGAAGCCGACAAGCCGCGCACCCTTCCTCTTTGTGATCGAGGGGCAAGCAGCGGTTACACCGTGAGTGCTTGTCCTTCCAAGTGAATTTGCCTTTACAAAGTGGGCAAAACCTAAATGGTGTCCTCTCCATAGCAGAGGCAATAAATCGCGATAAACACCCCCAGGGAAAGGAAGGGGAAAGGGAAAGGCATTCTCAGAAAGACCCAGAGATGTCCCACGACCCCACTCTCCCTACTGTATGTGGCCAGCGAGGCCAGGCCACGTGTTCGGCAGGCGCCGAAGATTTCCTCCGCTCGACCCTCCGTCGACGATTTTGCTCGGCGGAGAACAGCTACACTGCGTTGAGGGAGTGCTGTATTAATCTTCGTAGAAGAAACGACCAAAGGTCGAGGGTTGCAATGTCTCTCGAGGAGCTCTGCGTGAAGGCGACCAGAAGCTGGGCGGAAAAAAACAATCTGAGGGACCTCGACGCGTGAGGGATTGTGGGTACAACGCACGTCACTATAGGGATAGTGTTTCAGACACGCCTGGTCGACGTCCCCTTTTCGACTACGAAAAACAAAATGCAATACTCCGCAGTGACCACTGGATGTCGGACCTATGCACAGCATGTGATTCTAAGCAGATTAACAAACATCAGAAATATATTTATTATACATTACGCACCGTAATCTTATTTCTGATGCTTGCATCAGCTTAGATTCACATGCCATGTTATAGGCCGACATCTAGTGGAAGCTGGATTCACATGCCATGTTATAGGCCGACATCTAGTGGAAGCTGCAGAGTATTACAGTTTTTGAAACTCGAAAAAGGGACGTCGACAGGGCGTGCCAGTAATACTATTCCTAGTGTGACGTCCACTGTACCCATGGTCCTTCACGCATCAAGGTCCCTCAGATTGTTTTGTCTCCGACATGAGGTTGCATGAAGTGTATATTGAGTACATGTGTAGTAAAACCGATATGTATCAGATAAACTCCCAAAAAAACATCTAGGGCCTAGCATACAGCCGCAAAATCGCATACCCCGCTCGCGCCAGCCAAATCACACGAATAGGGCGCTGCAGACCCCCGCTCACATAAGCCAAATCGTGTGAAAAGGAATGCGCGTGCTGGCATCAGCCACAAATACACCCTGCATGCAGCCCACACAAGGTACCCCAACACCCATGACCATACCCTGCAGACAGCCCACACCACATGGGACCCCCTCCCCCCCAAATCACCCATGACCATACCCCACAGGCAGCCCATAGAGGACCACAACTCCACAGGCAGACCCCCAGGCAGCCCAGGAAAAAGCCAGTGAAATGTTCAATACAGCACACAGCCCTGCTCCATCGGAATTGCTTGAAAAATCGGAGCATACACTGTTCGCACCATCCACATCGCGTGAAAAGGGCCTAGCGTACACCCGCGAAATCGCGTACCCCGCTTGCGCCAGCCAAATAACATGAAAATGGCAGCACGTGTTGCATCAGCTGTCTGTAAACACACCCTCTAGGCAGCCCACACCACATGGGACCCCCAATCACATGTGACCATACCCGGCAGGCTGCCCACACCACATGGGAGTAACCCACCCCGCCACCCCCGATCATACCCTGCAGGTAGCCCACACCACATGGGAACCCCCGCATCACCCGTGACCATACCCCGCAGGCAGCCCACATCACATGGGAGCTGCTCCATCACCCGTGACCATACCCTGCAGGCAGCCCACACCACATGGGAGCCCCCCCCCCAATCACCATACCCTGGAGGCAGCCCCCCAATCACCACACCCAATGGGGATCCCCATCACCTGTGACCCGTGACCATACCCTGCAGGCAGCCCACACCACAAGGGACCGCCCCCGTGACCATACCTCTCCAGCAGCCCACATGGGACCATACCCCCACAGGCAGCCCACACCCCATGAGACCCCCCCCCCCCGTCACCATACCCCGCAGGCAGCCCACAACACATTCCCCCCCCCCCCCCCATCACCCGTGACCATACCCCACAGGCAGCCCACACCATATGCCCCCCCCTATCACCAGTGACCGCAGGCAGCCCACACCACATGAGACCCCCCAATCACCATATCCCGCAGGCAGCCCACACCACATTGCCCCCCCCGCATCACCTGTGACCATACCCCACAGGCAGCCCACACCACAAGGAACCCCCACGCATCACCCGTGACCATACCCTGCAGGCAGCCCACACCATATGGGCCCCCCACACCCCTGTGACCATACCCCACAGGCAGCCCACACCACATGGGACCCCCCCCCCAATGCCTCGTGACATACCCCACAGGCAGCCCACACCACAAGGGAAACCCCAACCCCAATCACCTGTGACCATACCCTGCAGGCAGGCCCAAACACATGCCCCCCCCCACCCAACACATTGGCCTAACATTCAATCATGTAGCATATGTCCACTAAGATGCCACCACACGCTGCCCCCCGCACAGTGCACCTCAACACCCATCCATTGGTTGTACTCCCCAGTAGATACCCCATGGCATGACAATCAGAAAATCACACATGCATGTCTGCATACACCTGAACAACATAGCTCAACAGTAGGGGCACACGACAGAGCCAAAGAAGAGTGAGACATGCACCAAACCATTGCGAGCAGACACCACTTTGATTTTAAGGAATACAAATGTATTAATGTGAAAGAACCAGTAAAATCAACATGAATGTAATCCAAAAATTAGATTAAAACAAAAAATGGTCCACGTCCATTGATGCATCTCAAATTTCAAAATGAAATCATAAAAAAAAAACATAACTCCATGGCGAACAAAAAGGTAAAAAATGAAGAATTAGTCCAACTATGTACAAAGCTACAGAGTCCATGATCCCAAAATAAAAATCCAAATCTGAGCTTACCCTAAGAAGAAATAACTATATACAAGATGCGAACTCCAAATTAAAAATAAAGGAAACCTAACCCTAATGAACCATTTACAAAGGCAGCGGGCTAGTCCTATGACTATTTCCCCCCCCCACCCCCCAAGAGTTTCGGCCAGGGCATCATCGGACTCTGCGTCTATTTCCCCGAGGCGGGCCTCTGCTCTCCCCTCGAGGGCCCGCAGGGACTCCATTGTGCTACTCTCAAGCCGAGACTCCTCGAGGAACGCGGCCCGCCTCTCCACCCGGCGCAGAATGTTCTCCACCCTGGCGATAGTGAGTCGTGCCCCCTGTGCAGGCTGTCGCTCTGCTCCAATTTGCTGGCCTATTTGCTGCAACACGGAAGACATCCTTGTGTCAAGGTCCACGTCTCCCTCCTGCCCGATACCTGCCCCCCCCCCCACCATGTTGAGGGCCTGAGTCCTGTCGCCTCCCAAGTGGAGCCTGCTGCCGCCACCGATAAGCCTGGTGCCTGCACCTCTGGAATGATGGCAACCCCTGGGGCCATTGCGCACGTGCCCTGCTGCTTGGTGCCTACACTACCTCCATTGCCATTGGTCCTGTTGCTGCGGTGATCACCTCTGCTGATCCTCCTTTGACTCCCGACTGTGGCAGGGATGTGGTATCCACCAGACTGGCCGCTGTGGTCGGGACAGGTACACAAGGGGCCCTGGTGGTATGTGGGCCAGAAGACGGCAGGGAGGACGAATGGTGCACAGTGGAGGAAGAGGTCACAGCAGTGTAAAGCACATGTAAGAAATGCGCAACTATGAGCTGAGCTAGCCAGTCCATGAAGCGACAGACCACATTGTGATAATGTGCAAGCTCCCGAATGGAAGCATGCACATCAACACGAATGGCGCCTGTACGCCTTGCAATACCGTCTAGCATCGGCTCAACCCTGTCACGAATTGCTTCATCCACAGGTAGTGGAAGATCAGTTTCCATGGATGCATCCGCTACCTGCAGACTGGTACGGCCCGAGGCATAACCGCAGGTGCATACTGATGCAGTCGGAGAGTCGGGGACAAGGTCAGTCACAGGCCCCTCCACGGTGACCTGGACTGCACCAGTCACACCTACCTCAAACTCACTGGGCCCCATGTGCTGGGCTGATGTGGCCTTCTCACACTCCTCCTCCTCCTCCTCTCGTTCACCACCAACCTGGATGACTTCCCACCGTCTTCTGCATCCGATTGCCCCGGTGTGGTCTCACCTGGGCCTCCAGCTGCTGAGGAGCCCACGACCGACTTCACCCTCTTGGGCCTTCCCTCAGCTGCTGCGGCCGTTGATGCCGACGTGGCACCAGTCTCCACGCTACCGGAAGAGGTTGGTACCTGGGAGGATAGGTAGTAACAACTAGAGGGAAAGCAGGTATATCTGTATGTTTCAAGGGAGCAAACCTGACATATCTTAAATAAGAAAAAAAAAGGCTCCTGCACCCGTAGTAGGTTTGGACACAATTCACTGGACAATTTTGGGGTTACCACACTTAAGAACAGTTCAAAGAGTGGCAAGTAGAAGTTCATGGTACCGGGTAGGATGACTGGGCCCTGCATCTACCATGGTGGATGCATCCCTGCTGTGGCGCTCCACAGCACCATCTACGCTCTCTTCTTCAGTCATCGCTGTGGATAGGGAGACATTGAACACATGCATCAGTGTACCGAACAAATGTCTGCTTGACACAAAGCAAATGCACATGAGTGGCACTGTTAAATGTCACAACCATCATCACCCTCCCCAACACACAGGTCAGTGCAAGCAACACACATGCACAAGCATGCATGCCATTTTCAACAAACCTTCATATCCATGTACAAGGCACTGCGGGCACATCAGAGGAGGGGCTGGACCTCACATGCATCATGGTACATGCACATGACATACACACACAACATGACAGTCATGCATCAGGCCATGTAGACCTCCCGTCACAGTGCACTTGGGGACAACTCGGCCACATGAGTCAATCACGCATTGAGATGCTAGGTGTCATGCATCCATGGGGTTGGCCAGTCACAGACTCACTACTCGGACACACGCACATGCACACCATGCATGTCCATCATGGTGACGTAAGCACACCCATGTGTCACATCTCTTGCATGCCCCAGTGCACACACAGGTATGCAAACATGTGCACCTCGTTACATGCCGGTGCGCATCACGCATTGCAACACAGATACCATTGATGTGGGACATGCTTGAATGGACTCACATGCAGCACAGTCAGAGACATGCAAACAGACATCTGTACAGGAGACATCTGTACAGGAGGCATGCCATACATGAGGCCAAGGTGCACACTCCAGCCACACATCAACATACACATGCACTATGGAGAACAAAACAAACACTAACCAGCGACTCCAGGCAGAGCACCAAATCCAAGACCTGGGCATACAGTGTCGATGCATTCCAGGACCCGCATCTCATTGTTGGTCAACCCGCCCGGCGCCTCGCTTCATCATCGCCAGCCTTGAGGAGGCGCTGGGCCTTGTTGAGGGTCCTGGACCTGAAATCTTCCCAGCGCTTACGGACATGTTGGTAGTCACGCGGGTGCCACCCCCCCTCCACATTGATGGCACCCACGATGTCTGCCAAGATCTTACTTCGTCCTTCCTTGACGCGATCGTCCAGGGAAGAGGGCATCATAATGTCCCAGGGCTTGCTTCACCAGGATGCCAACTTCTCTAGGAGAGAAGCCGACAGCCCTCTGCTGGGGGGTTGCCACTAGCCTCAGATGGTGTAGGGTCGTACATGGCAACCCCCGAGGCAGGTGTGGGTGGGCAAGGCATTCCTGGGGCTGGGCTGTGGAGCCGTGGTGGTATGGCAGTCGGGAGTCTTCAGGATCAGCAGAGGGGGTCACAACAGGTTCCCTGGCAATGGATTCAGTGCAGGCACCAAAATACAGGGCACATGGGCAGCAGTCACACAGAGTGGGCTGGCAGCAGCAGATGGCTCGTAGGAGGCAGCTCAGGCAGGTAAATGGCCTTTGGGGCAGGAGCGTGGGTCTTCCATGTGCTTTTGCATGGCCAGCCGGATGCAAAGTGACTCGCACATGTTTTTGGGGAGCCTGAGCGTTGCGTGACCAGTTTTTTTTTCCCCAGGGGTCACATACAGTCTTGCTAGAGCACAGTGGTACATTTTCTCTCACATACCCTGTCCCCCTCACTCCAATTGCCCAGGACAATTGTCGTCTGTACCTCCCATTGAGCTAGTACATCAGTGCCATGACTGGGAGGGCAACAAGTGGTAATGGAGGCAAAGCTGGGCGACCTCACAGAGGTGGGCGTGGTGGTTAAGATGGGCAACGTGGCCAAGGTGGGCGACGGTATCCAGTGATTCCATCGAATACAAAGCATTGAATGCAAAAGCATTGAAAAAAAATGCATATTATTTAAAATGGTAAAAGTTTTATTTTTATTAATGAGTTTTAAGGGGTGTAAAAAAAAAAAGGGGGGGGAGTTTGGGGGTCCCCCCCCATGACATTAAAAAATAATTGAACAAAAATGTATTTGTTTCAATGTTTTTTCGATGCATTTGCATTCCATGCCATCACTATAAACCTGGGCGACATGGCCATGGTGGTCCACGAGGGCAAGGTGTCGAGGCCCATGCAAGGAAAACCATGCCACCCACCCAAGCGGGTCAGGGAGATGCAGCTGCTGCGGACATCCCCAGCACCCGATAAGCAGTGCCATCTGCTGTTCCGAGCAGCCAGGGTGTGGAAGCTGCAGGGGCAGCTGCAGCTACCACCAATGCTGCTCTGGGTCACCCAGCCAGGACTGTATTCATCCCGGCCCATCACCAAGGCAGGAGCGGCGCAGGGTCCTGGCAACAGCACCCAGCTGCCAATACCTGCAGTGCGACCTTCGATCGTCATGTCATTGCCTGATTCCATTGGCCAGTCCACCTGCGCTCCAGCCTCTATTGACCAGAGTGTCAATAGATCCGTCAATCAGGATCCGCACCACCTCACAAGAGGAGGAAGCGTGCTCCTGCAGTACATGCTGGGACCCACAGACACAGCTCAGGAGTCCCACACGTCAAGGAAGAGGAGTTTCTGTGTTGAGGAACTGGATACACGTGGAGTACATGAGGGATCACGGCAGCGACATGCTGGTGCAGGCAAAGAGCACACGTACGCCTGCTCAGCGTAGGGCCCACTGGCAGTGCCTCGGGACATGAGAGGTGCACAGCAGATTATGTCGTTAAGTGTTGGAATGACCTTCGACGCCGAGCGAAAGACAAGCTGGCTGCAATTTTCACCTCTCCTCTTGCGGCTGGCAGTAGGACACCACCAGAGAATGAAGAACTCACTACATATGAGGAGATTGCTAGTGATTGCAGTGGGGCAGGTCCAAGGTGTGGGAGGGATGCCAAATTATGAGACAATGTCCGGTGAGTGGTGATGCGTGTTTGTCCAGGCCACGTGTATGTTGCTTGGGTGATGTGTTATGATTGTCTGCCAGTTCAGGCTACATTGACATGACTGCCATGTGTGACTCATGTGATGTTGGACCGATATGTGCTTGTTGTCATGCAGACTGCATACAAACCATGTCCTGCACACAGAGGCAATCCTCATCCCCACACCTGCTCCCTCCTTCCATGACAATCTCTGCGCAGCCTCTCTTGGCTCTATTCTTGATCCAACCTATGGTCGCCGATTGCCTGTGATGATCTTCCTCTCACTCAACTATCGTCACTCCGACAGGTGTGCTGTCCAGCAACGCGGTGGCCATGTGCCACCAGGGAATACTGTGTTGGAGAATTCCATGTATGCCAGGGCGTGGAAAGGGTGGCCAATTCCATTCTCCCCCCTGAAAGGCAGATGGAGCTCTAGCAGCAGACTGTGTGGTCCACATGCCGCTCGCACAGGCTGGACATGTTGGCCACCAACAGGGACAGACGGGCTGAACTGGGGGCTCTGCGCACAGCCATAGCTGAAATAGCTGCAGAGGCCCACAGGAATGCCCCGAGGAAAGAGAACTCCTCCCTCAGAACTACTCTGGCTGCACTTGAGATGGGCGGGACAGCAGAAGGAGCAGCTGACACACACCATCTCTGCTGAACTCCATGCAACCCGGGAGGAGATCTGTGCGTCACGAGAGGCCTGGCAGGCGGAACTCCATGCAGCACATGAGGTGCTGCATGGGGACCTCCTTACCATAATCACACAGAATCAGACCTTTCAGGCCTGCATGCGTCTGGCCATTGAGGGGCATACCAGGGCTATGCGTGGTCAGCCTTCCTTGCCATGCTCACCTAATGTTACACCAGAGGGTGCTGCCAACAGCAGCGAGAGCTCTCCCACTATAGGCTAGCCGTGCAGGGGCCATGAACCCATGGAGGTTTTTTTTTTTAAATTCTCAACATCCACGCATGTGGGTGTTGAGGTGCATCTTGCACGTCCTCCCTCCTGGGTGGTCCACCCATTCCGCCATGGCCATTTTTTTTTCGTCTATTGTGCATTCATGTAACAGTGTCTTGCTTTGTGTGGCATCCGGAGGCATCAACTGTGTCCCGGCTGGGCCCATACAGGCTTGTCTTGTGTTTGTTGCTTGGGGTCCAGATACATATGCCACTCCTGCTTCCCCTTTCCATGGGCTTGCAAGGAGGGCAGCTGTGACAATGTGACAATAACTTACACATGCCTAACTGAGGATTTAATATCTTTCCGCAAACTGCTGAAAACCTGGCTCTTCCCCTAAAACCAACCTGTACCAAACTAACCCAAACAGACCAACAGCAACTCAAGGACATCAATCCATCAAACCACCTGATGCGTAGAACGCAGGAGTGCGTAAAACAGTTGAATGTCCAGAACGGATGAGCGTAAACGGGATAAGTGTGTAGAACAGACAAGTGTGTGGACCAGATGAGTGTATAGAGCGGATGAATGAATACAGCGGATGAGTGGATAAGTGTACAGAGAGAATGATTGTACAGAACGGATGAAGGTATAGAACAGATGAGTGTAGAGATGAATATATTGAACAGGATATTGCTGCCGAGTGCGTAGAGGGGGTGTGTGCGTAGAGGGGACAAGTGAGTAAAACAAGCGAATGCTTAGTACATGTCAGGGCATAAAGCGGATGAATGCCAGAGCGAACGAGTGCCTGGAGCGAACGAGCTCCCAGAGTGAACGGACGTGTTGAGTAGAGCGGTCGAGTATGTAGAACGAACAAGTGCAGATTGCAGCCAATACTGATGAGCGCGTAGAATGGATGAATACATAGGGCTGCCAAATGTGTAGAGCATGGGCCAGCCAGGTTCACATGCGTGGAGCAGACAGGAGTGCATACGTAAGGCAGACAAGAATGCATACTTGGGGCAGACAAGAATGCACGCAGGGGCAGTCAAGAGTGGATGGAGGGCATGGAACGGATTGAGCGCATAGAATTATGCGACGTATATAGTATGGTCTGGAATGGAGCGAATGCTTGAAAGAGCATATAACCCACCATGACTGGAGTACGCACAGCGAACTGGAGCGCGCGCGCAACGGACTCGAACGCACAGTGGGCCCTACGCTGAGCAAGCCGGAATGCATGAATGCGTGGAGCAGACCGGAATGTATGGAGCAGAATGGGGTGCATGGAGTTGATAGGAGTGCATGGAACGGACTGGAGCACATAGAATTTGTACGAAGTATATAGTATGGTTTGGAATACAGTGAATGTCTAAAAGGGCATATAACCCATCATATCTCACCTCCAGGCTTACTCTCTCTTTACATCACCACTCAACTAGAACACAGAGATACTAGTACACCATTCGGTGTTCCCATACCAACATTCGCCGCTCACTCATCACTGCTGGTTACACCCACCCCCAGCCAGGCGTTCTCCTCAGGCCTAACGCAGCCACATCCGGTCTGGATAAATCCTGCCAGAACGAACACATACTCCTGACCTCTCAACCATCACACCTACCGCTAGAAAGCAGCCATTACACGGATACTGCATGAGCTGCACACAAACCTGGTGCTCACACGCACCTTTTGACTCTCTACTGACCTGAACTACGGTTCCCAAGGGCGTTCAACCTACCAGCACCTTCAGACCATACCAATGGTATATAAGGCGCTATATAAATGTAAAATAACAACAATAACAGAGGCATTGGGCTTCCATGATTTCTGTGGCTAGTCTGAAGTGTGTGTGTGTGTGTGTGTGTATACACCGCTTGTAGGGATTCAGGATTGTTTGACCAGTGCATGTTTAGCATGCATTTTGCTTTGGATATTGGTAAATGTGTATTTTTTCATGTTACATCTTCATATGTTACCTTGCCTGTCTCCATCATTGATAGCCTTCATGCGTTACACTGCCCCCTTTAGCTAGCAGAGACCCACTCAAGATGGAAGGGGTCCATGTGGTGGCTTTGTCACATGGAGGCACGTGTGCTATTTTGATGGTCACTGTCTGGCATTTTCACTGTTGGTTCCTGGGTTTATATGTTATGCTGGTAAATGGATGTTCCTGTGTTTGGCTTTATTTTTTGTGTGTCAGGGAGAACTGTTTGTGACCCATTTACATTTGTCAGAGTGCACTTTATGACAGTTGTGCCATGGATTGTGCATTTGTGACTTTTTACATTCCATGGCATGGTGTGTCGGACGGGCGGCATCGTGTTTGGGAGGGTTCAGGTGACATACCAGTATTTGGATGTGCTGTTTTGCATGGGGGTAGTGGCATTCTGCATCTTGAATGGGTACCTTTTGGTCACACGGGATTGGGTTGGTTTAAGTAGCTAGGGATGCCCACAATGTAGCACTTCCAGGACACATTCTCAGGGTAGTAAGGTTGGGACAGATGATTGTCCCTTGATCGATTGTCACCTGGAATGTGCCAGGCCTGTGTGCACTCCGCAGGGGTGGGATTTTAAGTGAAAAAATGGTGCCACACTCTGAACGGGCTGCCTCGCCACATGCTCTTTCCCCTCCCATGTGCAGCGGGCGTGCATGTGGTTGGGGATGTGGGGGCACCACCATGACCAGCGGTACGCCCGCCATGTTGCAACGTTGTGCAGGACACATGCTGCCAAAATGATCCTGCACACTATGGTGGTGCATATAGTAGCTGGCCACCGGAGTGGTCAAGGGAGCAGAAGCGCCCCGAATGTGCGCTCCACTATGGCCCTGGTTGCGATATGGGCTGCGTTGTATCTTACCTTGGGTGGTGTGGTGGGTGGTGTGGTGTGGATTAAGTATTGGTGTCATCATGTAGGTGCTGTGAGGGTAGGCACTGTCCCGTCGAGGTGAGAATGGTTGTCATTAGTTCGCTTTGGCTATTTGTCTGTGTGTGACATGCATGCATGTGCACAGGCACTTGTACTCACCAATAAGCCATGTATTGCCATTCCTCCCAGCTTCCAGGTCCCGGTTTAGGGGCGACATTCTGAACATGAAACTATCAAGGCTGGACCAAGGATAGTTTGCATATACAGAGGTAATGATTCCTTTGGCATCGCATACAACCTAGACGTTGATGCAAGGCCAGTGCTTGCGATTGCGATAGATGTGCTCAGTGGCCCTAGGTGGACGCAGGGACACATGGTGCAATCAATGTCACCAAGCAATTTGGGAAGTGTGCCACCCTGTAGAAGACCTGGACCACGGCCTGCCTTACTGTGGGTGTTCCGTGCATGTATATGTGCCTGCGGACTGAGGGGCGTGCAGTCATGATTGCCAACACCTGGTGTAGACGGCGTGACACTGGGCTGTGAGACGCCCCCAACTATGTCAGTTGTCTGCTGAAATGACCCAGTGGCCAAAAAATGCAGAACATTGAGCACCTTTTCCAAGGGGCTCAGTGCTTGGGAGCACAGGGTGGGGGGAATGTGAGGTCAGCCTCCCACTCAGTGACCAGGTCTAGGATGATATGAGGTGGAAACCTATACCTGCCATAGATCTGGTCATCAGGCATCCCAAAAAGGCTGGTCCTGGGTAAAAAAAATGTGGGGCCTGGCTATCCTCCTCCTCCTCCGGTGTCCCACGATCACTGCTGCAAGGAATGGTACATTCATCGTATCTGTATATGTGCGTTTGTTGTTTGCGCAGGGGCACTTGCGCCTGCTTTCGCGTGGTGTACTTGTTTCTGGGTTTGCGTGTCTTTTGCCCCCATTCGATTCCATGAATACGTGTTGTTAGCACACGGATGTGGCCGTTGTGAGGATTTTACTGTAGTGCTTCCCCTGTAATGCCCACATTTCTGCGTGTTGTTCCTCATTCCACGTGTTCCGCCCCCTTTTTAGGTGTGTGCGCTGGACGGTGTGCACCTTTGCTGGTCGTATCGCGCAAGGCGTTCGTGGGTCCAACATGTCACTGCGTGGTGTTGCAGTGACGTGTTGGACCCACGCGGATTTGACGCAGGTCTCAGGTAAGCAATGTGTTCCATAAATATGTAAACGGGCGCTTGCGCACGAAAACGCACGCAAGCGCCCATTTTCGACACACATTTATTACATGAATCACCCCCCCCCATACCGCCCCAGCTCCTCTGACTGGGCAGCATCCCACAAAACAGGTAATTTGGCCATGTTTGTTCTCAGTCAAGCAGCTCCAACATTTTTGTATACTATAAAACGAGAAACACATTTAACTAGTACACACATATTAAACACTGCTGTACAACATATTTGCCGGATGTGAATTCATTAAAAATAAAAACAATTATAAAAATGCACCTTTCCAAGTACTGAAGGAAGGGACGGGTTAGGCAAACATCAGCATACATTTTAAATCTAGAATTCAACTGCATTTAATTAAGATATTCATTCATTTAGAGTAGGGGCTCTACATTTACACAACATTCAAAATATTTAAGGGAATATACGTATACCACCGGGTATTCAATAACAAAACCTGCCATACAAAATAAAGTAATGTTGTAGAATACACATTTCTGACCAGATCTGCTTCAACAAAATAAAAACCGAGCATTTAACAGCTGAATACCGCACTGAGGCACATACGTGCAATGGAAATCTGCCCCCTAAAATAGGAACAAGCAGTAAACAAACCAGTCGGTAATAATTACGCTAGTAGAGGGAAGACAATTTCATAGAAGGAACACTGAACGGCATATGTCTGTAATGAAGGTGCCATTCACACAGAGGATAGGGAAAGACATTATACAAAGTCCGCCTTTGTCTGAAGTGTCGGAATATAAGCAGCAAATGTACATACATGCTGAAGAGAAGAGAAGACTTGCCAGACATACTGACACAATAACTGCATTTAGTAAACTTAATAAAATTATGGAACTTTTATTTGCAAATCCAGAGATAAAAGTAAATGGCCATTTGCTTGCAACAGTCCACAAAGACAATTGTGCCATCATAAACTCAAGGCAATTTAAGCCTTTATTCACCAGCACACAGCAATACAAAAATAAAAAAAATAAATAAAAAACAAGTCGGGTGAGAACCGTTAGTCAAACCAGGAGGCCTAATCGGATCAAACGATACCCTCTGAAAATAACATATAGAGAAGTTCAAAAACACCATACATTTACAAAAACCAAAATTATTAAAAGCCCAACATTCAGAAACAAATTATAAAAAAAGGATCTATTAATTCAGCCACAAATGCAACATAATGATAAGCATAATGTGTAACATACTATGCAGACTCAATTGAGCAAACAAGTCTATGCTTACATATGCAACACAAAAAGAGCTGCTTAATTTAAAAAACATTAAATTAGAGGCTATTCTCGACTAGAGATAATTTTGACTGCCACATCATTGGACCCAGAGGCGGTTGTCCCATATGCTGCCAGTTCTCTGCAGACTCTGTGCCGACCAACCAGAGAATCTTCATCCTATGACATGGGTTAAGTGCTATGCTTTCATCTCCATTACCTGGAACGCTACAGAGCCTGTACTGCCTCGACTGCACTTCTGAAGTGCCACCCAGTCCTTCAGTGGCAGGCTCCTCTCTGGTGCAACTCTCCAAGCAAAATCAAAAAATCATCTTTCACTGGGGTCTCCTCTTCAGTACCCCAACCGCAGAAGCCAAATCCTGGGCCAGAGTAAGATCCCTTTATAAACTACATCTGCTGAGCGCATTCTGTTCACACTTCAGCTCCTCTTGCCCAGACCTTGGAATCACTGGATCAAGAATAAACATGCCCCAAGGGCTGTGCATCTCACCTGCACCAGTGGGCTGACGCTGGTGCTCTGGTGGTTGCTGAGCAAAAGGTGGAGTAACCACCACTGTAAACCACTAACCGCATACTGCAGAACTGACTCTTCAGTCCCAGCATATTAATCTCCTATTCCTCGGGCGCTGTTGGTGGGTTATTTCTTCAGATCTTTTTTCATCTCTGGACCCCCTCACCCCCCTTCAACTTCAGACTCTTCAGGGCTTCCCTTCAACTAAACTCCAGACCTACTCACTGGGGCGCTTTTTCCGACAAAGACTTCTCCTGCTCGCACCACTGGTCTCTACTGGAACTTGCAAGCCTAGATAGAAAAGCCTCTGCCTAGATATAAAAGCCTCCCTACTGCATTTTTCTTTCTTGTCTGGACTCTACATTATCTCTAAAGAACTATTCTCAAAATTGTATTACTTACCCGATACATTGCAGCATCTTCAGTTTTACAAATTTACTTGCCTGTGTATATTTTTCTCTTTGCCATCTCTCATTGGTAATTAATGAAAGGTGTGAACCCCCGACTACCCTCCAAAAAAAAAAATATCTACCTGCAGTTAGGCCTGGGCTTCTCAGTCATGACTACCACTTGGAGTGCCTGGTATGCTTGAGCAAATTACTAGTAGTACCAGAGTGAGGAAGATCTACTCAAGAACCTTGATGACAGGGCCTTAAGAACATCTACACAACACCAGAGAACACAAAAATGGCTGTTGAGATCATGGCATGTCTAGAGTAAAGTAATTTTTAACTGCATCTGCAATTTTCAGATATTACTCATGTGCATCAAACTGGCTCTCATTTTCTTACCTGAAACACCTTCTGCAGGTCCGGGACTCTGTTTTTACCAAGGAATTCAGGAGATGTGCCGATTTCAGAGGCATGTTTGACTGGGGTGCCAAAAATCATGGGTGGTGCATCAGAGACAACAGCAGGTCTTAAACCCTGTAGACATAATTTAGCCAACAATTAAAAACTGGAAAAAACATTAACACGTAGTTGCATGCAACTACTAAAACATGTATCTTGTATTGAACTTTAATAGCAAAGTAGAGAAAACTAGAGCTCATAACTTGGAGAATGTTCCAGAATCAGAAGTGAATTTCGAAAGAAACCACAAAAGCATTACTTCACCACCATCAACATTCAGAAAGAGTTTAAAGCAGGTGTACATATTTCTAGTTACAAGGTACCAACTAGGCATAAAAAGTCACTCGCCCCCTCAATTCTATGAATGCATAGAACAAAGCGCTGGTCATCTCCCACCTGGACAGTGGCTATGCCCTTCTAGGAGTCCAATACCAATTCAGCCCTTTTGAATACCATCCAGCAGTGTGGGTGATGCTTCATTCCAGGACTATGAAAATTCAACCACTTCTCTCCAGCACTGGCTGCTCTTCAAGCATGCACCACATGGAAAGCAGTCCCAACCAAAACACTACTCTAGCTGTTTGAATTCCTCTCTATTTTCAGCAGTCCGCATGCAACCAGAAACTACAACATAGCTAGACTGGAAACAAAGAACTGCAAGACGGGGGAAAAACAGTAACAGCCCATTTTCTGCCGAGTACCCCACCACTGGAACAAGTTATGAACACAGATGAGACTTACATGCTTCATCAGATTTCAGAAAGGTCCCAAAGACACTGAACTGCAAACAACATTCCACTGACTGCTCCACTAAACAGTACTTGTTCCCCTCCAGGATTGCCCAGTCCACTCCTCCCCAGGCCCACCCAAACCCCTCTGCTACCACTACACCCTACTTGTAACTATTGGGTGAAACCCCGATCAACAGTGCTCCATTGCTTCCCAGCTACATTTGCACTGTATATATCCCATACATAGATATACAGTGGCCAGAAAACAATTCAATACTTAATTTGATAACAAATGGTATTGGTAACAAAAAGGTAATAATCAGGCAAATGTAGAGTAACAGATCACTTTCATGAAACCAAAGACAGTGATGCATGAGCCATATTAAACCAAGTATGCCTTGTTACTGGATCCTAGAATTTGGACACTTCCTCCTAAATGCAGTCAGATACACATATTCAAGGCCACCTCCCCAGCCCCCCCACCCACCTTGTACCTCAAACATGCAATAAACACTAGTAACTACCAAGGGTCTGGGTAAGGGGTAGCATAAGCCAGAGGTTTGCTATACTAACCATAAAAAATACTGTCTGATATGTAAGCATTGCACTGGGATTGCTACAAGCTAGGAGTACCATTTGTCATGTATTGCCATTGTACGCAGAGGAAACACATCTTGGCTGATAGGGAAACGTTTTGCTTTGGTACTCGCATCATATGCTATTTATTGCTATTACATATCAATGTTAAGGTTCCTTTTTCAAAATTCCTGGTACACATTTTCAGGCATTGCCATGTAAAGCCCTGGAATTTGCACATTATCTTACTAATGGTTTAGTTACAGGAGTGCCAGGCTCCATTAAGTTCAGTTAGCAAATCGGAAGATTCCATTTGGCACAGCAATGCCAGGATCAATTATGACAGTAAGCACAACAGTTGCATATTGCATCATGCCTAACAGACAGTAGTGACAGATTCCATTATCCACTCAGCATACTAAGTCCACGTTTATTTATAGTGTAAGGCAAGACTCCCAGACAATAAAAAATAAATAAATAAAAACACTCCTCTAGGGTAAAAGTCCTGGTGCACCGCTTTGCAAGGAAAAGACATTGTTGAGACATAAGCCTTGGGTGGCCATCCATGTTTGTATAATTAGATACATGTTATTGATCATGGTTACGTCTTTTTCATAATCACCTAGGATGGGGATGAGAATCCGGGTGTCATCAGCATAGTTGGTGTATGAGACACCCAGATTGTCAAGTATGTCGAACGGGGGCTTTGTAAATATATTATACAAGGTTGGGGAGACGCAGGAGCCTTGTGGTATTCTGCATGTAATAGGTACTAGGTCTGCTGCGGAGGAGGGTGAGTAGACTCATGGATCGGTTGTCCAAGAGTGAACTTATCCAGGTGGTGGCTTCCTTAAAAAAGAATGGGCGGCTGTTTAAGGTGATTGCATAGGACATAATGGTCGACAAGGTTGAACGCGGTGGACAAGTCTAGCAGGAGAAGGATGGAGGCTTCACCTTTTTCTTTCCGGTCGTCTAGTTGATTCTTCAGGTCAACAAGGGCAGTCGCTGTCCCATGTCTTAGCCTGAAGCCTGATTGGCGAGTGCCCAGTAGGTTGTTGATCTTCATATCTTCATATCACAAATCACATAATGGTCTACTCCTCGCTCCCCCCTGATCAGTTGCCCACCCGCAGTACACCTCCTTGCTCTCTCGAGGACCACATTAAACCAGTGCCTCAAATCTAAACAGATCATGTTGGCAGCTCGAGCCCTGTAACCTGGCTCCCATGGACTTGTCCTTCGGGAAGGGTGCAGCCCTACCCTTGCTCTGTCCTTCAAATTCCATTCTGGTTTCACAGGGCTACAGTTTGTTACAATTAAACCATTATCTTTTCGGCATCAATGCCAGTATTCTCAGCTTAAATCCTGCGGTTTGAGAAAGGGAAAGTTACTTGAACTCTTCATTATGCCAAGCACCTCCAATAGGGAATACAAATTTCAGGCCTCACTTCCAATGTGGCGATGCTGCAGTATTTCCCATACCCCGTCCCTGTGTGTACATCATCATCGTTACACATTTTATTTCACTACTACTACACAATATCACCTGTGCCCTATACCTGGGCCTACCTTAGCCTCTATAACTACTGAAAAAACATTTGTTGCCCTTCACTGCGCTCCCCACCACCTCTGCAGCCGTGCACCTTCACTTTCTCATACACTAATAGATTTTACTTAGCCAGAATCGTTAGGCTGTGTATGGGAGCTGCACGTGCATCCCAAGTAGTCTAAGACTCAAAGAGGTAACTTTAGCTGCCAAGAGGTGGAATTTGGAACCTGGCAAGACAACAGCAACAAACATGATGCAGAGATTCATAGGACATTAAAGCAACCTCAGCATAACTATAAAAAAAGAAATTGTAAAAGCAAAATAAAAGTAGGAGTGTCAAAGAAGTGATACAAACTAACACAAGGGAATTATTTTGATTAGTGAAACATCTGTGTAAAGAAAAAAAAACGAGTATATCACGACTGAATTGGACGAAGCAAATAAGGTTTCAACCAAAATTATTAACAGCAAAGAAACGTGAAAATTGGTTATTGTAAGCGATTTTAAAGATACAGGATCAGTATGCACTGAAACAATTAAACATCGCTACATGCACAGGCTCAACTAATGACATCATACGACCTAAATTAGCTACAGTATTTTTCACGCTATTTCTTCTTGAATTTTTGACTTTTTACCTCTTCTTCATTAAGCAGTGGCACTAAGTGGAAATGTTCAATAATTAAACCGCTTTTAAAAAAGCCTACCCTCGACTACAAGGACCCAGGAAATTTCAGGCCCATCTCACAATTTCCACTTCTTTCCAATAGCTGGAAAGAGTGGTAATTCCACATGTCTGAGAGCATGTGGAAAGAGTCAACGGAGCTGAACATGGTTTTCGACCTCTCATAGTACTGAGTTGATTACCACCGCAATCCTAGATCTCAGATAAGGGCAGATCAGAAGGCCGGTGGATCACTAATATGCATTTCTCAGCAGCCTTTAATACAACAGACCATAAAATGTAGCTTGCTAGACAAGGATTATGGTTTTCTAGGCGCCATATTCAAATGGCTACAGTCCTTTAAAAAAAAGATATCCCATCATGTATGTTTAAGCCTGATCTGCTCACAACCATATGTTCCGAGTTGTGGAGCACCACAAGGCTTAGCACAGCCCCCTATCCTTTTTAAAATATTATTTACATCCGCTAATACATATTATTCAGAGTTATGGCCAGGTTTTTATAATTACACAGCGGACACAGATCGCCCTGGATCTGAACACATCGAACAATGCATGGTCAAATACAGTGAGAGACTGCCTTACTGCAATCAAAACATGGACTGATGGTAACCCACCCATCTTTCTGGCTGCATAGCTTTGTCCAAGCCAACGGACCCACCGGGCTGAGGCTGCCAACAGCACATCACTGCTCTCTTGCACTTTTCCCGCTTCGTCCCACTAACTCATCCTTCCCTCCTTTTTCAGAACCGCCAGAGCGCCAGGGGACCACTCCGGTGGTGATAGTGCGCGGTACAAATGTCCTTTAACATTAACAATGTCCTGAACCGAAACAATACGTAAACAAATCTAGGCATTACTTTCAGGAATCACAAAAACAAGGTTTCTTTCTCATTAGAAGAATTACCATATCTAAACTTTACATATCAAGTAATGGTGATTAATTATTTCATCTCATCCAGGTTGGACTATAATAGTATTTATCTGGGATTACCCAATAATGGGACAACCAGATTACAAAGAATTCAAAACGCAGTAGCCAGAAACTTGGTAAAACTAAATTTTACCATGTTTTCACAGCGTTACATACCTTACACTGGCTGCTCATAAACATGTCATGTTCAAAAGCATAGGCTTGAAATATAAAAGCTTGAATTTATTGAACGATACCCCCGTTGTCTAGATATAAATGATACAGCCCTGAAGTAAAGGAGATCCTGAAGTAAAGGAGATCCAGAAGTCCAGGTAAGGGTTAAATATAAATGTTTATTAATATAAAGGAGGCCCTCCTGCCCAGGATGAATCTCATACTGATCACTCAGCCTTATATACACTGCCTTGGAACCCTTCCCAGGTTCCAGGTTACCCAGCTAACCCAGTAAGATGTTCGGACACTGACCACCTGGTTGGCAAGTTGCAACACGACAAAACAAATACATCTTTGAAAGTTGCTTTAGCCATAACATGTTTATGCTTTCAGTTAACTGCACCCAAAAAAAAATGTTTCTTTCAGTTAACGGTAATATGATTGAAAAAGTGCATTTTCCACAAATGACACGTATAACAGTAATTATCAGATCGCTAAATGTATAACACCTCCCTCTGTGTACCTGTAGGAATCACAAATTGACAAGGGGGGTCCTGGGAGTCCCTCTGCCAGACATTAGTCCTGGTTACGAGGGACTTACCCAGAGTCTTTAGCTCACTATCTTTCACAGAGAAGAAATATCCCAAACATATCAGTCTTTGTCCTGCCCTGGGGCAGTCCAGCACTGAATTGCTAGGCAATTCTCCACTGAACAAGAGTGCCCAGAGCATTGCCAGTGGTTAGGATTCATTCTAAACCTTCCAGCCATCACCTCTTGTTTTTGCTTTGTCACCCCGAGTGGGACAGGTATGCCCAGACGTGGGTCCCGTGCCTGCTGGGCCTAGAGACCCAAGCTACTCCTCACTGATGAGCCCCAACAAGGACAAAACATGTTTGGGGATGCTTGTGGTCTCGTGCAGAAGGTTGGCTCTACATTGAACCACTGGCTTGATTCTGTTTGAAATTCTAAGGAGAAGACAAGCTGCCACTTCAGTGCGTTCCCCATGGTTTGGTAGGATGCACTTTCTAGACTGGGATGAGACGGCGCTAAAAGTGGATAAACGTAAGAAATGAAGAAACAAAGAATATATGATAGCAAGGACTACTACGAAACTGAGGCACATCGTGACATTTTTATTAATGTTATGTTAAGTTGAATTATACTGCGCTCCGCAGCCATTTTCATGGTCTCCATGCGCTCATGTGGCTCTGTAAGGAAAAGTGGGTTGAGTTGGTCAGTGAGGAAGAGAGAAATAGGATTGATGTTATGATTATCTGCTGATGCGTGTAGAAATAGGAGGAACTGGCATCTTTGCCGATGAGGCTTCTAGGTGCGTTTTGTACACTGGGTATTGCGTTCGAAAGGGCACTGTCCAGTGTTTGAGTGATTTGTTGTCAGAGGTTATTGGGTTTATAGCTTGGTTAAAGTGTTGTGCGTTTGTGTGCTTTGGTGGGTTGATTCACTAGCCCTTTGGCCGCGTTTTGTAGGTGGGAGAAGTGGGTTGTGTGAAAGAGAAGTGTTTAGTGGGTATTGGGTGATCTCTGGGTATTTGGAGCCATGCTATTTTCTTTTTCATTCTGCTTTGATCCCTGGTGTCTGGCTTAGGATTGGTAACAGCAGGCCTTGTATGGGTGGGTGGCCTGCTTGTGAGGGTGGTTGAGTAACCAGGCTTTTAGTAGTTTCCTGAAAGTGAAGTGCTCTTCTGTCGTTCAGGATGGAGTACCATATATCAGAAAGGAGAAGGAGGTTCCGCCAACTTTTCTTTTTTCTTAGGGTCTTCTGTTCGGAGGTAGGTGCTAGATCTGAAGTCTCTTCTCGGTTGGAATCAGGGGATTTGGGATGAATTTGGATTCTTGTCCGTGTAAGGATTTGGTTTAAGAAAGCCTTTCACAAAGAAAGTGGGGAGGGGCCGGGGTGAAAAAGGGAAACATAAAACAGAAGACCTAATTACGAAGTTACTCCATCTTAAAGAAATTCTGCCATCAAAAACAGTAAAAGGTAACGAGAGTGACTGCCCTCTTCGTGGAAGGATTAGGGGCTCAAGGTATGTGCAACAAGGGGTATCCTACAACGTAGCATTCATGACATTACATTTTTCAAGAGATGTGAAACGTTACTTGGAGGGTATAGTAGCTTTGAATAATTTGCTTTTCGGTACTCAAGCTTAGAAATGTTTTGGTTTTGCAGGATCAGTCTACAAAAATAAAGAGAAACATTTTAATACTGTCTAAACAGCTTTATTATATTGCTGTTAGTCGACTTTCGTCATTACCATTTCATTTTTTACTTGGTTTTCCTGTATTTTTGTAGACTGATCCTGCAAAACCAAAACATTTGAAGCTCGAGTGCTGAAAAGCAAATTATTCAAAGCTACTATACCCTCCAAGTAACGTATCTTGAATAATGTAATGTCATGAATGCTATGTGGTAGGATACCCCCTGTTGCACACCAAAAACTGAAAACAACCAAATTTACCATTCCATTTCTTATGTTGACCACAAGATGTTACTCATACATAAGAAGATCTTTTTCACAAACTAATTTATGAGGTTATAGTAAGCATTTAATTGATGAATCTAATAGGCATTGTTAGTGCTGATGAGGAGCCACCAAGTAACCAATGCCAAAACTCCTCACAAAAAATGAAAGTCGCCATCATGAACACATTATTCAAAGCAGAACAAACGTTATTGAGCTGTTCCAGGGAATTCTGTACACAAGTGGTGCCATGATACAGATTCTGCCGATTTTCTCCAAAATCTACCATTTCTAAATCGCGAGACCTTCCCACCCGGATGTCGAAGATTTCCCTAATCGCGAGGGTGTTTCAGCAAAATCTGAGGAATCTTCACTCATGATTGGACAGGGGAAGCGTTCAAGAAAGGGTGGAAGAGTTCTCACCTTCCCGATGTTCCACATGGTTTGCTTGCATCATTTATATCACGATAGTGAGTCAACTATGCCTATCCAGTCAGGCTCCCAGTTTGACCTTGGCAGCAAAGTGATTCTCTCTGAATGAGTTAGATATTCTGATGTTGAGCATTTTTCTGCACTTAAGTTAATTTATGTAGAGGAGTACACATCTTAGAGTCTAGGCAAGAATTCATACAAAGGACATATCAACATCTTGTGGTAACGACTGCATAATCCATTTAATCCAGGCCCTCATTGCTGTCAAACCAAGTTTTAATTTGATGAGGGCCATTGGGATACATTTAGGAAGCAAAGGTACCTTCTTCCACAAGATTATCTCCAGCCAATTCAACATGGCCAAGTCATCCAAATGCCAGCAATCCAGCTGGTGTCATCCTCGATACCTCCATCTCTCCTTCTGTCCTCACATCGCAGACCTGGCTAAGGCCCACTATCAGCTGCACCTCTTCAAAAGGTCCCTTTCCTCACTTTCCCCCAGAAACTCATGTCTCCAGAGCTCTGGTCCTTTTGGGCTCGACTACTAACGGCCTCTTCCTCAATCTCCCATCTTCCTCCCTTCATCCCCTTCAACTACTCCAGAAAAGGATTGCAAGACTTATTCTTGGCCTCAGCCCAGGTACCACGCCTCTCCAGCTTTAATTTTGCTCCACTGGCTCCTGGCTGCTGCTAGTCAAATTGAAGACCCTCTGCACCATCCACAAGGCTTTCTGGGGCCTGGGACCCTGCTACATCCAACTCTCTCCCGAAATACCTCACCGCTATAGCCCTTCAGTCTGTTAGGTCAAACTCTGTGCCAATCAGACGCTTCCTCGAAATAAAGAGTGGGGGGGGGGGGGGGGGGGAAGAGGCCTCTCCTCCACAGAAGCCTCCTTCTGGAATGGTCTCCCTGCCCCTCTCATTCTTCAGCTGTATCTCCTTAAGTTCCGGAAGCTCCTCAAGACCCTCCTTTTCTCCTCCTCATTCACTCTCCCCCTCCCCTGCCAATGCCTTCTTCAGCCTCATTGACTGGCTGCATGGTTCCCTCAGAGTACTACAGGGCTCCAGGACCCTCTTCCCTGCATTCCCAGGCACTTGCCCTCTGGCCTCACCTTAGCACTTGCACCTCGGCTCTTCACCTTCCCCTTGCCTCTTTACCTTCCCTTCCCACTGTTTTTACGCAGAACCGCTCTCCTCGCCCCCTCGTACCTCTTGGTCTGCAGTTACACGACCCAAATGTCACAAGATCTATTAAGACCGTTATTGTATCTTTCTCCCTTGTCCACCCCCTTTTGCATTGTGGAGCCTTGGTGTTACAAATGTCCAATAAATAAATACTATGAATATGCTGCAACTGGCGCAACTGAAGCTTTGTAAAAGCGTAGAAATGGAATGAGAGAATCGGCAGCATTTGGTCTTCATCATAGCAGCACAACACTGCATTTTCTCGCTCAAAAAATGGGCAAGAACGCTGTTCTTAGGTTTACTGAAAATTCGAAATCCCAGATAACCCAACCAGGAGGTTTTCTTCCATCTTTACACATCTATATTCCAATTAAAACCGGTGTGTCCTTTTTGCAGTTTTAGAAAAACAAATGATCTTGTTTTTTTTTACGGTTATGGCTAAATAAGTGGAGATGACAGAACGTTCCCTCTGTAATCCAATAGGTCTAAGATTGAATAAAAAAACGTCATCAGCATTCACAAGACAGTTAATGTATGACAGCCCCATTCACAGGGGTGGTTCACGTATCCTGGAATGCCGAATCCAAGCCACATGATTGAAGAGGCATGGGGCTTGGACGCACCCCTGTTTCAAGCCTGTACGCGTGGGTATCAAGTCAGTTGGTGCTCCTGGATTTAAAATTTGATTCAAACCTGGGTTGTATTATGAAGGTGTGTTAGGCAAGATTGTATGCAGTACCCTTAGGGTGCACTTCAACAAGTGGCCTCCTGGCAGTAGTAACCCGGTAGTGTAGACGAGTAGCCACTGGCATAACAGGGGGGAGGGGGGGCCTGTGACCACATGTTCTAGGAGGTGGGCACACTTGGAGTAAAGCAAAAAAAAAAAAATATTTTTGAATTCACACTGCATTTATATGAAGGCAGAGTGAATATAAAAATAAACTTAAACTTTCTTTTTGAAGTCTGGGGGCTCCCCCTACCCCATGACATGAAGACCACAGGCTGGAGGCCTCCATGTCATGGGGTTGGGGAAGCCCTATGACTTAAAAAATCAATAGTTTATTTTTCACTCTGCCTTCATAAAGACATTATTTCCGTTATGGTTCAGTACTTAGCGGAAATAATTTATTTATGAAGTCAGAGTAACTTCAAAAGATTTATTTTTAAAGTATTATGGCTCCCCTCAACCCCATGATGTCTGCGTGTGCGAGTGTATGGTGAAAGGGTGCACACAAATGTATGGGTGGCTGGGTGTGCGTGTATATATATGGTGAATGGTGTGTGCTTGTGTTCAGGGGCACAACAAAACCTACATTTCAGGGGGGCTAACCCTCAAATGTTGGGAGAGGCGCCAAGTTCACGTGTGCTGGGGAGGAGCAAACTTATTTGTGTGGGGGCATCTAACTTCTTTGCGCATTTTAATGAGACTATTCTAGTGCAGCGTCAATGTTACAAGCAGTTCACTCTCTCCTTTAAGTCTGAAAGCACCCACTTATGGGCTGCTGTGAGAATGACTGGTCTCCTGTTCCTGTTCCCTCTCTACCCTTCCAATCACTCCCCTGGCATGCAAGTACTAAGCCCACCTCACAATGTCAGTTGCTTAAAAAATGTGGCATTTGAATGCAGGTACTAACAGTGAAATGCTGTACATTAGTTATTGCTGGGCCTGGCCCTTCTTAACAGCGAAACCCATTATGTGGGGGGTGGGGTTGTGCAATAAGTCATAATGGTCGTCCATGTCCATGCTAAGCAAGGGTTTATAGTGATAATGTCGGGAAAAAAATGTTGAAAACCTATACATATAATGAAAAGAGTCAATTTTTAGAAAAAAAATGACAAAACATGTCATTTAGCACTATCAAAACAAGAAGAGTCCCTCCCAACCCCCCCCCTCACCAAACACCCCCCTGATACCCCCCCACTCAACACATTTTAATTATATATATTAATTTTTTTCTAAAAATTCGAAAAATGTAGAAAAAAATGCGACATTATTGGTTTGACATTTTTTTTCTCGACATTTTGACAGTCGACATTATTGCATTCGACATTATCACTGACCACCCTAAGCAAGCACGATATGTGGTATTAGTGGCTAGAGAGGCATTTTGGTGCAGCCAGTCTAGTCATTCCTCAGTTGGTATGACTTTTTTGAACTGGGCATTTCTGATAAAGCAGTCCTGCGAAGTGCAATTACCTGGCTAGACTGGCATTTGGGTTCTGCCAGTCTAGCCATTTCTTACTGCGGCACTGTATATTTTTCTGGGCATCTGTGATAAAATGGTATATGATATAAGTCATATATAAACCCACCTGTAGACAACTGTTTGTAGGCACGACAAGACAAGGGAAGGAAAACAGAGGTAGGAAAATACAAATGATCTTATTAAGCCATGTGTCAGTCAGATCGTGCGAGAATGAGAAGTGCAAGGGGAAAAGGAGGGGGGAGGGGAGCAGAAGGGAGAGGGGAGGGGAAAAGAGGGCAGCAATGCTCTGAGTAAGTGCAGCCGGGGCAGCGCAGCTCTGGGTAGTGCAAGGAGACCAAGGGACTGGAGGGTTACAGTTATGGCCCCTAAGTGAGCGGTAAGCCCGGAGGCAGTGCAAGGATGACTGATCAAGAAAGAGCCTGGACTCAGTGAGACTGAGGGTAGCCAAGAAACCAGTTGGTACAGCGGACAGGTAGGTCGGGAGGGAGAGACAGAAAGCAGAGGAGAAGAGAACGTTTTGAACTGCTTCCGGAATTTCAGGTGGTCCGGCTCAAGTTTGGGAGGGGCGGGGAGGCCATTCCAGAGGGAGGCACCTGCAGGGGAGAAGGATCTATTCCCCAGAACTCTCTGCCTGGAGAAGCATCTAACCCTTAGGGCCCGAGAAGGAAGGTATTTTGGAAGAGAGCACTGGATGTAATGCAGATCCGAGCCCCACAAAGCCTTGTGGACAATGCAAAGGGTCTTGACCTTGATCCTTGCAGCCACGGAGAGCCAGTGGAGAGATTTCATGGCTGGAGAGATCCCTGGGCTTGAGGCCAAGGATAAGTCTTGCAGTCCTGTTCTGGATTTGTTGCAGAGGGCAGAGAGTAGAGGAAGGCAGATTTAGAAAGTGGCTGTTGCAGTAGTCCAGCCTAGAGAGAACCAGAGCACTGGAGACAGTGAGCTTCTGGGGGAAAGTGAGAAAGGGAAGAGTCCTGTTGAGGAGGTGCAGCTGGTAGTGGGACTTCTTGGCGACGTCCGAGATGAGAGCAGAGAAAGAGTGGAGTTGAAGATGACACAAGGAATGAGCGAGAGAGGAGAGTAGGCTGAGGGGAGCCTTTAGGAAAGCTGGGTGTCATCCGCATAACACTAAGTTAGAGGAGAAGGTAGAGATCAGGTGGGCCAAAGGGTCCAAGTAGAGGTTAAAAAAACCAGGGTGAGAGGGTAGAGCCCTGGGGAACGCCACATATAGAGAGAGGTGTGGCGGAGTGAAAGGGACCAAATTGGACCTGGAAGGGGCAGTCCAAGAGGAAGGAGGTCAGCCACTCCAGGGCCTGATCCATGATGCCCAGGATCTCACAGAGTCAATTGACTAGAATGGTGTGGTTGACCGTGTTGAAAGCAGAGGAATGTTGCAGGAGGATAAGGACAGAAGGAATGCTGGAATCAAGGTTAGAGCTCAGATCTTCACAGGTGTTCAGGAGAGCAGTTTCCATGCCTCTGGCAGCTCTTAAGCCAGACTGATGGTCATGGAGACAACCAACGATTCAGTATGGAGAGTAAGCTGGCCAGCATTTCCAGGAATTTGTGAGAGGGGAAAGTTCCAGTAGCAAAAGAATGATTACAGAAATCGGCCAAGGCTGGATCAAGGGTGTCAATGTGGTCCTTGATGGTTCTGGTGGAGCAGGTGAGCACCTGTTTCGATGACACTTCCATAGATGGGACTGGTCTAGAAACCTCATCAGGTGTTTGAGAGAACGCGGAGAAAGGAGGAGGAGAGGTAGAGATGGTGAAAGAGGGCCGAGAGAGGAAGAGGGAGAGGGAGAGGAGATAGTGGAGAGGATGTCCTTTGTTTTAGCAGAGAAGCGAGAGGCCAAAGCCATACACAGGGCCTGTTGAGGGAACAGGAGAGGTAGAAACCGCAACAGGATTGGCCAGTTCCTTGCAGATTTTAAAGAGTTTACGAGTCTCACTGCTTTGACTGGCATTTTGGTGCAACTACTCTAGGTATGTCTAAATGTGGCCTGGCATGCTTTACTGTAATGTTATTATGGGTCTACAGTGGTCTACATTGTGCAGCCAGTTGGACATGTTTTCATTGTGGCATGGCATTTTTAATAGCAAAGCATTCATGTTCATGTGCACTGTTGGCGATTTGCATGTATTGGATTGGTGTCACTCTACACAACAATAGCAAACACTGACTTTTTAGACAATTATTCTCAGAAAGTGTGCTGTATATTGCATCAAAACACATATTTATATCTTTCTCCTAGTGCATGGTGTGGCATACCCCTTCAGCAACACGTTTGTGCTTATTGTGCAAGCGTGGTAATCTAGGCCACCCCAGAGTGTAGCGCAATTCGCGATCTGTTGTCAAGTTGAGGGGGGGGCACCTCAGCATGGCTCACAGTGGGGCCCCCAGATCTTGTGTTAAGCCACTGAGAGTAGCCAGGTTTATCTCAAGAGGAGTCAATGTGAGCTGTAGGGGAGTTACACAGAGGTACACAAAGTATTCAAGTAGACACTTACATACAGGGTTTCTTGATAAAACAATTATTAATTTATTACCAGTCAGTTAATATAAGCCTTCTTCAGAAGGGAGCAGTGTAAAACTCCACACAAATATACATGAAAACGATACACTCTCTTAAATTCAGAATCAGTAAATACCCATTTGGGATGGCATACAGCAGAGACCTACACCCCAGGTGACTTCTATTACTAGGGTGCTGTTGCCATTCAGATTTAGTTAAGAGCAAGCAAAAAGGGAAAAAGATTATTAGAGCAAACAAGCTTATCACAAATATTTCTTAAGCAGGCAAATACTTTCAGATCCCCCAATAAGAGTCATTCAGTTAGAACAGGCTAGGCCAAAATCAATAGGCAAGAGTCTATATGGGCTGAAACACTTCTTTGAAGATGGGTAGAAAAGTCTTTGCACAATGTTTCATAAGTCTTTGAAGAAAAATATGAATCAATATAGGGCCACAAGCTGTCAGACTTGAGTGGTAGAAGATGCAAGCAACTCTACAGCAAGAGTTAACTTCTCTTAGACTTGGTACAGTACCTTTAAAATTAAGAAAAGATGCAGCAGATGACTCCTGTTCCTGTGCAGCTCTGCAGATCTCACTGTTCCTGGGCCTCAGTCGTGTGGACAAGAGGGAGGACGTCAGGGGACTCCTGCACTGCACTGGGATGGTCAAAACTCGCAACCAGCAAACTTCACTTTCAGTGGCTGTTCAGCTCCTCGCGTCTACTGCAAATAGCAACACAGCGGTTCCTGGCTGTCGAGATAGACTTTCCTTGCTTCTGGGGTGCCGCACTCTGTTGAGAGGGCTCAGGCTCGGTCAGTCCTGCTTCCTGAGAGTCCGGAGGATCTTCCTGTAGCTCTTGGCCAACTAAAAAGCAATACCCACAAACTGGTGTTCCTCACTCTGGCTCTACAGTTTCCAGCAGCAACTCTGTGGAAATTCAACAAGCTTGGAGATGGATGTCCAGGTGGCTTACTTTGGAGTGGATTGGTCCCACCAACTCCAGGGAAGAAGGCGTCCTTGCAGGGGCTGCTCTGTCGATGCGAACTTGGCATTTCGGCAATGCAGCAGGGCTTCACCGGGCAAACCAATGGTCCAGAAGTTGCAGCAGGAGTCCTCTTCAAGTTCTTCTTTGGTTACTTCATCCAGTGGTCGACTCTGCCTTCCAAGCCAAAAGACTCTCCTTTTAAACCAGTTCTCTCCCTTTCATTCCAGCCTAGCTGTCACTCGCCCAGCAGGGTGTCTCTCCTTGCCGGACAGTCAGCCAGCCAATCATCACAGAGTGCATTTGGGTCTCCTAGTAGACTAATAACAGGGAATTTCGGGCACCTCCCTCACTTCCTGCCTACCCAAGACACCCTGGAGCCAGAGGCAGGCTTCACTTGTGAATCCCGCTGAAGGCAAAACATACAAAGGGACCAAACCTGGTATGGCGCACAGAGTAAATCTCAAGAAGGACCTTTTCACAAAGAAATGGCGAAAAAAGAAGACCGGGTCAGTTTGACAAAAATGGCACCTTTGTGTGCTTTACTGCAGCTGCGAACGCAGCCTGCGGTGAATGCACACCACGGTAGTAAAAACAAAACCACTGCCATTAAGCATTCAGTGAGGAAAGGGTAACTAAAATGTTACCCGAGAAGCTAGACAAAGGGGATACTAGGTAACCCCTCCAGCACCCTATTGTAAGATAGTGTGCTGGGTCTAGAAAGTTACAAATATAAGTCAAGTCAAGTCAATTTCACTTTACTGCTCTGGGAAACTATAGTTCATCCCAGAGAAGGTAGTTAAACCTTGGGGAAATCTAAGAGACTTCCCTGTGTCACTGCACTAAAGATGCTGTGTGGCAATATAAAAGTTGATGCCTATGGAGTTTGTCAGCCTCCACAACCAAAAGAAACAGTTCAAAAATCACATATAAAATACACGAGAGTGGGAAAAAGGGTTTCCCTCTCTCCAGGTAAAAAAAAAATCAAGTCCTCAAAATCCAGCAAAGTTGCCGGGGGTCTCTAAGGTAGAGGGAATTGGCACATTTCTGAGAATTCTCCCCCAACAAGGTAGATTATAACATTTAGTAGCCCTGGGTTTATGCTCCATGCAGCAGGTTTAGACCACAGTCTGGCTCTACTGACTAAATTGAATGCTGCCGTGAGATTGATGCTGGCAGCATAGATGTTTGGACAATCTTTTTGACCGGCAAGGTAGACATTAAATTGCAATCCACTTTTCTTAAACTCAGACTGTTGGATCAATAATCTACAGTGCCACCCGTCCAAGCATTGAGTTATTTTAAAATGATTAATGTTTCAAGCAAAGACTTGGCATCAAAGGTGATAATTTGCTGGATTTAATGCATCATCCCACTTTAATATGTGGGACCATCATCGCCTCATACCAGGACGGGGGAAAACTCATACTTGCATATAAAGTCCTTGTTTGACAATCAGCATTTGGTTCTCCCCAGCCCACGTCCCCTCCTTCCAGTCTGGGTTCTGTCCCAGTCACTCTACAGAGACCGCACTTCTGGTGGTCTTCAAGTGGTTTTAAAGAGTCTCTCTACATGCTATTCTCAACTGTCCTCTCTTGTTCTTCGAGCATTCCACTGCTTTGGATACAATGAACCACACTATTCCACTCTTAACCAGACGGGTCCTATACTTAATTGGATTCTCTCATCTTTCTGATCGCACCTTCTCAGTTTCCTGGGCTGTTTAATCCTCCCAGGCTCTCCCACTTTCTCATGGGGTTCGGTCCTTAGCCTTCTCGTTTTCTCTTTACACCCACCTCCTGACCCCCACCGGTTACATTTCTTCTTTTGGATTTTCCTCCCATCTTTAGGTGGACAACTCACAAATCTTTCTATCCTTCTGACTCCATTAATTCCTCCCTCTCAGCTTGCTTACTTCCTTCCATCCAATCGTGGATGTCTTCACACTACCTACATGTGAACCCCTCTAAAATTGAAGTCCTTTTCTTTCATGCATCTACAATTACTCCTCCTCTTCAGCATGTAATTTAGGAGTTACCTTTCTTTCTCCTTCACGCTTGCAGGGAAGGGGGGGGTCTGAACTGGGAGAATTGCGTGGATGAATGGAGTTGGATAGGGAGGCAAGTGCTACCCGGGCGACAGGGCGTACCAATGGATATCAGCTCTGCGTAGTTCCTGAGGCTGGGACCGTCAATACATATCACACCTGGTGCGTCCTGTGGTGCTCAGCTGTTGGCTGTGTCTCCTCTGCCCTCACTCTCCATTCTTTCCTCTTCGCACTCTCTATGGTGCTCTCTATCCCTCCCATCTTCTGTTACTGCTACTCTTGTCTCCTATCCTATCCTCTCACTAAGTCAGGAAGGAATACGTTCAAGAGCGACATCATGGTCTCCAACCCAGGCCTCCCTATCGCCAATACCAACATCAGTGCTTCCTCCAGACTCTCACCGACATACTCTGTCATTCCCTCACCAGACCTTTGGATCCCTCATATGGTCTCAGTTTCTCCTCCTCTCCGATTAATGGTGGCACTCCGATTAATGGTGGCACTCGGTGGGAGGCCCTCTTGGCCTCCTTCCACTCCTCCAAGATCACCATTAACATCTATCTGAAGTCTTGGTCCAAAGAGATCAGCCCAATCTCATCCTTTTTGATAGGCGTCTGCCGCAGCTTATCAACTTCCTTCCATCTGCTGCTATTCCCACTTGCACCTCTCTGGCTCCTCCGTCACCTCCTTTTACAGCTGCCTCTCTGGCACCCTCCACCTGCTCTCTGGCTAATATGCCACCACCTTCTACCACCTCTGCCCACTCTCGGGCCCCTTTACCAGTTCCGCTGGGCGTACCTCATGCCTGTACCGCACCACAGAAGTCTTTCAGATGTGTCAACCTGCTCCATGTCGCTACTCTCAACTTCCGCTTTGCTGTCAAACACTCCTCCGACATCTGCCACCTCCTCGAAGAACTTGACATGAAATGTCCTCGCTCTCACAGTGACATGGTTCACAGCCAGCTCTGTCCTACACAGGCCTACTCCACCTTTGAATGCCTGATCTGCAGGCTCGCTCTCTCTCTCTCCTGGCCTCTGTGACCGTGGCAAGCCTAGTCAGGTCACCCTCTCCGAGTGGGCTGACCCCCTCACCAATCCTCTCTCTTGTACCGACCACTTTCTGCTCTCCTCTCACCTCAAACTCTGTCCCCCAGGCTAAACCCATCCCAGTACTGCCACCTACCTTCAGGGCCATTTGGCCCATGAAGCGTTGTCAGTGCATACCTTTGCCAATATTTCTCTGCTCATCCTACGCTTGCGGCTGACTTACAAACAGACACATCCCTCTCTAACCTTCATCTTTCCATTTCCAACACTCTGGACGTCCTTGCCACCGTCATGAGAATCTCTAAAGCCTACCTCCCAAGTTCAACTCTTGGTATGACTCCGACCTTACCACCCTGAAATGAAAGTGCAGGGTGGCTGAGAGGAAGTGGAAGGCATCTGCTGACAAACTGGCCTGCCGACTGCTTCAAAGGCAATACAGACTTTCTGTCCTGTCCAAGAAGAGTTCACATCCAAGCCTGCGTCTCTGCAGCCTCCAACACAGCAGAAATCTGCAAGGAACTGGCCCATCCTTCCACAGTCTCTCTCTCGCAGTCCCTCCCTCTGTCTCGCAGTCCCTCCCTCTCCCTCCCTCTCGCAGTCCCTCTCTCTCCCTCTCGCAGACTGCCTGCCTGCCTGCACTCTCTGCATCTTCTACAAGGCTTTCTGGGGCCGGGGCCCGTACTACATCCAACTCTCCAAGAGTCAGACGCTTCTCCAAGCAGAGGGACTAGTGCCGAGTAATCAGCCTGTTCATTAGGTCATTAACTTGACAGCCTCCCAGTAGCAAGTATTTTATTCCCTACGCTTGCCATTTTTAAGGCTGCAACATTATAACTAACCAGCTAATTAATGTCACCCTCCGGGGTGAGGTTTTTCACCCTCATCAAGCTCTAGGTACACTTTCTTGGTCTCTTGCTCCTGCCAGGGCCTCAGCGAAGTCTTCAGTGGACTTAAAGCAATCCTTCCTTTGGTTCTGGTCTTTGCCAGTGACTGAGCGGTATCCTTCAGCAGGCTTGCAAGTGTCCTAATCCCTCTGAGCTCCTTCTTTGCTACTGTCATTTCCTGGTCAGAAACCTAAACTGTCACCTTTCAGTAAGCTGCTGGTTTATATAATGCACTTTATCTTACTCACACAATAAGATCTTACTAGCTGCTCTACAGCTTCTCGCCGATCAAGGTCTTGAATCAATTTGGGGGTCACATTTAAATGGCTGTCCGGTATACTATTTTTGCCAGTTTGATCCAAAAGCTGGCATGGATCATTTTTATCCTAGAGTAGGACCAGATTCAATTATCCATTCTGCCACAACTACTAAGGTTGTAAAAACCCGATTCTCCATTTTTTTGCGAGGTGTAAGTGATGTAGCAGGTCTGTACTGCACAGAAATAAACGTCTTGGGCAGAGTATCCCCCTCTAGCTTTGTGAGTGAATTAGTTTGGTAAAGATTAGAAAGTTGTCCAAGTGTGCTTGGGAGAGGTCCTGTCCTGAGAGATAGCAAACCTTTGCACATGCAGATTACTTGGGTTTCTGTTCTCTGGTCCTCACTATTCACATAGTACAGGCTTACTATGATGGGTTGCGAGATAAGGATAGCAGAGAAGGTGCACGGGCTGAACACACATCCTACTCACCTGGCCCACATTAAAAATGTGAAAAGGAGCACTTTCCACGTTTAAGTGTGGTTACATTGATATTGGGAGCAAAAGGGACCCTTTCCATTTCCCGGTTTCTTTGGGATTGATGAAAAGGTGGCATGGCAGACAGACCTACACCCATCTACATCCATGTAGGACTCGGAAGAGGTGGTGGTCGCGTGTGTGCATCAACCATCCAGCTCCTCAAGATAGCACTTCACCTTCGCCTGTGAGAATCCCCAGCTACCAGTCAATTCTTCTTTCAACTGTAGTTCTTGGAATCCAACTCGACGACAGTCAAAAGCCCAAGAACTAGTCTCAAAAAGAAGAAAGACTATTCAACCAAAAAACAAACACTCGTGATGAATGGCAAGACACAAAGCAATCGAAGCCACGTCAGCTCCAGCCTCTACAAACTGCACCAGTGAGCTCGGTTTCAGCTAAAATGACTGAATCGAAATGACCTAACTAACCAAGTCTGAAAGAAGGTACCACCAAATGGTCGACCTTCTAAAAAGGTCAACTTTTGGTTGGGTAGTCATTTGGATTTAGTTTAGGGCTGCGGAGGTGTCCTCCCCAACCCCGCATACTATGCTGCGGTGTCCCCTGCAACATCCCGCTCACTATACTATACAGTATAGTATGCAGGGGACACCCCCGTAGCTGACCCAACAAAAATCAAAAAAGGACCCTGAAGCGCCGGTTCCCGATCACGGAAGTGAAAGGCAACATGCATTGCAGGGACAAGGCGAGACGGAATTGAAGACAAGTAAGGGGGTCAGGGGCAAGCAGGGGTGTGGGTAGGGGTCTGGGCACATCGGGAATGTTAAGCGGAGAAAAGACTGAAGATTATTTCAAACAAATCTTCATTTGTTTCTCCTGCGAACATTTCCACTGCTGGAAAACAACCACAAACCGTGAGCTCCACCATGCTCTCCTAGGATGTTATTTACACAGTATGTCCCACATTTCAGGAAGCATAGTGAACACTGATATTGATACATTAGTGAGGGGGGAAAAACGACTGTCCGATTTGCATGCAAGACCCCAGAACCCACCACCTATATTCCAATTGAAAAATATCCCACATATGTGGGGCTTCTCCCAGTGAGTCTATACCAATTTCAGGGATCAAAATTAAGATTGGATAATTGGGGCCTAAAAGCAGCTCCTGGGTATACAGCATTAACCACTGAGTTTTTGCCTCTTATTTTATGAGGGAAGGTCGGGTTTTGATTCTGTTTGCTACCTCTTATCCCTGACTACCTGTTGCTTCCTTCTATCCACCCAGAATTCGATTATTTGTGGGTTGAGGGAACATTGCAGGGGGAAACCTTATCTTGGGTGTCATCTATCCTAATTCAAAAACTGCTTCTATTCACTTGTGCATTGGATATGTTCTACTAGAAGGTTAACCAAGTGCATTGCTTCCATTTCTATTGTAATTATCACCCCATTGGCGATTGCTGCCCAATATTAAAATGTGTGCGATTTTTGTGAATTTTTTAAATAAATATTATATTTTCAACACCGATCTGGTTCATTTTGACGCAGGGTATTTGTAAAAAGGGGGTGTGAGACTGGCCGGGTGCCGGCTCAATTTGAATTCATTGAAATTAAAGAAAAGCCATGCACCACCTCCCAGGCTAAGACCAAGTGTCCTGGTCCAGTGTGTGACGCCCGATTGGAATCCTTAACAGCATACAAAAACTCCTGGATAGGGAAGTACTAATGAACTTTCCTTTATATTCCTAGAGCTTCTAATAAAAAGAATCCACAGCCCAGTTTACCACGTGGTCAGACAACAATTGTAAGAGTAAAAATACAGAAGGACATGGAGTAAACCCATGGGATTTGTGAGGAATCTGGGCGATTTGTCTATTCTGCCCAAAGAGGAGCCACCCCCTTTCAGGCTAGGGAAGTGAGCCAGCTCAGCAAGACACTCCCTTGGGATCTGGGCAAGTAGGACCCAACTGGGAGCGACTCCACTTTTGAGCACAGTGACTCCCATTCATACAAGAAACTCCCCCTGTCCAGAACTCAATATCTGCTTACATGAGAATCAAAAAAAGACTTGTCGACCCCGTTTTGTATTCACAAAAAAGAAACATCTTTCATCTTTGGCTTCAGGGAATGCTGTATCCCACTTGAACGAAGAGAAACACACCCCTTTTATTTGTGACTACGTACATAAAATGACAAGGAAGAAGAGAATCATATGCAGAGGAGTCTCTGATGGGAAGACGCCCTGGAGGGGCAGAGCCACGCCAGACTGTGCAATCAGCGGTAGTGTGGAGAGCAAACAAACCGCTCACAAGATGCCAGAAGACTGGTATTCTGACCAACTGAGAAGCCATGGTCGGAGAGAGACAGACGGCGAAGCGACTGTCTCACCTGGTGGCGTGACCCCACTGAAGCCATGGTGGGCCTCGGGCCCGTTAACAGACGCTGAGACCCGACTGTACAAGTTGGATCCCCAATCTCTGCATAAGTGCAACAACTGCTGAGCTGGGCAGAGAAAGGGAAGCGACTGCTCCAGAATAGGTAACGCTGTAGAAGGGGGCGAACATTGATAATAGAAGCTGGAAAAGCTGCTATGGTTACGGGAACCTGGAAACCATGAAATTTGCAGATGTTCTCCCGAGGCCCCCGATTAAGCAAACATATCAGAGGGCCATAGGCTTTTGGAGAACCCTGGGAAAACGAGACACAGTAATATTCAAGTCTGGCAAAGACACAAGGGTTACGGGAGCCAAGACAACCCAAATGGACAGAAGTGGCACTGTTGCCCCGCTGAAGTAAGCCTGTCTGAGGGCCAGAGGACTTTGGCGAACCAAGGAAACACGAAAGAGAACAAGCCCATTTGTATGGCGCGAGAACCTGGAGGGTTCCAGTGTGTTAAAATGCGATAATGACACAGTCAAGCCCCAAGTGGCAAATGGTGGAATAGTTTTAAGGAAACCTTGTAATTAATCAGAAAATGGAAACTGTATGGAGTTTAGACTTAAAACTTGACATACAAAACCTAGAGAGGGTGAGTACTGTATTGCAAATATTTTTTAAAGAGTGAACTGCAGAAAGAGATTCAAGGGATTGGACCAGGCCGAAGCCATAGACAGAAACTATTGATCCGGCCTCCTTTTTCTGTTATATTTTTCTTGAGTGGTAGGGACTACATAGGAAATAGGATTTGGACAAATGACTATTTCTTTAAGACTTTGTCGAGAACCCTAATAGCACTGGGGCTAACTAGGTGTTTTCCTTTTTATATTTATTTGATTTGTATATTTTTAACACACCAATAGCTCGCAGGCATCTGGGTGCACATAGACACAGATTTAAAAGGTCTCCAGTTAGTGAGTCGATTATTTTTCCTGAAACTTAGGAGGTTTTCTTCCTGTCTCAGGTTCCCAGGAGGAGAATTCCACAACCTAGCAGCGTGGACTGGAAAGGATCTACCTATGCCCCTTTGTTCGTTTGAAAGCGGGGCATGAGGCCAAGGCCAAGTCCGCTGAGCGCAAACATCTACCTGGGGAGTAGCGAGTTACCACTAGTTTAAAGGTAGGAAGGAGCATTACCATAAAGCGAGCGAAGGACAATAGTGCATGTTTTGAAATGAATGTGGTCCAGTATGGATAGCCAGTGCAGGTATTTCCAGTGCTTCGAAATTTGCTCCTTCCAATGGACACTTTCAACGATTCGTACTGTATAATTTTGAATCTGCTGCCATCTTTTTAGGCTGGAATTGCTAGCCCCAAGGAGTAGCACGCTGCAATAGTCTGGCCTTGGTAGAATAGCAGCACGGGCGATGGTAGCAGCATTCTCTTCTGTAAGGAAAGGTTGAATGTTCTGAAAGTCAAAAAAGGTAGTAATTACAGCTTCTACGAATAATTTTTGTATGCTCGTTGAGTTTAGCGAGGCTTTCAGGGCAACTCCCAGAGTTTTTACCTTTATCTGAACTGGTATCCCGTTTTTGTTCATGGAAAAAGCATCATAGCTGGTGCTAAGCTTACTCCTGGCTTGAGGAGCGCCAATGAGGAGGAACTTGGTTCCCTCCCACCCCCCATTAATACACATCCAATTCTCAGACATCCATAGTTCAACCTGATTGAAGATCAAGAGAAGTTTGGATGAGTCCTCGGAGTAGTCCCTGCTGAGTTCCATGACCAGTTGCGTATCGCCCACGTGTTTGTTAAATTTGACACCCAGGCTCTCCAAGGGGGCACAGAGAGGCTGGATGTATATGTTGAACAGCACTGGCGATAGGATGACCCCCTGTCGAACCCCATAGGGAATTGTTGTAGGGGGGAGAAAGGACGTCTCCCGAGTGTATTCTGGAGACACAGTGGGTCAAGAAGGACTGAAACCATTCAATAGCTCCACTAGAGTGTGTAGAAAGTGTTGATGGTCAAGCAGGTCAAAGGCGGCCGAGAGGTCCAGAAGGACCAGCAGACCCAACTTGCCCTCCTCCATGATCTCCAGCATATAGGATTGCAGGAGGGGAGCAGGTGCAAGTGGATCTATGTCACCTGACCTAACCCCTGCCCACCTGGTGCCTTCCTGCCTGCCGCTCTTTTTCACCACTTAGCAAGCCCCGCCCACCTGGTGCCTTCCTGCTTGCCACTCCGTTTCCCTACTTAAGGAGCCCTCCAGACTCTTTTCCTTTGCAGATGGGGAGCAAGTGCAAGTGGATCTAAGTCACCTGGCCTAAGCACCACCCACCTTCTTAGCCCTGCCTCTTCCTTCCTGCTCTTAACTATTAGATCAAGGGCATCCCTCACCCCGGCGTCCGGGCAGACGAAGAAGGGCAATCCCTGTTCAGACCAGGAGGACCCAGGCCCCGACCCCCTCCTCAGACAGCAGTTAAGCATGCACCAACATGCATTACCACCTCTGTCCCCAGAGGCCATACCCACCCCCTCTGTTCCCCCTGTGATGTTCCTTGTGCCTCCCTTCTTCTCGCACACAGGTGTTGCCCGTTTTGCTTGATTCTTCTACCCTGCTCCCCCTCAACCTCCTCCAGCCTACTTCTGCAGGAGTCTGTCCTGATACATTCTGGTTCTCTCCATCACCGTCTTGTGGCCAATGCTGGATTTTACTGTTATGGACTTCATTCATTCATGGTGCATCACTCTTTCTCAACTCTCATGCTGGACTTCCTTATCTTGTACTCATGATGTTCCCATCTTCATCTTGTATCCTGGCTTGCAACATTATGTGTTACTACTGACATCTGCAATTGTATTCGCTCTCCACTCTTACTTCTCCACTCTTTTTGACTGCTTACCCTCTGTTCTCTCCACCTTTCCCTTCTCAGTTTTTCCTATCTCCTCCCCTTACTTTCTTTTATGCACCCACTCTATCAGAATTGTCCCTGCATCTAATATGATAGCAACCTCGTCTGTTTCCTCCACCCTCCCATTACTGTTTTTTTTCCTCCCCACAACCCCTCCAGCACTATCTGAAATGTCGTCAGACCTAGTAGGATAGTCGCTTGTTTTGGTCCTCCCCTCCCTCTCTGCACCCCTCTCCCTCACCTTTAGTTTTTCTCCAGCTCTACCAGAAATGTCGTCAGGCCTAGTACCGTAGTCTCCTGCCTGTTTCCATTTCCTTCCCACTCTCCCCCACCCTTCCTTATCTATGTCTTCGCTCTTGCACTATCTGAAATGTTGTCAGGCCGAGGATGATAGTTAATTTCACATCCTTACTGTTCATGGCCTGCAAGAATGTCATTGCATTTTCCCTTGTTCCCTCCCTTGCCTTGAAGCGCTTTGAAACACATTGTGTATAGGTGCTATATAAATAAACTATCATATCACGGCCGTTTCGGTGCTGTGGGCCGGCCTGAAACCGTATTGTCCTCCATACAAAATATTATTGGTCTCAACGTGGGTTTGTAGCTGTGATGTTATAACGTTGTCCAAGATCTTCAAGAGAAAATAAGTTTGTTATTCGCCTGAGATTTCCAGGGTCATGAACCATCTTTTTGGGGGGAGTAACAGTAGCCTCTTTGATGGAAATAGGGATGCAATTGCCCCGCAAAGATGATTTGACGAAATGCGCCAAGAAAGGGGCGAAGATGGCGCCTTACTGTAGGATGATTTTAGATGGTAGAGGGTTTTCTACACAGGAGGTCTATTTCATGCCGAAGAGTAATTGCTCCATCTCTGGTACCTTGATGGAGTTCAGTTAATTTTGGGGGCACGAAAAGTCCCTTGGATCTTTCATAGTATTGTTGGGGGGATTTGAAGTGTTTTGAGCAGACAGAATTTGAGCAGACACAATTTGATCCTTTGCTTTTGTAATTTTTGCTTCATAAGCTGCCTAAACCATCTTACAGTCGTCCACTGAGGGGACACGAGAAGTGGCAGGGGAAACAGGATTTTCTAGCAATTTGAAGATTGGAAAATGTTTATCCAATTTGTTTGAGGTCTCTTCTATTTGGGCATTGAGAAAGTTCTTTTTTGTTTCAACTAGCTTAGATTTATAGATCGTGTCCAAGGCTTTTCATGACTGCTTACTTTCCTTGGACAGGGAGGTCAGCCTTTTAGCCTGAAGTGATCACTTGTTTTCTTCAGAGTAGACAGTTCTGGTGTGAACCATTCCTGGTGTCTCGGGTTGGCCCCGACAAGTCTGGTCGAAGAGGAGCAATGTGATTGATCATGGTTTGAAGGGATTAAGTGCAATTATCTACAAGGGCATCTACGTGATCGTCATCTGTGGAGGTCAACATGAAGGTGTTCAAGCATGACTCAATGTCCGGGGAAGAAATCCTTTTGAAATTCCAACTCCTAATCCTCTTACAGGGGTTGGGAGGGTTTTTCAACATGGATCTTAAAAGTCAATAGTAAAATCATTTCAGTAATGGTCTGACCAAAAAACAGGGAGTTGTCTGGATGGTATGCACTACTAGATTTTTCACAATCACCCAATCCAGTTGGTTATTGTTATCGTTAGTTGGATTGTTTATTCAATATTTGGCATTCGATACTTGAGGGAGATTCATCAAGATCAATGGAATTTGTCTGAAGTATTGCTCTGCCAGAAGTTATGGTTGCCTAAAAATAGTGTGGAGGTGTTCGGTCCACTAAATTTACTCAAAAGTTTTACGATTTCCTCATTGAACTCCAGCATAGTTTGTGGAGGGCAGTTTATCAAAATAAAACTGACAATTGAGTAGAGATGTAGACAATTAATAAAATCCCTTGAGAATGCAACATCTTAGTCAGATTCCTGGTTTACCACACCTTAAAGTACAGGTATTATCATGCGACGCAAATTACAATAAAATGTGAAATACAGTTTCTTCATCAGGGGGACAGAAAGGACACATACAAATGTCTTCAAACATTCAATACCATAGGGCCAAAGCATGTTCAATCGGTAAATCAATACATCTAAAACAGTGTGCGATATCTTGCTGGGGCTCTTAACCCCAATCAAGATACTGTTCTACACGGCCAGGTATTCCCCATCTGCCTTACTTGTTCAAAAATAACTATTCAAGGTGCCCCCTCGGCAACTTGATTGTAGGAGCGAGTTTCAGCACCAATCTTAACAGCTTACCCAGAGAGGGTCTTTCACATACTTGAGCAATGGAATGTTTGCAGAACAAATCACTTAAGCACAGATTAGCCAAGATTTCCCTGCTAAATCTGCGATTGCCACACAAAGATGACCAAAATAAAACTGGTCTACACTGAAACTCATTTGCTAAATACCTTTGGTTTACTTCAGAATGAGTGTTAGGGAGATCAGTTTTATGCTTAATCTCCTCTCCAAGTGAGACCCCTAGCACTTTTTGCTGGACTTCTGGACCTTTTTCTTTCCATCCTGAATGAGGGGAGCCTTTTCCCCCCCTCATTCATTCGTATCTGCTCTGACTTTTGGAAACTCAGATCTTTTTGTTTCACTTTATTCTATGGAGTCTGCTTTCCTCCAGATCTCTTAAAAGGCATCCGTTTTAAACTTTTGCAGCACACAGCATGCTCTGAGCAGTGTTGCTGGGAACCCTTTTGAGTTCTCCTTTTTATACTCCCCTTTGTATCCTTTGCTTATGAGAGATTAGCACACACCACCATATGTGGAGTGCTAAGGGGATACCTAGTATCCCCCTTCTTTCTGCTCCTGTGACGTTCTAGTCTCAGTGACAACCCCAAAGTTATGGCGAATGGCAGTGGACTTGTTCTACCAACGGTGGTGCTATTTTCTTCCACAGACTGTATTCACAGACTCGGTTATGCACCAAAGGGTCACTAACCTATGTCCCAACATGGTGGCTCCTTTCTTTTTTCGTCATTTCTTGCGTGGTTGTCCTTGGTTAGCCCTTATACAATTCTAGGAAGGGGAGGTCTGAATGTGTTTTGCCTTTGGCGAGAACGCTCAGGTGTCCCCGTTGCTACAGTGCACCTGCGAAGGCAGGAAGTGAGCAAGAGTTTTACACTCCCCTGTCCTTTGTCTGCCAGAGTGCCTGAATGGAACTAGTTCCCACTGGGGGACTGGCTGTCCTCACTGGACAGCCACTCGCCCGTTTCTCTAATCTGCTGGGAGAGTTGCAGAGGAATGAACAGGAAATCTGAAGGTGAGGTTCCTGAGGGAGAAGGCAAGTCTGAAGCTGAAGATGAGACACCTGAAGACCCTTCCAGTAACCGTGAAGCAAACACTGCTGTCTTGACCCAGTTTTCATATCAGAGGAGCTCTGAAGGACTGCACCCTGCCCACTTTGGCTAGTGGGACCAACCAGCCCTGAGATAAACTGCAGATCGAGCCACCCTCCCCACCCCCTGAGGTGCTCGAGCTTCCAGAGCTGCAAACCACTAATACCAGGGGACTTCCGACCCATTTACAGTGCAACGTGCAACGTCAAATCTGTCCAGAACTTTGGTGAGCTCTAGTTGGACCTCCAGACGCACAATCCCACTCATCCAAGTCCCGTCAACAGAGTGCAGGACTGAAGAACCTAGGAAGATCGACTGGGCTATAACCGTCCTCTGTTGGAGCTAATAAAAAGGTGGCAAAACAGACTGACGTGGGAGATTGAAGAAACCCAAAATCCGTGCAGAGAGTCCTTTCTCACGACTGCTGCTGTGACATTCCATTCAGGAGTCCTTCCTTTCGTCACCAGATCGAGGAATTGGGAGACAGGTTTGTCAATGCTGCACAGGAAAGAATCCAGCTGCATTTACCACTTCTGACCTAAATTACAGTGGGGGTCAAGGTAAAACTTACCTCAAGCCAAATAGTCACTACAGTGTGAATGGAGTGAGTTACAAGGTGTTTGGGTGTCCACCCAAACCTCTGGTCCAGGCTTCCAAACTCGTGTCCTTTCAGGGTGTCCTTTGCAGGGTCCCTAGACATAGCGATATCTTGCTAAAGTAATTTATTCAAAGTGACTAGTACCCGGAGAATCTTTCCCTTTTTTGCTGCTGCATAAGACTATTGTTCCACACATACACTGACTCATGGATAGTTAGGGATTGGACTTCCAAAGTGGGTGCGCGGCACTACAAGTTATACAGTAGAACTGTCAGTTTCGGTAACAATTTTAAGCGTGAGCAACTACTATTGAAGCAGTTACCATTGTTGTTATTTCCTATGCATTTTGGTTAATCTAAAGTATTTTCTTACTTACCTTGTGTATATAAAATAAATAAATACATTTTATTATAACTTTCCGTGTGTACGAGTTTCTTTGGACTATTGCATTTACTGGGCTCAGTGTACTTGCCCACAGCTCACATCCTTGTCCCGAGATAGGCCTGGCTGCTCTGCCATTCTACCAGATCCTTTGGGTAGTACAGACGTGTACTAAGATTTGGGGATCTGTACACCAAGGGATAGTTTTATAGAGTCTTACCTCCAAGTGGGCTTTAGGAAAACTCCCCTAATAACGATTCACAAAGTTAAAAAGAATACTTTAACAAAAAAAGTCTTCAACTCATTGTAAGCTGTTCTGTGACTCAAATCCCCACACAGCAGAGCCATGAAGTGCCACAGACCTAGGCTTTTCCTGATGGATATGAAGAATGGTCACTACCGAATTGTTTCCTTAGGAGATTCATAAGCTGAACGATGGCTCCAAATGTTTGTTTCATAGAAGGTTAAAAAAAAACGAGGCAACAAGCTGAAGGTACCTGAAAATGAAGTTCTCAGGTATTTAAAATTGTTCACAACATAAGGGACCATCATTCAGAAAATATGTTTTAAAATGTCCTCTTGGCACCACTAACAACATTTTCTTTGTTGAATTCATCATGGTGTTAATGATCATTTATGTTACCTAACACTTCACACTCTCCCAATAAGACCAAAAGTGAATCCCCCCCCATACCTATTGCTGATACCTGGCATTTAGATTCAAAAAGCATTATGATGCCAAACTGTACAAAATGTGAGACACAGAATTTCCAGAAACAAATTGGTAGTCTCATTTTCGTGCTGCATTATTAAAAACTCACGACTGCTTGCTGTAGGAAGAGGCGTGCTAGCCTGCGTGCCTCCTCCTACAGCAATCCATCAAACAACCACTTATGAGCAGAGCACTGACCTTCAGAAAGCCTGGCATTTTAGTATCCAAGCAGCAAAGGTATATTTGTCAAATAGAAACAGCTCTGCTTTTACAATCTCCATAGCCAGAGATGGTAGGCTCACAAAAAACGGTAATTTGATTCATCTGGAGTTTATGGTGGGAGGGGGTTCAATTAAGAAAGGTCAACTCATGTGTGCATCAGCACAGACCATAATTAGCAGTTGCATTAGTACCAAACGCTCCTGCAATGTGGGTGTTGGTATTGCTGATAGCGAGTGGCCTTGCAAATAAGTACTTATGTGGAATTTATAGGATTAGGTTCAAGAAAATGTACGACGGACACAATGGGGCAATGGGCTGGATTTTTCTTAATCATTTTAAATCAAAGAACCTAACTGTCAATATGCATGACTCCGATCATCATGTGATACAACATGATAATTGGCCCAATTACGGTTTCCACATCCGAAAATCATATATAAATAATGCACAAAAGGTTTGTAGAAACCTTTAATTTTAAAAAGGAAGGATAGCTCAGGGGCAACGTGTTTGTCTTGGAAGTAAGGCAATGCAGCGCAACACAGGTTTGAATCTCTATCCTATGCTTGGAAACCACTTGCTGTTATTAAGCGCGTTATAAAAAAAACAAATTAGAAGTATAATGTGCATATGTTATTTTGTATGCAAGACTGGCTACATTTGATAGTTTTTAGCAAAAAGTAATAACAAAAAAATTGCAATGGGTTATTGTAAGAGATTCTCACGATGCCACTTTGGCGGTAACCTTGCACACCAAACCCAGACTTCCATGGGTTCTGGAAAAAGAGGACAGAGGACATCCAGTACCGGATAAACTCCAATTAGATGGGAGGACAGAGAAGTCCTTAGCCGTCTAAATATGTGGTTATGATTTCTATACAGAATGGACAAAGAGGTTATATAAAAAGCCTGCGCAATAAAGTCCAGAGTCTTAAATTCAATTACTGCAAATAAGCAGAGCCAGTGAAAGAGGTTTTCTTTTAAACCGGTCGGTGCTGCAGTTTAATGGCGGCAATGCATTGGTAAGCCGTTACCATAATGCAGGCAAGATGGTACATAGACATTGGTTTATATATTCCAAGAAGGAGGAAAAAGGTAGATCTTGTTACAAAGTTACAAAATAAAATTTATTTACTAAAACGAACAACATACCTTACCAGGCAATACAATTAAATCCCTTCATACAGAACATTCACTTTGCAGGCCTCAAAATGTGTACTCGCCACTAGCCATTGAATAGTGATACATTATTCTTGGTGTGTTGCGTGTGCACGTGAAGAATTGGAAGGGGGGGGATGGGGGAGTGACTTTAGGCCGGGCTTCCATCTTGAAATGTTTACCCCCTCCTCCCACCCAACTAGCAAATCTATACATGGGTTTATTAATCTTAGCAGGCAATAGCCACTCGTCAGAGGTTTTGACTTTGACTTGCCTTTACCTATGGTCTAACATTCATAAGTATCAAAGCTTTGGGTGATTAACACATCAGCACAGTATACAGTGGCGACAATTCAAATTGGACAAGACAGCAGTTTCTCAGGCTGCATGGAGATGAAGGAAATCACACACATTCCAGTGCAATGTTCTTTCCTGTACCTCAATTATAAGTGGACATGTTCCATAGTAGCTGGTTTACCAGTTTCCTCCAGCTTGTCCTCTATTTGGAGACTAATTTTAAATTCCTCTGGATAATTATTTTCCAAATGAGGGTGCCTTTTTCGTCCAAATGTTGTGTTCATAGATCTGATTGGGGTGCTTGGAATGTCAATGAAGATTATTCAATCAGAAATAGAAAAGGACACCCAGGGTTACTCTTCTTATGTTTGGCCTAAACCACCCAATGGTAATGTAGTAATGAACGAGCAGCCAGGCTTCGTCTAAAGGGGGTGGAGGGATGGGGGAGGGTGAGGGGCAGAGGGCTGTATTCAGTACACAGAGCAAGCCTTGGTTCAAGAAAACAAAACGGTAGAGTTTTATAAAACAATAGATATTTATTGTATAAACTAAAAAGGCACACTGGTGTACTGTTTAAAATAGCTTTTAGGATAACAAAATCAACCAACTTGAAAATGTGCAAACTTTTCAAACTCTTTAGAACGTTTGAGAACTTTGACCTAAACCCGACTTAGAGTCCAACCCTATGTGGTATGAATCACTCAAAATTGAGATGGGACACTGAGCCACCAGTGCTCAGTGGTTAGGCAGGGAACAGGCAGGAAGACACAGTACAGTGTTCAAAGAGATGGTATCCAGCAGGACTCACTACTGTTACAGATATGTAACAACGTTGGTTAAAAAGAAGCTCATGAAGGTTTTGGCGAACCCCTAAAGGAATGCCCCAAGGACCAGTGTCCTAGGGCATGTGGTTTTACCACAAGAGGACAATTAGTTGTCCAGCCAAATGTAATTATGGGGACCTTGGTGGGTGCCAAATACAAGCTATTTGCAGCCCTCAAGAGTCACAGGATCAAGCAAGCCGACGGTAAAATGAACCAGGAAGGAAACAGAACCTTAGAATGAAGAAGCAATTAAAGGAAGACGGTTTCAGCAGAGAGGACAGCAGACCCGGATACAGGTTTCTCAGTCTTGGCATCAGGAGAAGGATATTTCGGTGGATCTAGCAACAACTCTCGAGCAGACGGACGCCCAACAAAGGATCTTCACGGTTCCTGCTTGTTGGCAACTTTTTCAGGCTTGGTGGCGCGACGGTTGTCGCAGGGGTCACCTCTTCTCAGTCCTTGCCTACGGTGAGGGGACTTTCAGCAGCCAATTCAAGTTCATGCAGGTCTAGGAGGATGCCCTCAAAGATACAGGCAAAACCGCGCTTTCGGACATGGTACACAAAGGAGCAGCACAGGACCCTGGGTATTGCAGGCCGTGGAGGTGACAGCTTTTCCTGGGATTGCCCAAATTATAGTTCATCTGGGACTGGTTAGACCCACCAGTCCATGCGAGGAAGTAGGCTTTGTTGCATCTTCCCTGTCACTCAGAAGGAGGTGGTCAGGGCAGCGGTTACACAACAGGCTCCGACGGTTGTTGGAATTTGCAGGTGAAGTCTTGCGTCGTCAATCTTGTTCAGAATCTTCTGTTCCAATGATCGACTGAGTTTCAGCTTCAGGACCTCTGAATTTATTCAGGAACACCTGCCGAGTCCACCAATCATGTCCCATGCACCAATCAAACTTGGGAAGGCTGTCCAATGGAGACAGCCAGCCTCCTAGTTTGAACTGGTTTCAGTCAGGTACACTGCAGGACAGGGACGTATTGGTCAACTCCCCCACTTCAGGTCCCGCCAGTCACACACACCCTTTGCCGGGTTTCCTTGGGAAGCCTGGCATAGACAAAATGGACAAGAGAATCCTCCCCATCCAGATAGGTAGAAAAAGGACCCAGAAAGGAAAGTAATCGTGTTCAGAGTTTAGAAAATGATGACCACCATTTTGGGTAAATAGTGTCACTTGTGTCTTCTACCACAGCTGCGAAGACAGTCTGCAATACAAGTTCACAAAGATTTGTACAAAAGGTAGATTGCCACCAGCCTGAACAGATGGACCTGTTACAGTAACACAAAGTTACTGAAGAGGTGAGAAAAGGGATACCTTATCCCCTTCAGCACTCCACTTAAGGTGAAGTGTGCTGATCTCGAAAAATAAACACCTAAGGAGTAAAAGGTATCTCCTTGCCCTGCTATCTTTAGGAGCTTGTCAGGAAAATAAAGGAACAAAGGGGGCGGGGGGCTCTAGGAGCTCCCAGCAACACAACATAAAAGGTGTGGTGTGATGCTTTAGTAAAACGTAGATGCCAGAAAATTGGAGGAAAGCAGGACTCCAAATAGCAATACCAAAAGTGGTCAAAAAGGTTCCAAGCCCCTGAGAGAAAGGAAGGGTGACTGGGGGGAAAAGTTTGACTCACCCAGAAGAAATATTTTAAAAAAAGCCAGTTGTCCAGCAAAACAGTGCTAGGGGACTCTCAGAGTGGAAGCATCACACAAAGAAAGAAATATACCTTAAAAATTACCCACCAGGAATCAATTATCACCATCCAATGACGAGTGGCAAGATTTCGAGGCCCGATACAAGTTTCATATATACAGACAAAACCTAGTTGATCCTTCTCAGAATTTCTGAAGAAAGGTTGTGTAAATTTGGGGCAGTTTACAGTATGTGCATATGAACCCGTGTCTGCTCTGCATCTCCAACATTGGTCAGTTACTTGCAATTTGCATTTTTAAAGTCTCAGTTGTCCAGTGGTGCTCAAGTCTCAGGGCGATCCAGCATGTGAATGTTTAATTTTTGGGATACCTGCAAGATCGTTTCCATTTTCCTCATTCTATTCCTAGCTTTCTCGAAGTATCAAAACTCACAACACATCACCAAATAATCCAATGAAGAGACAGGCAGCAAATACAGACATTGGGGCTCATTACGGGTCAGGTGGTAACCGTGCCAGTGCTACAGACGGGTTGCCGCCAGACCCGGAAGTATTTACCGGCGCCCGCCTTCCTGGTGCCACTGGGAGATCACAAACCAGGTGGCCCGGAAAGTCAGGCACCGGGTAAATGTTACTCATTACCATATAGTCCCCTAGGACTCTATGGGAATGGGGACGAAAAAGCACCGGCACCGTTAAGGATGCGGCTGCTTCTGTGACGGGTATGACTACCGTGGCCGATGTGCCCGGCAGGCTCAGACCCGTTGGTGCCGGCAGCCCCAGCAGGCAGACCTGTAATATGTAGGTCTGGAAACAGTGCCGGTAAGGTTATCGGCACCCTTGTTTCCGAACGGGCAGGGTCAGAATGAGGCCCATTGGTTTGGTCTCTTTGTTTCTATGCCTTTGGCGGTCTTCAGTACTGAAGACCGCCTCTGGCGTCTGTCTGGGGTGGGCAGGAAGTGAGGGAGGTCCCCAAAACTCTCTGATTAGTCTCCCAGGAGACCCAAACGCGCTCTGGCGTGATTGGCTGGCTGACTGTCCAGCAAGGACAGCCACCCTGCTGGGTGAGTGGCAGATAGGCTGGAATGAAAGGGAGAAAACTGTTTAAAGGGAGAGTCTCTTGGACTGGAAAGCAGAATCGACCACTGGAACGAAAGAACCGAAGACGAGCTGGAAGAGGACAGCTGCTGCAACTCCTGGACCGTTGGTTTGCCCGGTGAAGCCGTACTGCAGGTCCGAATTGCAAAGTTCATCTCGACAGAGAAGCCCCTTCAAGGACGACTTCTTCCTTTGAGTTGGTGGAACCAATCAACTTGCAAGCCACCTGGATACCATTCTCGGAGCTGGTTAGGATTAACCAGGTAGAAGGACACCAACTTGTGTGCTTGAATTACAGCTACTGGAACTGAAGTGACTCCATTTTGTCAGCATTTTTCAAAGATCCCGTGCAGTGCAGGAGTCCCCTGATGTCCTCCCTCTTGTCTCCAAGACTGAGGCTCAGGAACAGCGAGATCTGCAGGAACTGCCAGTAACCAACGTCTTCAGCTGCATCCTTTGCTTCATATTAAGGTACTGTGCCAAACCGATTGAGAGAACGCATCTCTCGCGGTGAAAGTTCGTGGAACTTTCCCAACTTGCAGGCCTACTCCGCTTGTGACCCAACATATGATTCTTTTTCGTACAAACTACTTCTGAGAACTTTGGTAATTACTTTACCGTTTACTACAAGAACTGCTCTTTCCTATCCAAGACACTAGTCCATTGACTTTAGCCTAGGCCTATTGAACTGAATCGAGTCCTCTAGTAAACTGAAACTATTTGCACTGCCCAAGAAAGTATTTGTGATCTGTTCTATTTACTTGTGCCTTTGCCCTCCTATTTAAAAAGTAACTGAAATGCTAGTTTGCTCCTATTTGAGGGTAGCCTAATTTACTCAGAAACGTATTGGTTTGGTGTTGAAGTTTATTTGTGGATAATATTAAGTTGCCTCCTTCTAGTGAATGTTTTCTAAATGATGGTATAATAAATGAATACGTGCTTTACCAGGACATCTTGAGTATAAGTGTCTACTTCAACCACTGTGATTCTAAGACCTCTGTGTAACCTCTTGTACTGCTCACATTCCCTCTTGCGATAAGCCTGGCTTCTCAGCTCGCTACCACAAAACTGTAGTACAGACTTATACCAAGGGTTGGTTTTGCTTACACCTGTAGTCCTAATTGTATGTGGTGGTCCTGGACGGTACTTCATGCAATTCTGCCTAAAAAGCGCTATATAAAAACTAGTTATTATTTAGTCTATTTCGATAACAACTTGTGCTTCCTACTGGTACATCCTTGGGGCACGGCTTTACAGATACCATCCAAGCCTGCTATAATTCTGCATGGCCTACCCAGGCGACACAAACCACCTCCTTTAGACTATGCTTTCCAACTACAGAGCTAGCATTCACATGACTGGTGTTCCAGTTCAAGCAGCTAAACCTACCTTGATGGCATAATGCTAGACATTTGTGTGGGCATAACTATGCCTTGGATGGTGGCTTACATCATGCTTACACCACCTTATCGGAACATGCTCGCTAACTAAACATGTTTTCTTCCTGTGGAGTGAGCCTCGGTTCCCTGACTGAGTGAAAAGCACCGCTTTACAGAGAGGGCTGGTAACAATTGTGTCATCAGTTGCCTGGGGTGGAGTGCATTTCTCTTGTAAATTTAGTTACTCGACTTGCAGGGCTGGCAGGATTTTAAAGAACTTGTAAGGTCCGAGTCACTACTTGTCTCTGCAGTATCCAGCCTGGAGAGAGCGAAGAGGTTGAACAGGACCACCACTGGTCCAAGCTGCTAACAGATAATTGAATGCAGGCCAACTATTTAACTCCATCTTATAAGACTGGCCCATTCATCCAACTGGGCCCAGAGATTTGACATTAGGAGGGGCATGTTTCTGAAACCTATGTGCCTCACAAACCTGAAAATTCTATGGTCCTGTGAGACAACTTTGTGTTAGTAAAATAACTTTTCAGAATATGGTTACAGTCAGTTTCCTGTATATGTTGTAAGTACCCATTTTTATTATAAAACATATATAGTGTGGTAATTAAAAATAAGTGAGGTTTCGCCTATAAGTCTGACTGCTGTGTATAGCCATGACCAGAGAGGGTAGCGTAGTACTAGAGGGGGGGGGGGGAATACGTTGTGTATAGACATAACCATGGAGGGTAGCGCTTTACTAGGGGGGAGAATAGATTAAAACGTGAGGCCTGAGCGAGTGACAGGATTAGGAACAAATTAGTTGGCTCAAAATGACAGGATTTTGCAGTTGGGGCTTAGAGAATCCCTATGAAGACAGTTGTGTAGCTGAAACCAACTCATGGCTTCTGCTAAGGGGAATCAAAAATGTCTGACAATGAGTTATTAATTTTCCTCTATGTGGAAAGAACCCACCACTACATACAATTGGCAGAGTTCTGGCATCCATGTGTGGCTTGCTAAAAGAGGGCGAATACTACAGAAATACACAGGATATAGCCCGTGGCAAGGTTTTGAGTCTATGGCCAGTAAATTGACTGGACAGACTTAAAGACGACTGACTAGGCGAGTATCAACAATGGTAAGGAAGGAAAGTAGGATCTTCTTTGTTCTCAGAGACTGCAGATTCCAGCCATCCACTTTCTGTATTGTTCCCTCTTGATTGAATAATACTTTACTGAAGAAGCAAGTAAATGAAAAAAATAAATGCTGTGTTAGTCCAGTTTCACAAATCACGCAAGATGCAGGTTTTGATCGCTGCTCTAACTAAAAATCATATGCAGAAACGGAACGACACATTGGCTTTCAAAGTCCCACAAACTTCTTTGTCAGATGGTGCGGTGTGAAATGATTCATAAAGAGAAGGCCACAGCTCAGTTTCTTTAAAAAATAAAATAAAAGGCATTTTTAATTTCATTGACTGAAGGAACAGTATTTACCTGGAATGTGGGTGTGGAAACTGCAGTCTTATCTAAAAGTCCGTAAAACCCATAGAAGCAGGGAACACAACAATATGGAAACCGTACACATTTTTATCTGAAAGTTGCATTTAACAAAAAGGGGTGGTGGGTGGGGGTGAGAATCCTTTTCACAAGAAGTTAGACCCATAGGCAGTGTTCAAACGGGCCCTGGTTGTTTTAAAATAACAGTCGTTTTTTGGAAAGCTGCGTTGAAATTAGAGGTTTAAAAACAGATAATTAAGAAACACTGTCAGTACTGCATTTTCCTCACACAACACAGTACAAAAATGTGTTCTGAAGCAGTTAGGAGTTTTCCTAAAGTCCACTTGATGCAAGGCCAAGTATCCCTTCGTATTGGTCTCCAACTCTTAGTAGAAGTCTGTACTACCCAAAGGATCTATTAGAATTGTAGAGCAGCCAGACTTATCTGTACGTGAGCTGTAAGTACACTGAACCCAGTCAATACAATTATCCACTAAACTCTACACACTGAAGGTTATATCGAAACATATTTGGTTTTATATACACAAGGCAGGTAAGTAAATATTCTATTAGACTAACCAACACACATAGGACTTATTTGCAATACCTTTCAACGGTGACTGCTTCAACTGTAGTTGCTCACAGTAACAACTGTTAGAGAATTACACTAATGACAGTTCTACTGTATTACTAGTAGTGCTGCGCACTTGCATAAATTACAGATAAACAATAATTGCATCCGGGCAATAAAGTTACATCAGACAAAGTGTGTAGGAAGGAAAGGGAGGGTTATTCACACATGACTTTGTAGTAACACTTTTCAAGGCTATCTAGCGTTTTGGTAGTCTAATTCCTAACTATCTAAAAGTCAGTGAAGGAGTCTTATGTAGCAGCTGGAAAGGCAAAGTTGATACTTTATAGTTACTTAAGTAAAAATGGCTAGCAAGATAAGTTAAGTGACCCTGCAAAGGACTCCCTACTAGGACACAGGCTGTTCAGCCTGGGCCAGAGTTATTGGTGGTCACCCAAACACCTTGTAATGCACGCCAGTCCCATTGGAGCGACTCTTCTGCTTGAGGCAAGTTCTACCTTCAGCCCCACAGTACCTTATGTTAGAAGAAGCAAACATTGCTGGATTCTCTCCTGTGAAGCAGCAAAGGACCCGGTCTCCTGTCTCCTCTTTCTTGTGATGAAAGGAAGGACTCTGAATGGTATGTCACAGTAGCAGTCGCGAGAAAGGTCTCTCAGCGTGATTATTGCAGTCTCCCACATCGATCTGCAGTTTTGGCACCTTTTTATCAGCTCCAACAAAGGACGGTTATTGCCTGGTCAATCTTCTTCGGTTCTTCAGTCCTGCACTCTGGTGAGTGGGACTTGGATGAATGGAATTGTGCCTCTGGAGCTCAAAGTTCTGGGCAAATTCGGCCTTGCAAAGACGTTGCACTGTAAATGGGTCAGAGTTCCCCTGGTATTCGCGGTTTGTAGCCCTGTAAGGTCACAGCATCTCGGGGATGGCTCCATGTGCAGTTCGCCTTGGGGCTAGTTGGTCCCACCAGCCAAAGGGAATGAGTAATCCTCTTCGGAGCTCCCCTGTCGATAAGAAAATAGGGTAGTAGCGGTTGCTTCACGGTTACTGGAAGGGACTACATACGTCTCTGGTAGGCTTCAGCTTCGTATCTTCTGTTCCAGTGGGCGACTTGCCTTCTGCCTCAGGAACCTTACCTTTTATTCAGATTTCCCATTCACTCGTCTGAAAACTCTCCCAGAAGTGTACAGAAAGGGGCCTGTGGCTGTCCAATCAGGACGATACAATATAATTTGTTCACAGGGTCACTTGCTTCCCCGAAACCATTTATGTCTGCCCAGTCGTATGTTAGTGTTTATTAAATAACATACAATTCCAATTAGTATGAAAAATATCAATTTATTTACTTCTCATACAACACATTTCAATAAAAAAATATAAACATAAGTATTACAGATTTTCCTCAAAATTCTAAAAAACTTTCAGTTTAAGCACAATCGTGCTGCACATCAACAATGTTTTATGGTACCTAAATTCATCAATACTTAATTTAATACATAGAGTAAATTCTTATTCAAGATCTGTTAGCTACCATCTCCTATTCAGGAAGCACACGCAAGTCCATACCACTTATAACCATCTATGCCACTGTCACTCATTCTATCAATTATACAACATTCACAACACACCCGACATGTTTCTTTCCTTATGATTTCACGCTGTTAGCTAGAAAGTTCAGGGGTATGTACCACATTGATTTACAATGTACATGCTACTCTTGTCTTGTTGAATTCGTTGGGGGTAGACCATCTGATACCCTCCCTTTAATCCTTGCTCCGGGCAAGACCACCGAGTGAATATCTGTGGGAAAGTATAGGAACATCAGTTTTATTACTCGACCACTCCTAGTTGTAATTTTGATTAATTGCAATGTGCCGTGTTAAACATCACAGCGGAAGGGAATCATTAATTTAGCAACTCCTTCCTAACTTCTATCGTAGACTAACCAATCAGGACAGCCAGCCCTCCATCCCCCAGTGGGATCTGGTTTCATTCGGGCACTCTGGCAAACAAAGGGGAGTGTAAATCTCCTCCCCCACTGCATGCCTTCACAGACACACTGGAGCCTGGGCAGGGGCACACAGTGTTCCTGCCAAAGACAAAACACACATCGATACCTTCCTCTCCCAGAACGGTAGAAGGGCCAACCAATGCCACGTAAGGACATAGGTGACCCTTTGGTGCAGGTGCATAACCGAGTTTGTGAGAAGAGAAGAAGCATACTAGACATGTTGGCAGTCCACATAAGGTGGTGCATGCCAATGTCTCATAAGTAAACGTTTTAGGAGGGATACAAAGTATTCCTCTTTCCACAAGAACAGTAGTTCTAATGAAAGACATATAGAACCCAAAGGGTTCCCAAAAACACAGCAGAGGTTGCTGTGTGCTGCAAAAGTGTAACACATAGAAAGTGCCCAAAAAAGTAAATAAGAATGAATGAGGGCAAAAGGGCTTCCCTCATTCAGGATAGAAAGAAAAAAGTGCTGGGGGGCGGGGCAGGGGTCTCACTAGGAGAGGGGATTAAGCATAAAACTGAAAATCTCCCTCACAGAAGCCTCTTTTGTAGTGCCAGGACATCGCAGTGATTCAATACATCCACCAACGTTCCCAGGTAACATGGATTGAGAAGGACTGAAGGCAATCGTACCGGGATAAATAAGGAATCCCAAAAAATTGGTTTGGAAGTTAAGAAAGGACAATTGTTTATTAAACTAAAGGGAAAGAAAAAATTGTAATAATTGAAAACTCTCCTGATGAACCACGTGTGTTAAACGTGGAGAAACACGTGTTGAGAGACTGAATGGATATAATTATTTGAAGAAGATAATTCTGTTTGAAAGGAAATAAAAAAACAAAGATGTGTTTAATCGATCAAAGATGCTTCTCTGTTTGATTTAAAAAATTTTGAAAGGGAATACCGGAAGCGCACTCTAAGGAAGCGTACTAATAAAAAGAACGTTCCCAGGCTGGCATACAATGTGACACTACAAAACTGCTAGAGGTTTAACCGGTGCAGTCTCTGATGGTAACTTAGTGTGCCTCAAGCCGCACAATAGTTTCCTCACTTGCACACAGTGTGGCAACAATCCGAAATATGTTACAGATTTTTTTATGCCTTTTATCAGAATTGACTTACTGAATAAACGCCTAACAAATGCACAATGAATAAAGAACAGTGCTGCGTCTGTTGTCATCTCGGCATGTCCCATGCCCGTTAACAGGTGCCACCAATTTGAACTTAAACGCACAAGATTTCCATTGCCTGTGTACTGTGCCCCTCACTTGGGGTCCTGGGCATGCAGTAGTGTCCAACTACTGCCCAGGTGGTGAGAAATGGTACTGGAGGGTGTTCTTCAAACTTTGAGCCCAGGTCTTTCAATGCTATCAACAAAGCTAGCCATAGTGTGTCATAGAGTATCTATGTTCAAAATACTGTCTTTTAAGTTTAGCATTTTCAGGTACTTGAGCTCCCACGTCCGTCCGTCCGTCTGTGTTATTCGAGAGGCCACCTTTAAGACAATCACTGATAGATCCTGCAAAGAATGCCCATCCTGTGGGAAGTGTCGGCACACTGTTTTTCTGTTTTGTGGTTAGAGATGGAGCATTTATGTAGGTTTATACTTCACATAGCTCCTTGCAGGTCTCGCCTACATTTTTTTTATATTGGATGAGGTACACGACATTCGATAGTCTGTAGTTATAAGTTTCTTCTATCTGTATTGTTCAGGACTGCAGGGGTTTTTAGGGCAGTTGTGCAGATGTCTTGGCATGTTTTACATCATGATGTTGCTGGGTACATTGCAGATCTACTTTGTGCTTAATGAACTATACATGTACTCCTAGCGAGAGACTGTGCTATCTTTCTTTGTTGTTTTTATGCAATTAGGGGACCTCCTTTGAAATGGTTGCTCAGCTCATCATCCATGCTTAATATTAGTTGTTCCTTAAATCGTATTCAGTTGCGTTGGTGGTGGATGGTAGTTGATAAAGGAATTTGTTCTATGCCCCTGCATTGTAGCAGGTTGTCTAGGGGCATTTTCTGCACAGTCTAATTCCGATATGTGTGGCTGAGTGACCCTTCTGCAAGAAGGAAGTGCAGAGTGCAGCAAGTTGGTTGTCCCTGGTCTTCCTGTTGGAGCAAACAAATTAGTATTAGTTGGCCTGGCTTTAAAGAACAGGCAGTTGTGTGGCTTGAAGGCATTTGCTCCTTTCGTTGGGTTTCTTGGATATTGTTTCTAGATGGCCATTCCGTCTGTAGAAAACCCCTCAACGCTCACACCAGAAAAAAAAATGTAGCCCACTAGGGAAAAAAGGCCCAGCAGACCTCCTGCAAGGAGAACAAGTTTTATTTCCACAAGAATAGAGATGCACCAGCAAAGCACTCTGCTGCCTCAGAACATTCTGCCAAAATCAGCATGAGCTATGCTTTAAAAAAGGCATACAACATCATCAATAACATAGTTACATATGGTACAAATCCGAGTGGCTGGTTGGCGCGACCCTATACATAGGCTACCTGTTCCATAAGGGATACCAGGCCATTGGTCCCAGCCACGTCTGTCCATCTTCTTCCACACAACCTTCTTTTATGCCATCAGGCAGGCAGCTAAAGTTACTTGCTCATTAGGCAAAGAAAAACAATACAAACTTTATCTGTAAGCTAGTGTGCACCTGGTAATGAAGACATGGGTTAAGAGGATACCTAGAAGCCACCTTAACTCGATTCCATACGCATCAGCGCCCTTTCGAAACATTTCACCCTCATTTTAGGTTTGTTGTTCCGCCCCTCCCGGCACATTGCAGCACAAAATCCCATGATCCATGCTGAAGGCAGACTATCCATTCTTACTGATCTTTTTTGATCGATTGGGGGCTGGAGGGGTTAACAGTTCTATGGTCAGTGGACTGGAACCGACTGGTAACTTGGAATGCTGGGGTCTTGGGATGGGGGCTGCTGGGCGCCATTACTTGGAGCTGGGACGAGGGCTCGAGCCCTCCTTCTCATGGGATCACATTGTGCAAGGAGCTCTCAAGCCCCTTGTGGTCTTGCAGGGCGCATTCTTCCTTGGATACGAAATGCAGGCAACATGAGACAATGAAGGGTCTATGAATATCTCTAGCTCTGGCTTTTTTCACTGTTTCCCACAATACAGCCTATTTTACACTCACCCGGCTGCGGTGCAGTGTCAGGCCTCGATTTCAATATAGCTGCTATTACCTAAGATTGCGTCCAATTCCCAGTGTCTCCTAAACCAACAACATGCCCTACTTATCCTACATGACAGCCCCTTCTGCCACTCCCCATACCCTTCTGGGCCCCTACTGTGCACTTCCAGGCCTTAGCCTCATTCAAAACCATTTAGGGTCCTGGGACGATCGCCCCCCTTTCCCAAGACTTCCAACCAAGAGGGTTGTATCCAAGAAATGTAAGCTCTTCTTGGGAGCATTCCACCGTGAACTTGATGCATTGGGGGGGGGGGCCCATTTAGTGAGTAATGGGATTGATTAAGAGCGTCTTCATTTCCTGTCCAAATCAACAAGATATATCAACATAATTCAGGTATGTTAATGGTTTCTGGGATTGCTGTTCTAACAACTTTTGTTCAAGGTATGGTCTTGTTTCCAGATTCCCATTCCAAGCATACTGTTCCTTTAGCCAATAAAGTTTGAAATGTCTTTATTCATTTGGAGAAAAAAAAACCTGTGTTCTGGCTATCTTTGTGAATCATTTCACACTGCTGCATCTGACAAAGAAGTCTATGGGACTTGGAAAGCTAATGCTTTGTTCCATCTCTGCATAGCATTTCGGTTAATTCAATGAAAAAGGTATTAAAATCTGCATCTTGGGCGATTTTAAAACTGGACTAATATGGCAGTGAACTTTTTTCTTAGACAGTGGTAGATCTGCCAAATGAGGAGATAGGATACCTAGCTCGACAGCGGTATCCTCAACCCTCTGGCTGCCTGCAAAAAACAAAATATGATACCAGTAGAACCCACGATCGGGAAACCCAGAGGACTGCTCATAGCATGGTTTACACTGATCAGTTCTGCGCAAAAGGATCATAGAAAATAAGGAATCACCTCATACACAATCTCAACTCCAAGAAAACGAGACGGAGAAAGGAGATAAAATAACCTCACACAGCTGAGAGAGCAAATCAATGTCAGCACCACAACTCAAACGTGAGCTCCAAAAGAACTACCAAAAGACACTGGCCCTCATTACAAGTCCCTGCCGGTACAACCGGCAGAAACCCTGCCGGTGTTAACGGCGGGTTGCCGGAGGACTTGTAAGATTTCAAAGCGCCTGGCATACCGGTAACACCAGGGGATTACAACCCTGCCGTTGGCGACAGTAAATTGTAATTCCTCATTCCCATAAGACTCAGTGGGAATGGGGAACACGGAAGCACCGGCACCAATAATAATGGTGCCAGTGCTTCCGTCGCAGCTTTCTTACCTTGGCCGCTGTGGATCCAAAGGAAGACCTCACCACCAGTCAACTATCAATCATCAACCTCATGCGACATGCACGTACACATGCTGGACAGTCTAATCTCCAAGACACTGAACTTCTGCTCCAGCCAGGAACTAGACAAAAAGTCAACACAGCAGGGAAATTGAAGACTACCTACGACACTTGTGCCTCATAGAATACCTTCATGGGCAAAATAATGAACAAAGGGCTTCCCCAGATTTATGATGGCAAGAAAAAGTGCTCAAACTAGACAGCACAATGTGGCTGCAGCATAAAACTTGAAACTTACATCGACTGTCTCACAAAACTTTAAGATCTGACATACTCAACAGGTGACTAAACAGAACTCCCCCCACTCCACAGGAGAGAGGGGCAATAGGAAAACTATAGAGAAAAAGGAAATCATAATACCAGATGTCAAAGGTGGTGCAGTTGTAGTCATGAACACACAGAAATAGAAAATTGAAGCATACAGACAACAACTTCCCACAGACTACCAGGAACTTCTTGAATGCAAAGTTCTTACAATAATTTGTTATGTAGTTTATGTGTTAGAAATATTTTGAAGTGAAAAGAAAGTTTTGCCACAACGACCGACAAGCGGCAGAATTAGGACTAGAATAACTACTGATTTTACTAAAGAAATGATTGCCTCTCAAATTAGCCTGTTTCTTGTTCCCAGAATTGTGGAGTTGGGTTGGTTGTATGTAAGGGCGCATTCAGTAACGTGGGCGTTCTTAGTGAAACAAACCAATATATAGCAGTAAATTATGCAACCCTGAGCCCCTTTTGGTAGACGCCAAAGCCACATTTAAAGCTGATCAGCCTTCTTCACAAAACGCCTCACAAAATGAAGGGGGTGGGGGGAGAAAGAAAATATGATAATGTTCAAAACCCTTTGATTTATTCCATCAGACTGAGTAGTGATTTGACGATCATAATACTCAGTCAGATTCTGCAACAATCTACTTATTGGAAGTGGAGTCACATTGTTGAAAATGTTGGGGGGCACCATGATATCTCATGAAAGGGGTCCCTGCCAAATGACCGGGACAAAATTCCCCCCCCCCAACTTTGTGGTGCACAAACACCCTTGCCCCCCACCCCCTAGAATTACACCTACCTATGCTTATTGGCCAACAACCTCAGTCACCAACCAGCAAATAAACAAGCATTTTTATCTGCTCATAACATCTGAACGACTCAAATCACCAACTCAAACTGCTCACCTTTGGCTTGATTAATCAATGTCAACTGATAAGGGAACGGTGGCACTGGTGATTTTGACCAGTATCGCACAAGTTGGCAATGTTTGGGAAACGATATTAAAATCATGGTCACCAGGTTCCAGTTTCTAAATGGCTTTCCATAGTTAAATTGCTTTGAACAAGTGGGTATGGCCTTTTGTCTATGGGAAAACGTTACAAATATTCTTAGATCTATAGTGAAAAAAGGGCATAACAGCACAGATGCCTCTCATTCAAATATTCTACACGGGCAAGAAACACTGGGTTCTCTCTGTGTACATACTTGGAATAGTTTCTGTAACATGCTACCCTCCCTACCATTGTTCTTTGCCTCTTATGAGGTGGGAGTGATAGGCGATAATGTGTAGAGTCCAACTGGTGTGGGACTTTACAAGACTTGGTATTAGGTAACCCACCTTTTAATATAGGCCTGTACTAAGTTGGTAGAGCGACTGAGCAGCCAGCCTTATCTTAAGAGGGGTAGGCAATGTGAGCTGTACATTGAAATTAGTAAATACAGGTATCCAAGTAAACTCTTACACGGTTAAAGTTATTTATATATACACACACACACACAAGGATAATTGGACAATCTTTAAAAGGCAGCATCTAATAGTAACATTAAATCAAATGTTAGGATTCAGTTCAACAAGAGAAATAAAATAGGCGAGTAAACTTTTCTTGCTAAACATGGTCCAGCACACTGAGTGATGTCATTTGAGGTCAGTGTTAACACTTATTTGTGATCACCATTACAATATTCAGTTTCAAGGAGGGAAAAGTTAGTCAGATAAGAACATACTCGATAAGTAGTAAAACAGTTAGATTCTCCCAGTGGGATGTAGGCAGTCTTTTATCCGAGCAATAATAGTGTTCAACAATTAAAACCTGTGAGGGAACAAGTGCTGCCAAAGCCAAGAGGTTCAGAGGAGGAGCCTTTAGGAAACTAGGATAGCCAAAGTCAATGGGTAGTTCAAAGCTCTGATGCACCCTTCTTAGAGGATGTTTTTAAAACAGTCAGCCGTTCTAGAAAAATCACAGAAGCTCAAAGAGGAGCCACCTTGAAGAAGCACAAACTGGGAGGCCAGTACAGGCGAGTTGTCAACTCAAAAAGGTTTAAAATGGTACTCGCAAAGCTAGGAAGCACTACAAATGGCAAAAGGTACATGTACCCTAAACCCAACAGTACCCAAGAATTGAAGAATTGGTTTCACTGGATGCCTTCCTGATGCAGTGTAGCAGAACCTTGTTCCTGGTGACAAAAGGGAGGACGTCTGACGGGATACTGTGGCAGCAATCGAGGGTCCTCTGGGTGCTTACAAAGTTTTGGCCGGATTCACACTTCCGAAGACAATGCACTCGAATATGGTCTGGCGTCGCCGGGCATTGGGATTCTGCAGCTTTCGAAAGTCACAGCAGGTCGGGGGTTGCACCAAAATGAAGCTTGTCTCGAGGCTAGTTGGTCCCACCAGCCCAAGGGAGGAAGTCATCCCTTGTGGGTCATTCCCAGTCGAAACAAAAACGGGGTCAGCACAGCTGCAGGGCTTCACCGGGCACTTTGCGGTCCAGCAGGGTGCTGCTGGCATCTCTTCACGTCTTCATCGGATATTGTCCTCCAGTGGTCGACTCTACCCCAAGTCCCAAAAAGCCTTTTAAGCAAGTTCCCATTCATTCACAGCCCTGGAGCTGTCAATCTCCCAGGAGGGTGACAGCCAGCCAGCCAGCCAGCCAGCCAGCCAGAACTGGTTTCACTCAGGCACGCCTAGAGACAAAGGGGCCTGGTCGGGCTTCAGGGCTGAAGCCTGCCTAAGGTAAAATGCACACAGGATTCAAACCTGGTTTAAACAACAGAGTAAAAGCCCAGAAGGAACTAACTGACAAGTTGTGGGGGAAAAAAAAAGAAGACGACTGGGGCCATTTTGGAAAAATGTTCCCCCGTGGGTGCTGTACTGCAGCTGAGAAATCAGCCTGCAGATACATGGCACAAACGTAGTAAAGAAACCACTGCCACCAGCCATTCAAGTTAGTTAATGTAACAAATAGTTACATGAGAAGGGGGATACAGAGTTGCTATGTAACCCCCCACGCCCGCACCAACACTCCACATAGGGTGGTGGGTGCTGCACCCACAAAAGAAAAGGTAAGACCAACATCATCTTACTACTCTTCGGAACAGTAGTACACCGAAAACCCAAGAGAATGTATTAACACATTAAGAGAGAGTTGCAGTGCACAATGGTGCCGTGTGTCACTGTGCAAAAACGCAGATGCCTATGGAGTTTAATCATAAGTCCTAGTCAGAAAAACACATGAGGGAGTGGGCGGGGGGGGCGGAGGGGGTGAGTCCCACTCACTAAGGAGTAAAAATTAAAAAGCCCGGAGTCCAGCAAAAGAGCTGGGGGTCTAGGAATTGGCACAGAAATAAAAATTCTCCATAACAGGGACCAAACCTGATTTGCATATGGTCTTTCTCCTTTATGTATTTGCTTGGCAAGCCAAGAACGATTGTCTTGAGGGTTGTCCAGAGCGAGGCCAGAGGTTAAGATTAATTCTAAGCCTTCCAGCCATGGCCTCTTATTTTGCTGCATTTATCTTTGACAGATCGAACATATGTGCATGTAACAGCTTGTTATTCACGGATTTTGTGTTTTGCATGTAAAATATAGGAGAAGTCTCAAGTATAGACAGTTGCTCTTGGGATAGATAAAACTAATGTATAATAGCCCAATCCCGCTGTAGCACTGTGACATGCATAGTACAAATACTAATCGAGACTACAGGAGGCGTTTGCATGAATTCCAAGACTGAGATGAACATTCACGTCTACTACGCATGGAGGCATTTGTCACAGTGAAACAGCACAGAGCAAGGCAGTCCATGGCAAATTGCAGACCGTTACACACGCTACCATGACATCCCCATTTTAGGACAAGGCTCATTATGCCACCCCTTAAATCACAACTATAAAATGAACTACTGGAACCCGTTAAGCTACAGTGAGGGTATGCCAGCCTTAATGATCTATAAAAGGTCATACTATGGGTATAAGTATACAAAAGACCGAGTAACACAAGCTAACATTCATTCACATGGTGAATAGGCTACCGTGAACACGGACAAATGCCACGATAGGTAAAAAGAGCAGCCACTCATATCTGTAAAGAATTAACCGCAATAAAAAAGTGGTGCTTTTTTTGGGGCAAACAATGAAGATTTTTCCGTGTGAAGGTCAAACGTATGCAGCTATGCGCTGTACTCGTCCTTTGGAGAGAAAAAAAAGAAGGGCATACGGTTATCTCACCCCTCGGTATGAATGTGAGGTTATCCGCTCACATCACCACTATGCATAGCAGTTGAGGCTATCCAATCAGCTCATAGCTCGGCATGGAGGTCAAAACGCATGCAATCGCGTGATCCTGTATTGTAACGCTCAAAGTATGACACCCCCACATTATGTAGAGGAAAGGTGGGCATAATTGCAACGTTTAGCTAAGTGGTATTTGCAAATCACAACACTCGGCGTGAAGGCACGTGGTGGTGCAATCCCCTCACACATCATCGTAAATGTCAAAGGGGTAAACCTCTCTACATTAAGGAAGATGAAGAGGATGTAATCACCCGAAACTACAGCATGAAGGTCAAGAGGATGCAACAACAACGGGGTTATTATCATAATCCCACTCCTACTTGTGAAGGTCATGGTGTTACGCCCACCTCACCACTAGACGCAAGGTTTACGGAGTTACGCGGGACACCCACCTCATGATCGTAACCCTCAATGTGAAGGTTGAGGGAGAGCACACAGAGGTCAGGGTTCCCTTTTGCTCTTATACTAACGAAACAAGAGCTGGGTCCGATCTGCGCAAAAGGAATGAAAGATCAAGGCTGCCACCTCCCTCACCTGTGGGCTGTATGCTCCGGGGGCTGACGCCCCGACGAGGCTCTGCGTGAAGCCGCTGAACTTGTAATACATTGTTCCCGTACAGCGGGTGCAATGTAGCCGCTCGACTTGCGTGCGGCGCTGGCTGCAGGAAGGGAGGAAGGCGGAAGCAGCGCCGTTCAAGGGCGCTCAGAGATGACGTAGCAGAGGGCGCTGTGCCTGGTTGCTTATTATCGAGCTGGCACTAAAGTGTTTCGCTGTTACGTTGGTTGATGGTGTTTGTGTTTCTCTTCTATTGAGATGCTGGGTTTAGCACAGGGAGTGCGGGCGCTCAAGTTTATGTTTATTTCAGAGATAGTAGGAACTTGAGGCCCAGCGTAAAGCGACCAACGCCAAACGTCCTGTATTTGGCGGAACTTGCCTGTATTGATTGATTTTGTCCTGCGCTGCACAACCTCTGCAGGACGTCAAAGTCCTACTTTGCTTCGCTGGCCTATCAAAGCCTCATCTCCACAGAGTTTACACGTCAATGTGCTAGCCGGAACGGCTCTCGCTCCTAGGTGTCTGTTCACCACCTGAACACGTTGCTCTGTGGCAATGGGAGTACGTCTTCGACATTGATGGGAGGGGGCTTGTTAGCAGCTACTTTTGTCCCTTAAGGAATGGGAGTGCCATACATGCCAACATTCTCTGACCAAAAATCTGTAGGAATCTTAAAGTTTAAAAAATATTGAAAAAATCGGTATTTGTTGCTACTAAATCGGTAGGCGGTAGGACTGATAAAAAGTGGTATACTACCACCTAAATCGGTAGGGTTGTCAAGTATGTAGCAGGTGCCGGAGAGAGGGTCGCTGCGTTGTGCAGCTACGCTGAAGAAATAGCATATTGCACGTGTAGCCTGATGGAAGTGACGAGACTCGCGCAGGGCGGGGCTGAAACGTGTGGTTTCCCCCCCAGCTTCTGGCGCAAGCTCACACCTGTCAGAACTCATTAGGAGAAGTGGCTTGCCATTGCTTCAGCAGCTCGCCCCAACATGTAGATGACTGGCACCAGGGAGCTGAGGTACGGTGAACCATGTGGCTGTTGATATCCAGAAGTGCTGGAGTGGATCTCACAGGCGCCTCTGACAGTCTGGGGAGGTTGCACTGGCACACTAGTCTGCTAACTGCTGCCAGTAAGAACATACCATTATAAAAGCAGCAGCTTGGACGCATCCCTACTGAAGAACGTTCCTCGGATTCTGTGTACTTGCGCACCCTGCAACCGTGGCTGAACAGGCTGCTAAATCCAGGCCCAAAAATATATATATATATATTTTAAATCAGTATTTGTTACCACTAAATCGGTAGGCGGTAGGACTGCTTAAAAAGCGGTATCCTACCGCCTAAATCGGTAGGGTTGGCAAGTATGGAGTGCTGAGACACGGTAAGGGTGCATAATGCAGCATGTGGTGTGGAAAAAAACAGTTTTAAAAACCCAAGTAAGATTCTATGACCGGAATGGAGGCCAGCATTATGGTTCAACTTCCTAAGCACCAACACCCGCATCGGGGGCACGTCCGGAGATGCTGCACACTCTTATGCCCCCTTATGTCCACATTCCATTCACACACCCCCTCCCATACCCAAATGAGAGGCAGGACCAGTTGGCTGAGTGGAGAGAAATTGCCACAGCAAACTTTATTAAAATACATAAAGTCAGGAGTTATCTTACAGGTGTTTCTTTTCACCGCTATCCTCAGGATTCTGCCTTAGAGTAGCATCCTAACCTCCCCCACCCCCTTAGGGTCCTTGCGGACCCATCGAGTGCCCCATCCCTCCCTCTCTACCCCAGGCCAACTTTTATTTTACATTTTCTTTTTCTCTTTAATCATTCATTTTCACATTCCTATTTGTTTTTTTACTTGTCATTTTTTGCTTCATTCTCCTTTACTTTGTTCCATTCAACTTATCACTTTGCCCCTTTAAATTATTCCTTACTTTCCCCTACTTACCCTCTTCTTTACCCCCTTATCTATTTCCCATTTGGTAGTCTCGATTTTTCCCTAAAATTTGCCTGATCCCCATTGCGTTCCTCCCTTAATCCTATCATGACTCCCCCCCCACCCCCCTATTTCCAACCCTGTGCTGTACAAACTTCATCGGCCTTTAAGCTGCCCCCACTCAAGCCTCGCATTGCCCAGCTCCTTCCCTTTTCACCATACTGTTCTCTACCGAGGCCCGCCCCCGTTAGCTACCTTGCTGCGTCCCCGTTAGCCATTCCCTTCAACATTTTCATACCCATACCCAGTTCCTAAAGGTCCTCCCCTAATCTTACCAACCCTCCTCCTCTTATGCCCACTTCCCACAGCATTCCATGGTTCCCATCCTATACATACCCAATTAACTCCCTAAGATGACACTCCCCAATTCCTTCCTATCCCGCCCAAACCATCCCTCTTCTCAGGTTCCCTTCCCCATTCGCTCCCTGCCCCCAATCTTTGTTTCCTCATTACTTCCAGAAGCCCTGCTTTCCCCTAACTCCCTTCTTTCATCCTTTCATTAGGATTCGTTGTTTTCTCTCCTTCTCCTTCGTTACACTCCCTAATTCCCCCCGCTCACGTTTGCGGTTGTAAGGTCTTCCAAGCCCTCTTGCGATTCCCTTTAACATGAGCTCTCCCCTGAGTCTAATACTCCTGGGTGCCGTTCATTCTAAGCGGATGGCTGTGCAGTCTCCTTCTGGTATCCGCCAGTACTTTCTGAAGGGAACGACCTGTGACTCCGCCATGACTCGCTGCGGGTAACCATCACCAGTGAGTTCCTCCTATTAGCGGCCGCCACTAGGCCCCATTTAATGCTAAACGCATCCCCATTCATTCCTCTCACGCAACAAACTGGCCCTCCAGACATGGCCGGCAGCGTGTCGAGTTGTGCTGGGGATTCGCGAACCGAACCCTTGCGGGTTAGGGTTTTTTGGCAATTGCTGCTCAATCGTGTCTGTGCTCCCATACAGGAGGACGTACTGTTATAGACAGCGGCGTGCTGGACTGAGGTCTTCCCTGGACCGCGAGGTTCCTTTTGTAGGAGGCCGCTTATCGGCCATTGTGCTCCCTTCTAGGAGGGCCCTCGCTTGTAGGCGATGGCATAGCGATATTCAATTTTGTGACTGCCTTCCCACTTTGTCGCCATCCTCGCCCAATTTCTCCCCTTGAGCCTTGTTTATTTGCAACTCACGCCTTTTAAGGCATCCTTTATATCCGCTAACATCACACCAACCTCAGACAAGTGCACTTTGTCTGTCCCGAGCAACTCAGCATTTTTAAATTAATCAGCGTGTGTTGAATCCAGCCCATTCCCCTGTACCCCCAAACATTTCTCCATTCTTGCATTCAGTTTTCTCATGGACTCCTCCATCCCTTTATGAGAGTAAGCCCCCACTATGATTGTCTGGGTGTGATTTCAAACCAAAGTAGCTCCTTGCCCCTGAACCCGTTTCCCACCTGGGTCAGCGTCCCCCTCATTCTGGCCAGTAACTCCCTTCTCCCTGTTGCAACCAAGTCTCCCCCCCCCAGGCAGGGCGTTGTTTTGCCTGTAATTGTTCAACACCCCCCATAATTCTTTCCTTAGCAATCATTTTGCGAGCCATGAAATCTGTGTCTGTGAGAAGCCCATGTGTCCGTGAGAAGCCCATGTGACCGTCCTGATGCTCCTTTGTCGCTCCCTCAGCTGCTCTTGCCATGAATGAGGGGCCGATGACCCATACCGATTTGCGATCCTTTTTCGAGCACACTATGTTCCACCACACCCCGTTGAATGGTGTCTTCGTCTTGTTTACCCCTGGTTAAGCCTTCCGAATTCTCCCCATCTGTGAACGAGAAAGCGCATCCGCTGCAATGTTGAGAATCCCTGGGATGTGCTGTGCCCCCACTTCAATGTTTATCTGCAGTCCTATCTTTACTAAGTGCCGGAGCAAGTTCGGGGTTGCAGGGCAACGGGCCGACTGCGTGTTTATTCCTTGCACCACCGCCATGTTGTCAGCCCATACTGTGAGGCGTTTGTTGGCCAACTCCCTGGCCCAGGGATGTAGGGCCACCACAATGGGGAATAGTTCCAGTACATTAATGTTCTTGCTCCATCCCTTTTTGACCCATGCGTTGGGCCAATTAGCCATGCACTATTCCTTTGCCAAAATGACCCCAAACCCGTGTTGCCCGGATGTATCCGTAAATAGCTGAACCTGGTCACAAGTTACCCATGGGGCTCGCACCCGCAAGCCCCGCAGGGATCACCTCAACTCACCCTTGCCCCCCTACCTTCAAGCTTAATTGGGATGCTTCCCATGTGCTGCGTCCCGTACGATTTGTGTTGATACAATTATACTTGATATGTCTGGGTAATTATGTCGCACTTACTATCCATCTGATTCTAAGCGCAGACCCGGGGATCGCACATGTGTTGCTCTGTGTCATCTTGCTTCCAAGGTGAGTGCGTTGCCCCTGCGCTAACCTCCCGAGACCAGAGGCGGGAAAAAGAATCCTAATCTGCGCAATGTTTTAACAGTTCCACCATTACCCACTCCATGTAAAAGCCCCTGCATGTCTTTTCTTAGGTTAATCTCCACCAACTTTGTACCGCCCTCTGTTTAGTCTTCCCTCGCCAACGCCCTGCATTCACAATATAGGGATTGTGGGGAGTTTGCATTTGGACTGACCGTAGTACTAGAGCAGGGGGTGGCTCGAAAAATTGTGGTGGCGAGGATGAGGGAGGCGAGTGCAGGACATGTGTGCAGCACCTTTGTAAAAGCAAGATCGGCTCTCCCCTTTGAAGAATTGCCCCATAGTGACCTAGCGCAGCTCTTAAGGCCGCCTAATCCCCAATCCCCGGTTTGAGGATCGCTCATACTAATAGATTCCATGCCCCTACTTCTTCTATATTGAACTACAGCGGCTGGGCAAAGGTTGAACTGGGCTGCACAAAATGTTCTAATTCCGCACATTTTACTTCCCGGAGAGGCACATCGTACCAAACCGCTTAATAATCCCATCTCATGCAAATGCATTGATGCGCCCCTTTATGCTCCAAACCCAACACGCTTTGCTGTTCCCAACTCTGTACCCGTTAAAAGGGGACAGGAGAACTGTGTGAAGCTACGAGAACCCAGAGGAGCAGAGTGAGGGACAAGTTTGTGACCGTCACTGTAATAAAAGAAAAACTATAACGCAATCCCAATTGGCAGAAGTGCCGTAATTAACATCCCGTGATTGTACTATGCCAAATTAGCATTCTGAGAGTAGTAGTCCCTGGTTGCAGTGGCTGAATTTAAATTTTGCAACTGATGGCCAATTAGGGTAAAACCAAACGGACAGAAACAGGAAAATGCACCAAGAAATTATGCCCCAAACCCCTCCGGCACCCCCAGCAGCGCAGCGGCACCCCCAATGAACCTTCCAACTACAAATCCATACAAAACCCACACACAGAAACTGGCAATTGCACGAACGAAACATTATACCCCCACCCCCCCTGCTGCCACCCAATGATATTTCAACCTACAAATCAATAAAATATCACATTGGTCATTGTCAGGCTGCCCGCCCCAAAGCAGCACGATAAACGCATAGCCCATGTCACTTGAACAGGGCAATCTTAAACAAGCTTTGATCACCACTATGTCGCATACCCCCACTAATAAGAAAACCGCAACTCCTCCAACCACCATGTCGCACAAACACCCCCCATCATTGCCTTCAAAGCATATAACGTGAACTGGATGGCTGATCTCCAGACACGGGGGTGGTTGCGAAACTGTTGGTAGCACATGTCCTCATTGAATTGGGCGCACTTGTGGCTCCTTGCTCAACATGGCAATGGATTTAAATTGTCAAGCACACGACTTGCAACATAATCATCATGCCACATGCTGCAGCTCTTACCACTGAGCTGGGAGGGGCATAGGACCAGCTCGATGGTCTAAGGTGCCTGCATCCCTTAATGCGCAACCTTACCACCCCTGTGGCGCCTATCTGGCACTTGTCCCAGCATTGACCCTCGCCGCGACACCTCCCCAAAAATGCGTTTAAGTATTGCAATTGAAATGTGCCCACTTCCTCCAACGGGACTACCCTTCCTAGGATGCAACAGCATGTGCCTGGCCAAGAATCCCCACAACCAAGGTGTACGCACATATTCATCTCCTCCGCAGCAGCACAATTTGTGATCCCTGCAAAAAAGGAAAATAAAACCTGCTTGAAACCACGCCGCACATGGACCACATACTACCAGTTATGCGCTCTGACGACCGCTACATAAGCATAATGAATATACTATAGGGCAACTGCATTCCATTAGAAAAATATGTTCCGTCTAGGATTTCCAATCACTCAACCACATTGTGTTAACTTGGATCCTTCGCGGTAACATAATATATTACCGCACGTGAGCTCCCTAAAGCATGTACGTGAGGCCTCTCTTTATTTGCAGCAACATTATTCCTTTCCGTTAACCTTCCCCCAATCAGACTAATCCGTTATATGCTTAACCCACAGCCGGCATAGCGACCGTCCTGTGGTTCACTCGAATGCATAATTAATTCGTACCCTTTGGCTCCTTACAATTCCTGGCTGCGCCAATAATTCCCAACAAGCCCAAAGGCGCTCCACGCGAAAACCATATCATCAAAGGCTGGGGTGCTGGGGTGGGCGGGTTGAACCCAGCTCTTATGTTCCATTCCCTCAAGAAAACACAGTGGCCTTACCCCCGTCATTACCACTACCATGATTACCGACCTTTTGAAACGCGTGTCTACTGCAACCCACCATTTTAGCCAGCGCTTAACTAAGCACTTGGCCCTTGCTGCGGCACCACCCTAAAATGTGTTTAATTATTGCAATTGAAATGAACCCACTTCCTCCAACGGAACTACCCTCCCCAGGATGCAACAGCGAAGTAACCCTGCATGTGAGCAGTTAACCTTGCAAACAGCGCCTGAAGACACGGCTCACAGACCGCTTCCCGCATGCTTCCTCACAATGAGACAACATGCGAGCAACGAAGGGCATGCAGTGATGGATTTTCTCATGCTGCGGATTTTAGCCTATTACACGCTAAGACCAAACAATGAAGCATGACGTCCATCCCCAGTCAACCATGGTGCCCAGTATGAAGATCACAAAATTCCTTGTTCCCAACATCCCCTTTACCATGCAATCCAATACTAAGCCCCCACCTTGCACTCCCAGGGTGAAAATACCCTGAATACTACTAACCAAAACCCCCCTGCCACAGATATTCACTGACTTTCTTGATAACGCTGCGAAACATGACGCTCCCTCTTCACTGGATCTAGACACCTCCTTCTCTGGAACACCTCAACTCCGGAACCCTTCCTCCTCCACTGAAAATCACGAACAAGGAACAGGAGACAAAGACGCCGCACCTTCATGCCGGCGCTCTTTATATAGGGGTGCTCGCAGGCAGTGTCTCGACCCCCTGATGGCACCCTACTTCCCCCAAAACCCCTCTCACCCTGGGCATTGACTTATGAGGCCCCTCCCCCAATCACCGTTTCCTGGCCCGTGCCAAGTGCGGGTCGTCGGCACTAAGGGTGGACCCCGCCGGGGACCATTTTACCAAATGGTGCAGGAGCCCTGCTTTACTTCCTCTCACAGCAGCAAACACATAAAAAACTTTGAGAACTACAAGAAATAACAGTGAAATAACAATGACTGAGTTCTGTAGTCCAAATTGAAAAATGCCATTCTGAATCCACCGCAGCCCAGCTTCTCCAATCCTATTAAGTCAACTCCTTACTGAGTCCTTCCTCTTTCTTTGCTGCTCTCGCAGAAGATATGTACAAAATTCTGTTATTTCTGTCAGAATACGGATGTTCAATCCTATTATGTGAAGAATAGGTTTTCAGTACATATTAATAGTTTTTAAATGGAATTTTGTATATTATAATGTGAATAATAGATGTATTTATTGTGTGTTTTAGAACAAAACTGAACTTTTCACACATCGACAGACAAAAATCACATTAGCAATTTATGCATCCTTTAAAACAAGATAAAAACATAATAAATACAGAAATCCTTAAAGTTCAAATACAAAAATCCTTAAAATCCATCATATAATATTTTTTTAAATCACAGAACCAAATTCATTCCCTTTTAACAGTCTTTGGGGAGAACTTCCAAAAACTCAATAGCCTTATTGACAGCGAGGGCTCGTTATAATTTAAGATTCAAATCCGCAGATCCTCTTCAGTCAGTCTGGGACGCAGCTCATTTATTTTCTCCCATACCTTACGTAAATCTGGTCATTAAGGTCTCATCCTCTAGAGCACTGTAACGACATAACCTTTTACCTTCAGGCACCTTGGTCCTTCTCCCTAACACTTCCCAAGTTGGGCATAGATTTAGCCTGACTCTCAACATTTTAAACCTAAAATCTCTCGAAGGATATTTCCTCAGGTACAAGGCTAAAATGTTGATTATTACTGACCAATTAAAATGAACATCAAAAGTTTCATATTCCATTAATACGGCCCTGAGCTGAATCCAAACATGTCTACATAGTTTCTGTTTTAACTTGTTTGGATTCAGCGAGAGTTCCTCTGTTGAAGATTCAATTTCTGAGAGTAACGTGCCCCACTCCACCCATTTCACTAAAGCCCCACAATTACCCATGACCCACATTTCATGTAGATGTATAAGAAAAGAAGCATTTGGAGGACTGACAATCCTGGCAAAAATTTGCAGTTTTCCGCAGTCAATTCCTGTCTATATTGGGAGCTGACCTAATTCAAACAGAATTCCCGCCATTGGTACAGAGGACAGAAGGCGCAAGACTTTGCACCAGATTTCTGCCGCCATCTTATCCCAGGGTGTGCAATCTTCACTCGTCTGTCACCCAAAAGTTAGCTTTGCCACAATTTGCTGTCTGAATAATTTCATCACTGGCAGTAAGGAGAATTTTCAAAATTTAAAAAACAAATTGAATTAACTGGGAAGTTGCTGCCAGAAATCTTGAATGCATATCAGCCTCCGGCGCATCCCTCTTTGTTCCATCATAAATAACAGAACCTAGATACTTAAAGTTATCAACCACCTCCAATGCTTGCCTTTTGATGTTCCACCCAAATGATTTCCACTTGCACTTTCTCCTGTTCAATACCAAGATTTTTGATATTATATTGTTAATTTTGAGATCCCGCTGGCTAAGGAGCTCTTCCACCGCCTGCAGTGCTCTTTGCTGCTCTACGGGAGTCATATCGCAGATGACAATGTCATCAGGGTAAGCCATGTGTTGCACCTTTTTGATCCCCTAATTTGGGCAGGTTAGGGGTAGGTTTAAAAAGGGATATTGATATTTATTATAGTAATAAGTATATAAGTAATACTGATAAAGGGAAAGAGGAGGGAGGCTGCTCAGCGCTGCAGAAACTGGAAGATGTTATAATTCAAGCCGAATTCCACATTCCAGAACACAAGCAGAGAACTCGTGTTTACTCCGCCAGCAGGGAAGTATGACACGTGGAACCATGATGTGGCCAGGCAAGTCTCTCTTCAGTCAGGCAAGCTTCCTCTCATGTAGCTGAGATGCTACACATCTCCCTTCCTTTACAACGTACAGGAAACAACAGCAGAACAAAAAAACAAATATAAAAAAAAATAAACTAAAGTCACACATAGTCCTCCATCCGTTTTGGTAAGCGATGTGTTCTTCCCCATCTGGACTTGCAACCAGTATCTCTGGAAGGAATTGACAAGGAAACATCTTTCGGTATAGTTTTAGCCCTAGGTGTACTTCTCTCCAACATCATCACCACCACCATTGTCTCCATCTTTCAGGCGCAAACTGACATTCTCACTACCACTACTGTTATATTTGCTGTCCTCACATACCCAAATCCTCTCGATATTCCAAACCCTTCCATCTTCCGTTCTGACAGCATGTCGAAATGCCTCTATGACTGTGATTGGCCTAGACCACTTACACGTGCCCACCCTAAGAGCGGGGGGAAGATGAATTCTAACCAACTTCCCTACCACAGAAGCCATATCGTACTTGTGATTACGTCCTCTCTTATCATAGGTAGTTTTGTTCTTCCTTTGAACTCCTCTGATCTTATCACATACTGTACCAAAATCCTTCTCCACCCTGTTACCTGAGTTCAAAAGGTGAAAGACCTGTGCTGGAATGTGGTGTGAAGCGATGAGCAATCGCCCTTTCCTTGACCGTTTCTTCCCAGTTCATACCATTGGACCAAGCCATTCTGATGGTCTCTTTCAATATCTTGTTGAAACGTTCAACCATCCCTTTCGTCTGGGGGTGATATATAGAACTTGTTTTATGCTCAATGGAATATTTATTACAGAAATCTGCCACCTCCTTGGATTTAAACTGTGTACCATTATCAGAAAGAATGCTCCCTGGGGATCCTTCCCTCTCGCAGATAGCAGACAAAAAATCAGTCACAGTTTTCCCAGTAATGCTAGATGCAATCAACACTTCCACCCACCTAGTGAGGAGATCAATAACCACCAAGCAGTATTTCTGCACTCCGTTACTGCTCACTGGACCTAGGATATCCATGCCCACATCCTTCCATACTTTGCTCGGAATCTCAGTAATCACCATAGATTGTTTCACACCCACACAGTTTTTCTCACTGTTACAGCAAAGAATACAGTACCTGATGTAGCGTTCTATCTGCAAATCACATCCGGGCCACCAGAAGTCCTTTCTTATCCTTTGTTTGGTCTTTATAATACACTGGCGGCCTTCATGTCCAAGTTCGATGACTCTCTGACGTAAACTTGAAGGAGGAATTATCTTATCTCCTCTCATGATGAATTTATCATGCACATACAACTCGTCTGCAACAGACCAGAATGCCATCAAATTTGCATTTTCGAATTTTGACTTGCTCCAAGGACTTTGACAATTAAGTAATTCCTTCAAACATTTGAAAGTTTCATCTTCTCGTTCAGCATTTTCCCATTCAGTCTTTGAAATAGATGCTGCCTCAATGCTCAAAACGACTTCCATGTCATCTTCCCCATCACTGATTTCCGAAACATTTGTTAAACGGGACAGTCAGCCATGACATTCTTAGCTCTAGGCACATAGAGCACTATGTAATTGAACTCTTGAAGAAGCATCACCCACCTCCTGATTCTATTGGAAACCTTGTCCAGACCTTTCGACATAAATACATGGGTTAATGGTTTATGGTCTGTACGAAATTACACTTCGTTACCCCATATGAAACTCCTGAACCTTTCAGATGCCCATTTTATTGCCAATGCTTCTTTCTCAATTGCAGCATATGATAACTCAGCTCCTTTCAGTAACCTTGAAGCGAATGCAATTAAAACTTCACGCCCTTTGTCTTCTTGAGTGACAACAGCTCCCAGGCCAACATTACTAGCATCAGTCGTGATGATTGTTTTCCTGCCACTGCAGAAATTCTTCAAGGCTGGAGCTGACCCTATTGCAGCTTTAATGAAACTGAACTCTTCTTCACAGTCGTTGTTCCACTCAAAGCTCTTCCTTTTGAGAAATTCCCGTAAAGGAACAGTGTGAATTGCAAAATCCTTAACAAACTTGGAGTAGTATTCCGCCATTCCAATAAATGTGCGAATTTCTTCCTTGTTGTAAGGTCTTGGCTTCTTATTGATGGTATTGCCTAATTGTGGTTTGGGAGAGATTCCCTCGGCAGAGATCTTGTGTCCCAAATACTCTATTTCAGAACAGTTGATTTTACATTTATCCTTACTTAAAGTCATGCCTGCTTTGTATAACGTCTCACATACATATTGCAGTCTCTCATCGTGCAATTTTTGATTGTCAGCATGGACTAGGATGTCATCTTGGAAGCAAATCACACCGGCTGCACCTTCGAACAGGTTGTGCATTACCTTCTGGAACACAGATGCAGCGGACACCAAACCAAATGGCATCCTCTTGAATTGATAAAGGCCATCCGGTGTAATGAATGTGGTGAGATGCCTGGATCGTTTATGTAATTTAATCTGGTGATATGCAGAGGTCAAATCCAAAGTGGAAAAGAACTTTGACGGCACACTTGTGGAGATTATTTCTTGCATGTTGGGGAGAGGGTGTCAATCAGGAACAACACACTTGTTCAATTCATGCATATCTACACAAATTCTGAGTTTTCCAGATTTTTTTCTTATGACCACAAGTGGCGAAACCCATTCGCTGGCATCAATGCTTTCAATGATTTCTAGTTCCTCCATTCTTCTTATCTCCTTTCTGACTACATCACGCACGGATAAAGGAACGTTCCTCAATTTCTGGGCTACTGGATTATGATTTGGCCTCAACTGTATTTCATGTACATAACCCTGAAGACACCCCACACCATCACGAAAAACAGCTTGCATGATCTCCATGGTGTTCACTTTAGCTGTAACACGACCATTCCCCGGTTTACTCCCATCATTGCTGATGTCAAAAACAGATTCTTCAACAGTAGAGTCTAACTTGACTTGTAATTTACTCTGATGAGTCCAACTCAAAAGTGGCGTCCTGCCCACATTAGTGATGTAAACTTTGCCTTTGGCTCTCCTATCTTTAAACTTCAATTTCCCCCAAAACCAACCTATGGTGTCAATTTTCACTCCACCATAAGCTCTGGGGTTAATATCGATCTCGTGTAAGTATTTGTGTTTTTCCTTGTTCCATAAATGTCGTGGCAGCAACGTGTACTTCGCACCGGTATCAATCATCATGTTCAATTCTACAACATTGACCGAAACCATGGCTTTCGGACTCTCCAGGACTTCTTCGTCATCATCTCCAGTTATGACAAATACACATTCTTCACCTTCCTCTCCACAACTATGACCACTGTCCGAGTTACCTTCTATCCAATTAGAGGAAGTATTTCGAAATCTGCAGCACCTTGAATAATGACCTTTACCCTTGCACTTGCTGCAGATAATTTTTAAAGCCAGTGGTTGACGCTATCGCACCTGTAACACCTTCCTTGGCGTTTCCTTCTAGAGTTCGTGGATTGCTTGTCAGGGCTATCTTTCCTGGTTCGGTCATTAGCCAATCCTTTTTGATTAGATTTGAATCTCCCTTTGTCAGGTTGTGATGACCTATACTGCCTACTTGGCATCTTCCGTCTGACAGAGGTATTATTAATCATAGATATGGACTCGGTTTCTTCAGCATTATTGCAGGACACTTTGGTAGGTTTAATGTTACTAGTCTCAATTTGCATATGTTTCACTTTATTTTCTAATTCTTTCACACATTCTTCGGTATGTTCCACTTCCTTTGCCACACAAAGTACTGTATCCAGGGTTGGGTCATTTTCTGACCAGAGTTTTTCTCTCACTTTAGCACTCCGGCATTCCAGTATAAACTGGTCCCTTAGACTGTTATCGAGCTGTTCATTGAAATTGCATGACTTGGGGAGCTTTCTCAAAGCAGTAATGAATTTCTCAACACTTTCTCCCTCCTCTTGTGTTCTCTTCCCAAATTTGTACCTTTCCAAAATTATACTTATTTTCTTTTCAAAATGCTTGTCAATTTTCTTGACGGCACACTCGTATTCATTGATGTCAGCACTTTCCTCCATTGACAGATCTGGTAGTGTTTCATACTTCTCCTGACCAGCCGGGCCCAAACAATGTAACAAAAGTGATTTTCGCTTCTCTGCACTGCAATTAGCGCCACAGACCTCCAGCATAGTGCCCAAACGACTTAATCCATCTTTTCCATGGAATGCTCGGCTCACTGGTGTCAGGCATAATAAATGCAGGCGGGGGAACACTGCTGAAGGCCATGATAAAATGTGTTGAGCTGTTGAAGGATGAAATCAGTACAGCTTTCCAGAAACAAAATGTACTATTTGCTTAGTAATATGTTATGACAATTGTCAATTATTATTTGTTATTATTATCCATGGTTGCACTCCCCCTTTGCTTCCGCAGTGAAAGGTATGAGCTACACAGAACTCCTGTGTAATTGTCCTCAATAACGATGTATGAATTTCCTATATGTGACTACTGCGAGCAATGCAGCCTGTAATAGACTGTCAGTGCAATTCCTTGTGAATTTGTTTGATAACAATCAACTCAAAATGTGTGAACGACGGTTCACAGACACTTTCACTCTCCGCATGTGCCTGCGTGTGTACAGCTTTAAGAAATACCAACGACTTGATCCAAAACGAAAGCACTGCCACCCATTGCGCATGCACGCGTGACGGGAGAAGGCAGGCGATGGGGTAGACGCAGTGGTACAGTTCTGAGAGCACAGAGCGTGATAATTTCACGAAAAAAATAGTCATTCAGTGAGGCAAGAGAATTACCAGCACGGCGCGTTACCTTAATGATGTCCGCTGAGTGAGATGGCCGGCTGAAGAATCCTCGTCGCCAATTGTAGTGTTGGGGCAAAATAACGGACACTACGAGGGGTAGGTTTAAAAAGGGATATTGATATTTATTATAGTAATAAGTATATAAGTAATACTGATAAAGGGAAAGAGGAGGGAGGCTGCTCAGCGCTGCAGAAACTGGAAGATGTTATAATTCAAGCCGAGTTCCACATTCCAGAACACAAGCAGAGAGCTCGTGTTTACTCCGCCAGCAGGGAAGTATGACACGTGGAACCATGATGTGGCCAGGCAAGTCTCTCTTCAGTCAGACAAGCTTCCTCGCATGTAGCTGAGATGCTACACATCTAATCTCACTTTTATTTTTGTGCTGGAGTGCAATGACTCCAGGATTCCAATTAATGGTTCAGGGCAACCACTGTTGTGCATGCTTTTCCACAAAGTTGCCCTGTTTACATGGTCAAAGGCTTTGCTGACGTCCAAGAACACCAGGTATACATGTCGCCCCAGTTTCTTTGCTTGGCTCAACAGAGGAGCCAGAACAAAGCTATTCAAAGTTGTCCCTACTCCTTTCTTGAACCCCACCTGGCACGAGTCAAAGCAGTTTTCTCTTCCTGCAGATGAATGCAGTTTTCTCAGAATTATTTTGGCAAAGAATTTATTGGACACATCTAGTAAAGAAATTGGCCTATACTGCATTGGGGACGATCTGTCACCTCCCTTAAATATTAAGACTCTCAAGGCTGCACACCATGAGTCAGGGAGCATTCTCCTTAATAGTATATTCTTAAACAATAATTACAGTTATTGTGCCACAATAGGACATTTGATTTAAGGGTTAAATTTGACAGGCCATCAGGCCCCAGGCATTAGACTTTTTACTTGATTTTTATCAACAGGGCGATGTCATCCAGGTCCCAGCTGAATGCCCCTTGCCAACTATGATCTAAGAATCGGCTGCTTCCAGTGTTACCTGGCACAACGTACACCTGCCTGAAGTATTTGGTCCATTCCCCCTCTTATATTGCTTGGGTTTGCAGATATTGGTCAGTTCCTCTAGGCTTTATTAACTGCCAAAATCTTGTAGTATATTTACCAAGAACACAACTCAACATTTTCTCTGCGTCATTACATTAATCCCCTTCAGAAATGTATAGTCCTTTAGCCAGTTTTTATATTTCTGTTTTATGGTGCGGGCTTCAGTGCGCTCTCCTGGATGCCTCTTCCTCCCTGCATCCCTTAATTCTTGGCGCATATGCCTTTTACGTGCCCTCACCAGCGGATTGAAAGCATGCTTCAACCCCACCCTCCTAGATCCCTTTTCCAAGTGCCTCAGTGGCACTAGACTCCCCAGAACCATTGAGACTCAGTGGGCAAAGCCCTCAGGAGAGCACAGGACCTCCGCCCCTGAGCAGAAAAGATTCATGATCCTTCCGTCAAAAGCCTCCGATATTTTCGGGGACTAACTGCAAGGTTTCTAGGGTTCTTTTCCACATTCAGTGGTTTAGCCACCCTTTGTTTCAGCCCAGAGATCATCAATTCACAATAGACCATCGAATGATCGCTCAGGTCTGTACAGTTAACCTTCAGGGTTCCTCCTTTCCGACACAGATCAGCACACATGAAAATGTAGTCTAGGGTGGACTTTTGCAGACGATTGAATTGCATGAGGAATTTCCGTTTAACAGTGACAAGCCCCATCCATCTAACTCCTGTCATCATTTGTGCCCTCCTACGAGCTTCACCTGATTTTGTTTCCTAATCACAGACTGATACCAAACATCATCCAAGCATTCCACATTAAAGTCCCCCACAATAAAAAAAAAACAGATGCACCTTCTTCTGGGGTTTCTCCCAGCAGTAGAAAGGAAAGAGAATTCAAAGCTTCCTCCGTCTCACTAGTATCAGAACTCAGGTACACATTCATCAACAAACTCTTGTTGGACCCCCCCCTTTATCTGATCCGGCCATTCAAGCACGGCCGCTAGCATAGCTTTTGTTTCTGGATTTATTTTTCGTACAACTAACCTCTTATTTCGCCTTATGGACATTAATATTCTACCAAATGGACAGCCGTTAAGACCTCGTTCTGCCTTAATAAACAAAATGTTGAAACCTTCTATAATCGGAGTGTCCATCAACTTGCAAACATATAATGTTATATGACACAAACAGATGTTGATTATTTACAATGTTTACAAAATGCCTAGAGTTCCAAGATACCATGGATACCCTCAAATTTCAGGCTTCCTGTTCTTTGTAATTATCCCCAGAGGTCGCATGGTACTGCCCGTAGTTAGCCTTATTTGTTCAAAAGTGTAACTGACGCCACAATGGTTCACTTACATTAACCTGCGTTGCAGATTCATGCCCTTTCCCCCTTTGTACCATCCCCAGTTGCAGAGGAGTGAGCCTGAATATTCAAATGCTAAGGTCAGAAAACACTCATTTTCAACCAGTATCACATTTTTAATTATCTGTGAGCGAAGATGTAGTTTGACGATATGAAGGCACTCCTCATGGACAAATTCCACTAAACTGATGTCACAATTTGTTACCAGCCTTAAGCTAAGAATTTCAAACATCAGCATAAGATGTAATGTCTATTAAGTGGAATTCTGTTAGACCTTTCAAAAAGGTGGCTTAGCTACATGCATGTCGCATCTTCCCCCACCAACATTTTATCACTCGTCGACAATTGAGTGATACCTTTAGTTAGCCCACCCATCAGCTGCAAATTGGGGGCAGAAGCAGACCCTACTGCTAAAATGTTAATCTTGGGTGCAACAGATCCCCTTTCTTCAATCCATCGGGACGGTGGCACCAGCATTTTACACCGTGTACCCTTGTCTGCTTATTTGACATACACAATCATTGGTCTAGAAAAAAAGAGTATAATTTCTGCACCTTCAATTGAGCCATTTCCTCTACCACTTTATTGGTCTCCACCACTGGCTTGGATTGCTTAGGACCTAGTAGGGGTCTATAGGATAAGTCCCTCAATACACAAACTTTACTACCTCTCCTCCCACAAATCATTCAGCCTTAATTGAGTCCTTAGGTTCTCCACCCCCAAGCACCCTATCCACGATGCTCTCCTCAACAGAATAGGTTGAGCTGGTACTTAGATAAAAAGAGGGACTATCTTCAACTTGGTTTACACTCTTAGGGGCGTTCTCACCAGTCCCCAAACTCACACCTTCTAATGGCCTGATAACAGATGCCACAGTTCCCTTTACTTTCTTACTTTTGAAGAAGTCCCTCTTACGTTCCAAGTCTGAATACCTTCTCTGCTCAACCTCCCCCCAAATGTATGTGTTCCCCTGTTGTTTTGCTTTCAGGGCCGCTTGCAATTTTTTGATTTCTTTTTTTCAGCCACTCTTTTTTCTTTTCTTTTCTGCTCTTTTACAGGCGGCAAAACCTCCTTGAAGCTACTACACAGGATTAAGTCTTTCTCATCGTGACCGCTGCCTAGAATTGATACTGGTGGCATCTGCTCTTCTACTGCAATATACAGAGCCTCTCCCCAGGGGTAATTTTTTGAATCCTCTGTTTCCACTGTAATCACTTCTAATGCATTCCCAGCAGCGGTGGGCAACAAAGGTGGGGCTGCCCCCTGCTCTTGTCCCCTAGTCCCGAATTCAGGCCCATACCCCCTTGATGAGGCAACTATAAACCCTTCTAGGATGCTAACCTTACTCGCAAACTCCTTTAGGGTTTTCCGCACCTCACATAGTTCAAAATTCAATGTATCGTACCCCCTGTCCATAGAATTCAGAATTCGTGACAGTATTGGGAAGGACAGTTCATCAGCCACACAAGAAACACCCTCCCCCTGCCCCAATTTGACCCCCCCCGGGGTAGCTGGTTCTCGGCTGCGGGCCCCACTCTAGCCAGGGAGTCCGAACCCCTCAGCCCCTGGCTATCATATGGACCCCAATCTCCCACACATGCAGTATAGCGGTAGGGGTGAACAAGAAGCGTCCACTCTGCCTGGAATCGGTTCTTCCGACTGGTACAACATTATTTCAGTCAACACCTGACCCCTAGCTGGTGACTCCGGAATCGACCAATGATTTGTCTTGAGGTCCAGGAACAGTCTCACATGTTTACCCAGTTCATGTGAAATTGCTGGTGCTAAAATTGACACATCAGACACCGGATCCTTTGTTGCACCAAAATCCTCTTCCGCCATATTATTTATATCTGTTTCAATTCTTGTTAATACTCTTTTGACACTTCCTGTTACCACCTTCAAGGAGTTGTCCAGAGGGTATAATGCCCCAAACTGCTGACCTTCTCCAGATACTACCAGACCAATGCTATCACTTAGGGCTACATTCCCCATACCTTTGATGCCCATCGTCAGTATGGTTTTACAAGTTAGGGCAGTACCTTCTTGCCCCCCCTCCTGTTTGGGCATTACTGTGGGTATATCTCCCCACACTGATGGCTCTGCTGTCAACCCCATGCTTCTATGGGTTGCCACCATACTGTAAGCGCTTGTAGTTTCTGCCTCTTTTTTTTTTATTTCGGAGCAATCCCAAATTAATGGAGTAGTAATGCCGGACCAAGACACCTTGTATGCTGCTTTCCGTACCAGACTTTTGGTAGGGGGTTCAAAGGCCCAGCGGCCCGCAGTCACCCCAAACCAATTCTATATATGTATGTTGTCTTTGCTTGGTTGTTGGCAAGACCCGTTCCAAGGTCCCTCTTGTACCTGGGTTGAAAAGAGGGAGTCAGAGTTAATTAAGGCGTGGAAAGAAAAGATTGAAGTTTAATGAGGCGGGGATAAGGCAATATTGGCACCACAGGGTAACGCTCTGTTGGAAACTGCTCATTGATTATTGTGTGCTAAAAGTGCTAGTACTTGTTGCCAGCGCTTTCAGCGGCAGAGTCTTCGCCTCACCTCAGCCTGCACACCCCACCTAACCAGTCGCACTTTTTCACAAGTGTTCGATAGTAGCATAATCTTGCACCCTGAACAGGCAACACACTCCATGAGAGTTTGTCGTGGCCGCCTGGGCGACCTTGCCTCGACCCACAGACTGTTCACTTATCAGTCACTTGCCAGATCATGTATTTATAATATTTGCCTGATGTATTTATAATATCTACTTCACGCACGCCGACATGGTGAGCACGTCGAGCAATCGACTGTTTATATCAAAGCGCACCAAGCTCCCCTCTGGCAGTCATGCCATAGCCAGTGTTCGGCGAGGGTGGGCGAGTGCAGGGGAGACCGGGGCACATCAACCCGCGAAGTGAGAGACAGTGGAGGGCAGGCAAACGTCAGGCGTGCTGTACCCACGTTCGGCAGAGCCTCCACTCAGGAATCTGCGGATGGGCAAGCCTGATTGTTTCCATTAAAAATAAAACACGCAAAAAAAAGGAAAAAGGTGATGTCATGCCATGTGCAACGGGACATCCATTTTCAAAATAATCAGAGCAGTTCCAGCGCGGTGGCAGGAAGGCGTTAAGAATGCTACCAGCAAGTACTGCAAATGGTAAGTTTACACAGAGAGCAAAGGCTCAAATGATAAGCCACATAGCCTCACTGTACCCCAGGCACTCTGTGGAGAGTTTACTAAGGGCACCACCACATACGGAGATAAAAGTGATAATAAGCCATAACACAGCAAGGATGAGCTCTGAGTGATCCGAGCAGGAGGAGGAGTGGAAGGAGGAGGACCAGGCCTGCGAGTACTAGGACCTACCCTACTCCTTTGAGTTACAGAGTGCAGTGACTGGTACCCCGAAGAAAACAATGAAAGAAGGTTCCTATCCAGATGAGTCTAGACTATCTGGAGTCGGTGGTATGGGGCCTAAAGAGCAGGAAAAGCTCTGAGGGATACCGAAAAGACCTGAAAGCAGAACCATCAAGTAAGGGCCACTCCGCTTGCGAAGGGGCCCTTACATCCGTGAGAGACGTGCCTCTCAGACCCCCGTGGATTATCAGTACCACAGGAAGGTTTGCCTTCCAGAGGTTGAAGATGCACTTACACAGCTAAAAGATGCTTTAGCGAAGCGCAAGGTGCCTGGCCTCATGACCCCCGACCCAAGGGAGAACAATATGGGTTCAGAGGGTCAGCCACCTCCCCCTAAGAGAGTAGTGGATCTGGACCCCTCAGTGTCAGTGTGCCCCAGTTCCTCGGAAGAGGAACAGAAAGGTCCCAAGCACCGTAGGAGAGAAAGACACATACGCAGATGTCCGAGGCTGACGATATGTTCGACCCGCACATGATTACTCATCTGAGGTCAACGGCATGGACACCATTTCCGAGAGTGGCGACCTATATGAGCGCTCACATGAGAAAGCCACTGGTCAAGGAGGTGAGGCAACAGCGGCAAGCAGAGTGCCCTAGACCACTGTTGTCAAGAAAAGTGGCAGAAACTCCAGACCTAGACCCAAAACTACTGGCTTTTGTGGCCAAGAGCCACAAAGACCCCAAGAAAGGGATTGATCGGGCCTGGAGATTGTGCCAGGACAGGTTGCTGGATGTAGCAGGGCCACTGGCCAAAATTATGGACACAGGGGTGCCAGTGGATCCCACAGTCCTGGTGAACTGGGCGCAATGAGCCATGTGCGTTCTAGTCAATGCAAACTGCACAATAGCAGCAGAAAATTAATCTAATTAAGATCAACCAAAAATTGGGAGACCTGGCTTTCTTTGAGGTGGGCGAGGACTCCCAGGGACTTTTATTTGGAGACTCCTTTGCCAAGGAAATGATTTGCCTAGTCAGCACCTTCTCTCAGGGGTGAAGCAATCACCCTAATAACATTGGAAACAAACCTTAATTTTTTAATGGAACTTTTATTTTTGTTAGCGGAAAACGGCAGGCCCTAGAAGGCAAGAGACTTGCAAGGAAAACGAGACTTAGCCATCAGCATTCCTGCAAGCTACCATTGGAACTGTAGCCTCGTGCTGGAGAAGCCCGAGACTGTACTGTGCTCCAAGCTCCCATCTTACCCTGCGTCCAAAACGTAGGGAAGGAAGACCCAGGCTATTGCATCCTGACATATTATTTGAGAACAATTCTTTCTTTTCTTGAGAATCATCCCACACCTTTTTTTTGTATTAGTTGTGAGGTTTTGGCAATAGGTTTAGTATAGGCCCTTTTGTTTTGACACAACGCCACCAGGACTACCTTATTTTTCATTTTGATGGTCGACACTTGTTCCCATCTTAGAGTTAGGTTTAGAAAGGTGTTTTTCCAACCTACATACAGAATACATTGTTCAATAAACACCTTTAAACTGTGATCACTTGTGTCTGTCTTACTTGTTGTCACCATAGGTTCCTCACACCCACACGGATAAAAGTCGGAGCACGAAAGCACACTCTGAGCAAAGCAAAGCACACGAGGAAGCAACAGTTCCAAGATGGCAGCTTAATACAAGGCGAAAGATGGCAAAACCGAAAAGAGGATTGCAAGGAGAAAAGTGCTGTTGACCTTTCCAACGAAAGACTGTTACTTTAATGAACCTTTAAGAATAGGAAACGTAAGGCTGAAGAATCCTGCATTGTGTGTCGGAGGTACCCGGGGCTCTTCCGCGTAGATAGTCAAGGCAGAGATAATCATTTGCCACCTTAATATGTCGTGGTTTCTCTAATGACGTCAGCACCGTAGGATATTGGTCATTAGTCGATCATGTCGATTGAGGCGTCTGGATCCATAATCAGTGTTGGGGTACCTGTATACATGATGACATTAGCAGGATACGGTTTGAATGGCTGTCTGAGAGAATATCTGTTCCCACATGTATTTGTCACTGGTCTTCCTGGGGGCTGTCCAAACAGCTAATGGCATCTTGCATTTCTGACTCTTCGGGCTGACATGATTATAGGGGTCAAGAGGGGCATTCCAGGGACCCTCTCTTCAAGTGGATTATGGAACAGGCTGGCATTAATATTACTAGGTTTGGAGCGCATTTAGGGCCTGATTCATGGATGCGTTTTATAATGGTGCAATCCCATAGGAAAACATTCCATGAATCAGGCCCAAAGTCGGGTGTCAAAGCATCTAAAGCTTTTAGAGTGGGGGTAAGCCTGGAAGAAATTAACAGAACAGCTGATTGGTCTAGTGTGCGACTTTTAAGAAGTTCTATTTTAAACCAATCCAGGGAATAGTGACTACAGTAGTAAATAAGCTTTAAACTAGCATTATTTGTACCTCCGGCCTTGCCATAGAATGAAGATCACCCATCCTAGAATAGCGCAGGGAGTCTTAATTATATTAAATATAAAGAGGCGAGCATTATCCCTCCCATATCAGCAATTTGATCAAAGTGGAAAATGCTGTCTTTGTAAATTGTGCCCCCACCTGGTTAATGAAATGCCAGTTCGTTGCAGGCGCAGAGCAGAGGCCAACTACTTGACGGGTCGGAGCTGAATGGTCCTTAGAAGGTGCACAGTTGGGCTTGGTTAGCCGCTATGGTCAAGAGCAGAGGTTGGGGTCGATCGCAAAGAAAGAGGAAGGACTCTGTAAGGGGGGAGGGAGGGTTATGAGGCTTGGAAGAGATGGGCTAAGGTGGCCTCACAAGGACATTTTTGAATTTGGCCAACAAAACTCATTTAATGTTGTTTCACTGTTATTTCTTGTAGTTCTCAAAGTTTTACATTTGTTTGCTGCTGCGAGAGCAAGTAAAGGAAGTTGAAGTATAATGCTTGCCTCCGTGTCTTTAATAGAATCAAGAGTCCCTGCGCTATTCTAGGCTGTGTAATCTTCATTGTTTTTGCTCACATTACTTAACCGTTCCATGCAGGATGGGTAAAATAAAGCTAACGCCCATACACGAGAAACTCCCCTTTTCGAAGAGCAATTGTTAGTACTCATAGGAGGCATATGTAAAACTAATACGGCCGTTGCCATTCTAGGAGATGTTAATCTTTGGGCGAACAACCTTCAGGACATGGAAATCCAATCCTTTCTTCAAACATTATCCTCCCTTGGCTTTGTACAATCAGTGGATATACCAACACATAAAGTTGGTAATATACTTGACTGGATTCTTACTAAGAATATTGTACCTCTTTTAACAAACATAGAGCCATGCCCATGGTCCGACCACTTCTTGGTGCATTTTGCACTACCATTAAAATGAAATCCTACCCCCAAGAAAACAAACATTGTAACTGAATCACGTAATGTAAAGTATATTACAGCTGACATATTTAAATCCACTATACAACCTCTCTTACCCCCCCCCGGGAGGTAAATTACCTTTGGAAGAACTCACCATTGCTTTCAGAAATGCTACCAGCAAAGCTTTTGACATTCATGCTCCTCTCCGTCAGGAAAAAAGCAAGAAACAGAAAGGTTTTAGACTTCGTTTTTCCCCCGATATAATTTCCACTGGAAAAAATAAAAGGAAATGTGAACGTCAATGGCGAAACCATCCCTCTCCTTCTACTCTATTAACCTATAAAATTGCGGTAAAAGAACATAAACATCTTACGCTGGAGGCTAAACAACTGTCTCTCAATGACAGAATTGAAAAGGCCTCCATAAAATCTAAAAGAACTTTTTTCAGTTCTCAATGAGCTTAAAAGCCCCAACATTGAACATAGGTTTACTATAAACGACGACTGGTGTCAGAACATACTTGATAGCTTCTGCCAGAAGACCACGCTCCACAAAGATTGCATTAGGGAAAAAATTGAGTCTCAATGCCTAAACGAAACATTACTACCTTCACCCTTAGAGCTACTGGATCAAGGGATAAAACCTTTCTCATTTACCAGAATGACAGAGGAAGAGGGTTCCTGGCCCTAGGAATGCCTGTCTTGCTAAGGGACTCTCAACGTCTTTGAAAATTCCTGCCACATGTGGTGTCCCTCAGGGATCGTGCCTATCCCCACTACTTTTTAACATTTATATTAAATGTCTATGTGACCTGCTAAAGTCTATTGGCATACAATTTGCCAACTATGCGATGACACCCAGATAGTGATTAAACTATCTGGGGTCTATAAAGATGACCTGGCTACTATAAATGAAATCTATGATGCAATCCAGAAGTGGATGGCTCTTAACTCTCTTGCCCTCAATGACAAAAAAATGGAGTTGCTAGTTATTAGCTTACCTCATAGGCTAGAAAACATGGATTCAGACTATAAAGCCTTCGAAATAGGTGGTAATAATATCCTTGTATCTCAATATGTGAAGACCTTGGGAGTATTCTTTGATGCCCACCTGACATTTCAGAAACATGTGTCTTATCTAAAGTCGTCATGTAGTTTCTTCACTCATCTCTTATGGCAACTACGTCTGTATCTGTCAGAAGCCAATAGAGCATCCATTGCAGCAGCCACAGTCAACACCAAATTAGACTAATGCAATAGTCTTTTGATAGGTACCTCTAAGGGGAATCTCAGGAGTCTCCAAACCATACAGAATGGAGCAGTTCGGGCTGTGTGTGATTTAAGCCGCCAAACTCACACTACAGAACATCGGAAAAAACTACAGCAGCTGAATTTCAAAGGGCTAGTAATAGTCTTTAAATGCCTTTCAGGTAAGGCCTCAGAATATTTGAAAATAGGCTCCACATGACTACACCTAAGCACACTCTATGCTCTAACAGCCTTATGTTATTGGTACAACCACGTACCATTTTGAGGAAACTAGGTGAAGCAAGTTTCGCTGCCAGGGTCCAGAAAAGCTGGAATATGATTCCACTCTATCTCAAACAATGCACCACACTGCAGCAGTTTTGAAAACGTCTTAAGACATTTCTCTTTGATGTCTAATTCTACATGCCAGCATAGGAAAACCTGGTTATTCCCCAGGACTTTGCCAGTCGCCGTGACAAGTGGCGCTTCTTTCACTCCCTACGTCTGAGCCTATTTGTGTTTTGTTTGGATCTGTTCTGTGAACGCCCTGAGACCTTTTGGGTGAGTGATTGCGCTATACAAAAAATTATTTAGTTAGCTAGTTAGTAATACATACTAACCCTCCTGATTTAGGCGGGAGACTCCCAATTGTCTATATCCAAACGATTGCAATTTTCTTCGTACTCCCACCTAAATAATTAAAACCTCAATGCAATCCTATGGGGAAATTCCTTTCTCCAGCTTTCTGGAGCAAAATCAAGCTCCCAATTGGTTGGGAATGGTGGCATGTATGAAAGCCATACTTTTAGTTCAACATGTTCCTATGAGTATATGGTATAAGGTTAGTTTATTATGGCATGCTAGTTTATTATGCTGTGAAAGTTCTTTTCACAGGGTTTCTATAATGAAAGCCGTAAAAAATGCCCATTCTTCGAGACCCTCTATGGCCTTGGTGTGCCCAAGAATGGCCTAGCACTGCGGTCCCTACCAAGACCCACCCAGAAAACCAGCATGCACAAGTCACCTCCGCTCTGGACAAAGACAACCCAACATACCACAAACTCCTGTGCAAATCAAAGCATAAGGGGGTGGCCCGCCACACCCCATGAGAGCGGGGCCCCATATCTGGATCTGCCAGCCCCTGCACTCCCAACCGGCCTGAAGTCCCTTGCTGAGCTCCACTGATTAATCACACCGGGCTGGCTCCAGGCTCCGGGACTGCCGCCAGGGGGCAAGCATCCATCAAACCTGGCCCCTATGAAACCTACATAGACAATCCATACTTTAGCGAGAGGTATACCCCAAGACCACATTTCTGACCCACCACTGGCGCACCCACAAAGGGCCTAGCCCTGCAATGCCCCAGAGAACAAATATCCATGAGACACATACACTTGCCAACTTTCATCCGCCTAAGCCCTAGCTTCATGCGGGGGGGGGGAACTTTGAAGCCCCTACCCCTCCAAATCATGTCTCCCGAGCATGATACCCAGAGCCTCCCATTACCCTTAGCCAACCCCCATACCTATCAACGCCTATCAGGTTGGATGGCCCTCCCATAAACTCCTGCATGGCAACCCTAACCCAAAGTTAAGTCATCGCCCGGGGAAACTGCCATTGGGCAAGCCATACATCTATTTGGCCACCATGGCTTTAAATATTGCACATTCACATCAATAACATAACAGATACCTTAGAATTATCAAAATCAACAATTCCCCTAAATGAGCGCTATTGCCCTAGTTGAATTCTATATCCTTGAGGAACCTTAATACATTAATTATCTGCTCAACAGAATTTCTATACTGGCATATATTCGTAGGCGAAGGCTTCATTAAAATGCATTGGGAAATGCTCCTGGTGACTTGCATCTATTACATTTTTGGATTGGAGTTACCTTACAAAACCAATTGCAAACTGTATGGTTTTTCACATTTTTTAAACAGAAACAGTGCTTCATAATGCACTATTTTAACCTAATATTAAAGAATAATTCTCAGGGGTGAGTCCCACCCCCAAACACGCCATGTTTCTTTCAGGGTCCCTCGCTACCCTCTATTGCTATGGCATATTTGTTGGAAATATATATAGAAAATGCACCAGCCGCCACTGTTCAAAGCTGCAAGCATTATGAAGCATTTCATGGATAGTTAATGAAAAAACATGGCCAATTGATTTGCCATTTTCTGTGCCAAGCAATGCTGAAGAAACCACACTGATCAGGGCTTTACCCTGTATGACACTGTATGTTTATCCAGTGCAGGTTATAAAAACATGATAAACAAGTTGGATGAGAATATGAGCATTTTGAGGGTAAATACATAGAGCTAAACCCGTGAAAGGTTTATTTGGATAATCTGATGTTAAATTGCATGGCCAACATCAAATTACTGTGAAAGGCATTAAAATATTTGAAGCTTTTGGTGTATCATTTCAGAATTGTAGTGCTTTGATGATGAAATTGAAGTCACTTAAAAGTAGGGTCAGATCAACAAATAGGTCACAGTTTGGTTTACATTGAATATAGGGGACACCAAGAGCATTTGCCTGCAGTGCACTTGCACTCCATAGGGCCACCTGTGCTCCAGCTAAACTAAGCTGCCCTGTGATTTTAGGAATACCCCCATCTGACTCCTTCCTATGACAGTCTCTTGGGCAATGACCACAGACACCTTTTAGGGAGTGAACATATGAGCAAGACTGTGCATGTATGTGTGGCCTTGTGTTCAAACCAACAATAGATGCATTTACCACCCAATCTTACTCCAAGGCCCTTCCACACTTGCCCAAGAAGTAAGACCAGCAGCAGGATATTGCTGGGAAAGAGCTCAGGAAACAGACATGTTTGAGCAGATTGCCACCTGCGCCAATTCCCCTTCCCATTGAGCACATGGTCACTGGTATGTTCTGCTGATTAATGGAGATGATCATGTCTCTGCAGAGCTCTCTGTAGTCATGGAGCTAGCGGGCTGAAGGGAGTCAGCAGCCATGCTGTACTTGTTCCTTGCAAATGGAACACACACTGCAACTGTCCATGTCCATGCTGTGCCAGTTATGTCTGTGATGGGAGCTTGGCCTGTTTCTGCCAATGCTGTATAAATTGCCTATTTTTGTTTGGCTTAAAGCCGGGGAAGCCAACTTTGCCAAAGTATCACTATGTGCATGGGCTTTTTCACATGCTTTAACAAGTCTCTTGCTTCTCTCACATTACCCCATTCTACACAACCTGCTCTGGCTCTCGGTGGTTTTAAGAGGTAAACAAAGGTTAGAGATTATAGCCTTTAAATATCTTCAGTGTTCTGATCCACCTAATCTCCCAGAGAAACTAAAAGTGCCTCTAAGAGCTTCAGAATCAATCCGGCTTTCTGGCCCCAAGGAATTTACACTCAGCCATAGAAGGGTGGGTACATTCCATTGCACTGTTTAGTGATCTTAGACACCTTGTTCGCAGAACATCATGCCACCAGAGTTTGAGTTGCTACATATTCTCAAACTGTCTCAGAAAGATTGCAAAGGCACACCTTTTTCATGTTCATAGGTTTCCGCCTATATACAATGGCCTTTTCAGAGGCTGTGCATCTGGAACACTTGGTGTTTTGTTATGATCCACTACCTATAAGCTTGGAAGTCCACACTCACCAGGGGCTTGATAACCAATATTGGAATCTGAAAAACTGGCATGCAAGAGCACACCCTTTGAGACGTTCAACCTCGTAAAAAGCAGGTAAGTAATCAGACATATATATATTTGTTTTAATTGTATTTATTTTTTATCACATTTTTATTGAATTTCAACGATTGGTGGATACAATAGACATATAGCAATAATCAAAATACTGATCAATGCATTGATGTTGCTGAAGAAATCGCTATGTAACAAAAAACAGAACAATATATACATTTTAGAAAAAGAGGAACGAGGTGTAAGGAAGGCATGGTATTAACAGTAAGACAGACACAAGTGACCACAGTTCAAGGGTTTTTATTGAACTTTTAAAAAAGGGTTTGAAAAATGGCTGTCTAATCCTAAATCCAAAGATGGGATCAAGCTACGACCATCAAATAATAATAACGCAGTCCTACTGGTGCCTTGTCAAAATAAAAGGGCCCATAATAAACCTATTGCCAACCCGTACCTCTAAATACAAATACTGTGGGAAACAGTGTTATGTAAAAGAAAGAAGTGTCCAAGAAATGATAAGTCAGGATATTCAGGCCGTTGGCCTTCCTTCCCTACTTTTTCAGCACGGGACAAGGTGACACACTCGGGCTTAGCACAGTCCCTGGCTTCTCTAGCACAAGGGTGCAGTTCAATCCTTAGTTCAGTCCTTAGGATCAGGACCTTCTGTTCCCAAGTTTCTTTACCTTTCAAAGTCTCTTCATTCATTCAGAGAGCCTGATGCAACAAATAAACAATAAGTTCTTCCTTTTTTAAATTTCTTTTATTTGCATTAAAATTGAAACAACCATTTTTTAACAAAACTTAAAACTACAGTACAATTCTATTTTCCAGCTTGCTTCTTGACAAACAAACTAACTTAGAATGAAATAAAATAAAGCAGAAGCAAAAGAAGCAAAACATAAGTATAATTATATCCATGGCCATTGAGGGCCTTGATCCATCAAATCAAATAACACCACCCTCTGGCAGTACTTCGACCAAGAATTTAACCACAGCAATTACGTGTTTAGTTTTTCGTCCATCCATAAGAGGTCTCCACCAGGCTTTAGAGTCTGAACTTAGAAAATCAGACAAAAGTGGTCTGAACTACTTGGTACGGATGTCTTTTAATACTGGACATACTATAATTAGATGAAGCAGAGTTTCCACCTTGGAATCTTCGTGTCAGTGACAGCATTGTTTTCCCTACGATAAACCCCAGATTGATCTGATCTCATTAGTGTGGTAAAGATTCATGCAGGCTTGCAGAAATTGGTCCCTAATTTTTTTGTCAGTGTACTGCTTCAGGTAGTCACAAACCGTGTTTAGTTTCCTACCTTCTGCAGGCAGATGGGCAACAAATCGATAATTGTCTGCCGTTTCCAAGGTTAGAATCCAGTCGTGTTCTTTAACTTTATTTTTTTACTGGTTTGGTATTAGACATCAGTTTTTCCAAGGAGCTGCACATTTCTGATAGATAATTCATGATTTTTAATCGCCACCTGCTCAAGATGGAATTTCTGTTGGAGGTCATTTCCCTGTTTCCAGAATCACTGGACGAGAAGGAGCGTAGCACTTTCTGAACAGAGCAAGCCTATTCGAGACAACTGTACCTTTCAACTAATTAAGGCCTAGTTCTCTCCGGATGATGGCAATGGGGGTTGACGGAGGGACACCCAAGACATAGCTTCAGCCCCATAAATTACCACTGGTACAACATTAGATCTGTAGTACCTAAGGACTGGCATGATGGAAAAACGGCCAAACCTCCGATTCAGAGCACATGCTTGGCTGGTGAGAGCCTTCATCCTTACTTGCAAATGTGTTGACATAGGGGCTTCAGATCTTGAGTCACTCAGCCAAACTCCCAGGTACTTGAAGGAATGAACCTGTTAAATTTTCTTACCATCCAGAAACCAAGAAAAGCAGTTCTTCCCTTTATTGCAGTTACCAAAGCTCAATATTTTCGTTTTTTCCTTGTTGATTTCCAGGCTGTTTGCTGTAATGTAATGTTGTAAGGAGTCACGTTGTCTTTGAAGGCCCACTGGGGTCTGGTCGATTAGTACGGCGTCATCTGCGTACAATAATCGAGGTTACTGAACTCCTCCGACCTTGGGCGGGAAAGATCTTGTTAACGAAAAAGCTTTGTTCATATGCTCCAAGAAGAAGTTAAAAAGGGCTGGTGCCATTGGACATCCCTGTTTAACCCCCTCCAGGTCATAATTTCTTTACGAAGAAGGCTTGCTTTGTTCAATCTCACTCTTAATGATGTATTGGAGTGGATGGCCACTATCGGGTCAATGATAGGTTTCGGCAGTTTTTTCTCTCGAGCTTCATCCAAAGTTTACATTTGTTGATTTGGTCAAAGGCCTGGACCAGATCCACAAAAGCCATACAGATCCCCGGTCTAGGTCGTCCAGGCTTCCTCTTCAATAATTGAAGTATCAAGATGTTTACTGAAGTTCCCAGGCCCTTAACAAATCTTGTTAGAAACTGATCGATACAATTGATTTGTCGACACCAGCTGTGGAAATGGTCCAGGGTGATGGTGCTATTAAGCTTGCCAATGACGTACAAGAGGGCGATAGGGCGATCATTCTTAGGGTTACCCTGATCCCCTTTTTTATGAATTAGTACCACTATCGCCCCCTTCAGTGAACTTGGGATATGATGAGAACTGGCTATTTGGTTGAGCAGTATGAAGATGAAAATGGCCCATTCGTCCGGATGTTCCTTAAGCATTCAATTTGGCAGCTAGTCAGGTGCTGGGTTTCTTGATACCTTTAGCTTTTTAATTCTTGTTACAATATCGTCAACGTTGCGTGCAGATAACCAAGGGGTGTGTCATCTCGGGTCGTTGTCTCTTGTACTGGGGTCTAGGACTGTGGTATAGAGGCATCTGAAATGGTTAGACCAGGACTCTTCACTTATCAGGTTTGATTGGTTACATGTGATGTTATTTCATCAGGTCTAATCAGTGACCAGAATTTCCTCGGATCTTTACCGGCCAAAGCTCTAAGAATGGCCTCCGAGTCGTTCTGGTATCTCTGTCGTTTGGTTGAGCACAGCGAGTTTTTGTAACTTGATTTTTCAGACAAGGCTGTTTGGATGTCCTTGGGTAGACCAGATTTCTTTGCTGCCCTTTCAAGCCTTCTCACCTTTTTTCTCCTTGCCACCAATTTGCTATCGTAAGTATAGTTGGTTTCTTGGAGCGTTGGGTGCTAAATTGTTCTAACAGTAGAGAAAATTCAACCGGCTGACCGATGGTTCTAAAGTCTGTTGTTAAGCTTCTGATCTTTGAAGATGAACATTTCAGACAAAGTCCCCCATTGCGAGTGTCAACCACTAATGGCATATGTTCCCGAAAGATGGGCCCAAATGCTCTCCATTTCAACAAAAGATGATGGTGATCACTCTGTACTGTTTTGATCACTTTAAAACTGTCTACCTAACGTAGAAACTTATTGGAGACATAAATGTAATCCAAAACCGAGGGATGACCGGAGCTTTCACACGTTGGATGAGGTGGCATTTTGTCCTTGAAGTTGCCATTAAGCATGTGCATGTCCCTGGAATCCATTAGTTCATTCCAAAGAATCCGTCTGGAATGCCACAGATCTTCAAGGTTTCAAGAACAGCCATGTTTACATTCGGCTAGGTCCGAGATGTTTATGTCGCGGCAGATCCTTACATATTTGGACTGTTGATTAATAAAGGCATCGTCCAGTTAGTTGGCGACCCGGTCTGTACATACTTCATTTGCAATCAACGCTGGGTTCCAATAAACGTTGATTATTGTAAGATTGTTTGAATGTTCTGCACAATTTGATGGAGCCCCAATCTCCCAGTCAATAACAAGTTCTTGAGAAAGGAGGTTTGTTGATATTGACTTAAGAAGACTTAAGGAACTGCCTGTTTTGACCGCGGTCAGCAGACCTGCTGACGAGCGCACAACTCTCCCTTTAACGGCTGGACTTATAGAAATTTCAAAACTGTCCAACACTGGGGTTTTCCTCAGCCAAGTCTCTTGCAGGCAAATCAGATCGTAATTGCCAAGCTTTAACTCACTAGGTTTGGTCCAGTGGGAGAACCACCAGGTGTTCCAAGAAGCCAGCTTTAAAATAGTAGGAGTTGCACTGGACCGAACTGGCATCAAGTTCTTACATTGCGCTTCAAGATTTACTACTGAGTGGCTAAAGATTGTTAGGCACCACTAATTAGCGAAACAGCCAGGACCAGTCTGCTTGTCCAAGGCTCGGCCTCTTGGAGATTGCAATATGTTTTTCTCTTCTTTCAGACTTTCACAAGTACTCAATTTTCTTCGAATCACTATTCACCCAGATCCGCCTCAGCTGGGCTCAGATCCTTTTAACACGATGTTCTTACAATATTATTTCTCTGGTGACTCACGGTTCACCCTGGATACTCCTCCTCCGGGCTCAGATCCCTTTTAACACAATCGTCCTCCTGTGGGCTCGACCCACTTTCAATTTCAAGTGTAACTTTCTACACAAACTTGCTTTAACAAAAGCTCTTAGCTGATCTCGCTCTGCCGGGCTCGGACCAACTTCATTTACTTTCTTTATATTCTTACTATCAAAGACTTTTGATTGTGCCCCGGGTTTTGCTTGACCCATTGCAGGACCACTTTGATTTCACAATTCCTTTTCTTAACACATTTGCCACCTTGCAGTTGGATATCTAACGGAGACTTTCAAATGTGAACCCACGTGGTACTGGACCGCTCAGTCTACGGTATTGTATTTTGTCTTCAAAGTTCAATCACTCATCTGCTGTTTAATTATATACGCATCGCTTGCCACATATGCGTCATACACTGTTCTCTTCAGTTGTCACCATACAATGTTGTCGCTTGCTACCTTGACTTCAACACAGACTGGTCTGGCATCAGTCTCCCCAACTCACCGGCTGTGCTGACGTCACTGGCGCTGCTCTGTTGTAGGAGGCAGGGACAGCACCACCACGGCAAATGACTCTCCCCACCCTGACTATTGATGCAGGAGAACCTCGGGTACCTCCAACACAATGCAGGATTCTTCAGCTGTGATTCCAGGTACTACGTTTCCCATTCTCGAAGACTCATGGAAGTTACTGACATTCTGTGAAAAGGTCTAGTGCACGTCCCTATTGCAATCCTCTTTGGTCTTGCTGTCTTTCACCTTGTATTAAACTGCCATCTTGGAACTGCTGCTTCCTTGTGTGCTTTCCCTTGCTCAGAGTGCGCTTCCGTGATCTGCCTTTTATCAGTGTGGGGAAGTGTGATGGAAGTCAGGTGTGTGTAATGATCATTAATTTACTGACCCTGCCTGACCATTGGATTGGGGCATGTCAAGTATCAAGCCCAGGTGTTATTCCGTTTTCCCTCATAGTGAGCTGTCTCTGTGAAAGTGTTTGTGTTGGAAAAAGGGAGTGGGGTATTGAGTTTCCAAGTATCCTACCTGGTGGGATGGCAGGCAAGGTGATGCCACGCCTCGCCCTCCGGTGTCCCACTTCCACTCCCCGAAGACCCCTCACCCAGGTGATCCTCCCGCACTGGTCCACCCCTAGGAACTGGATCCAAAAGCGATAGATGTTTCCTGGACACCCGGATTACAGATCCCTGGGGACTAGCGGGTGAGACACCTTCAGGTTTCTCACAGTGGTGTGTGGCGGCGGCCAGTGGAAACGGGCAAGCAGGCCTGCAACACGCTTGGCATTGACTGATCCCAGTCTGTCTTAATGTGAGCTGCACGGGTATTCTTGCCCGCCCTGTATACTTAATTTTATATTATTTCAGAAGAAGAACCGCCTTTACAAGTGAAACTTTCACCCGTGTTAAAAATCTTACGTTACTTGTTGCCATGCATCACTGAGTTTGGTTTTCACCTATCAAATGGCCCACTCGCTTCGGAGCTGCGGCAAGCTTACCTGCAAATATCCATGAATGGAGGTTCTCTCTCGTGTTTACACATGCAATGAGTGCAGGCAGAGGTTGCCCAATGCTGGCTGCCCCGTGGGCACCACTACCTGGCAAGATACCATTGCTCTCCATGGGAGCGAGGAGGGAGCTTTAGGGAGATGTGTTAACCTTTCAACGACAGGCATTGCATTTTTACCAGGGTGTCAGTGGCAACAACATGACCAATAAAACCTAGAAGATGAAAGGTCCCGGGAACAGGGTGGACATGTTTTTGTATAGTGTGCACGGGCAGGTGCCTTTCACTTTCGTGGGCTGTTTAAAATCTACTTTGCACTCGACAAAGGTGGCTTGCATGGGATATATCCTATAGTGTTGCTCGAGTGTAACATTCACAGTTTGCACTCAAGTTGTAGTCACATGTTTTACGAGGAAAAAAGGAGCTGCTCCTACACACGTGCTGACCTCATTTTCTCCATTGTGTAGAGAAAAACTAGCTTTAAATCCACAAATCGCTGCAAGTGCTTAAGTTATTTTCCACTGCCTGAGTTCCACATACAGTTCATGGTCCATTATATGCACTATTGAGTCACTACAATAACTTAAATATTTATTGTAAATCATTGGGTTGATTCCCGAAAGGTAGGGCCACACCCAATCAATACAATAATAATAATGATAATGTTTTTCATATAGTACAAATTATAGTAGTTCATTGAAAAATAAAATGTTGCAATAAAAATGTGTAGGCTGAATAAACCTTTCTCTACATGCCACTATCCCTGAAAACAATATCATTTTCAATGTGATGACTGATGAAACAGTTATAGCGCTCTATATATTTGCCTATTAAGCACCGCCTATAAGCTGAAACTATTGGATCGGAGTACAGATAGAAGGGAGATGTGATGTTAGAAGGAATAGGTAACCTGTGGGCATTGTTTAGTTATTTACTCACCCATTGACCACCCATGGCCATGCAAATCTCTATGGATATTCCCACCTACATTTATAGTAAACAAACCCTCCTGGACTGGATGTATATGTAGAGTCTAACTACTAAACAAATCTGCAAATGAATTGAGTAATTTTTAATCTTTTGCGGTTTTTTTAAAACATTCATTAAGTAAAATCTTTATCACCCAATTAAACTAGAAGGTATCACCACATACATACATTTATAATTACACATTAAAACCGATTTAAAGTGCCATGTGCTGAAAGAGTCACCGTTCTAAGTGATACCTCTGCTTGTGAAACTATTGCATTACGGCACAGCTTCTAGCTTCTTGCTGCTTGCCGTTTGTGACTCTCTGTGGGCAAATCATATAAAACATTCATTAGCTACTATATTTGTTAAAACTATACTATTATTCAACTGTTCTTTTGCCTCTATTAATACTTACTATATATTCATCTTTTATTTATAGGCAAAGTCAACGTTTTATCTCTGTATCTGTGTCCATCAAGATAAACAAAAGAACTTGTATGAGGCAGGATGTCTCTTGTTCTCTTGTCTATGAATTGCATGACTCATAGGGCCTTATTTTGAGATTGGCGGCAACCCGACGGTGCCACCTGCGGGTTGCCGCCGGCCCGGAAACATCAAATCCGGCACCTGACGTCCCGGTGCCACCCGGACATTACCTAATTGGTTACTAATGGTGCTAGTGCTTCTGTGACGGCAGGGTCAGACCTGTCGGACACAGCGGCCCCGGCAGGCAGACTCATAGTGTGGTGGTCCGGAAACAAGGGTGCTGGTAAGCTTACCAGTACCCTTGTTTCCGGACCACCACACTTGTAATGAGGCCCATAATCTAGGGCCCACACTTAATTGTAGGTATGGTAAAGATATTCTTCTACTACGAAGAGCTGCTACCTGGGTCCATTCCCTTTTGTTTTCTGTGAAAGGGTACACATTATTATTTACTTAGGCTAATTTGATGCCAAGACTCTTACTGCACACTAGTTCTAAGGTGTTTCTATATAGTGCAGGGATCCACTTACTTGCCAAACTCCTAGTTCGGCATCAATCGGTATTGTGTGACTGTGTTAGTATGGGATCCAGTCTCTGCTGCGCTTTTACAGCATGCTGCAGGGAAGTAAAACCATGTCTCACTACTTGTTTAAACAAAATGCTATTATATGTTGTATAACGATATGAAGGCCACTGTCCCTATCTTGTTAAACGTACCAGATCGAAATATTGCATCTGTTTCACCACTGCACGTGTCCACCCATTAGTTTATGCAAGTAACCAGGAGCAACATGGACACGGAGGCGCCATCTTGTAGAAGCTTTCTTCTGTATTATAGGCTGCTGTTATTTTTGTACATCTATCCCTCTCATTTGTTACGAGCCGTATTGAGATTCTGGCTCATATATTTTCACCTTTAGCTAGGTGTGTGAATACTACTGAGCCTACCATCATTTTACGAAAATATTTTGAATGCTTCTTTCGAGCATTCTAATAAATATATATTCTTCACTGCTATGTGGGTTTAGACTGCATACACAAAGAGCACTAAGATTACTCAAGTTTAATCTCGCTGGAGTCTCACGCCCGGAGGGTACTATCCTGTTACAAGGCTGCGCTGTTATTGTCCGTTGCCATAGTGCCTAGTCAGGCTTCCTTTCAACTCTTTGCTCTTTGTGTAGGATACAAAGTATCCTTAGCTTCCATTATCCGTCAGTGTTGCATCTGGCTATGCACTGTGTATCCATCTTTCACATGCATGTTCTTAATAATGCTAGTTGGACCGCACTATTAGAGGGAAGAAAGTGTCTGATACCTCTGCTGAGTCCGAGTCTTTAATTTTCAAGTGTATCTAGTATGTGCTGGAGAGGAACGGCAAACTAGTGTTTGATCTACTGACAATCCTCATAGCTGAACTACGCCATTCGCACTAGGAAGTACATAGACTGTGTCTTAATGAGCCTAATGTGGTAATTAAGTCGCCTTACCCACTTAATGTGTGTAAACCTTCATTAATACAAATACAAGTTATTTTACAGACAATCATGACTTCAATTTATTTTTTTATAAAAGACATGTTTTCGTAACAAAAACCTGTTTAAAAACATTCAGGTAATATACATTACTCTCAGTTGGGCAGTGTGCCTAGTGCGTTCATTGTACCTGTGTTTGACTATCTGTCCTTCTTAGGTCAAGCCTTGTATATTTACTCATAATGCTTATTTCTTCAGAACCAGTGTCTCTAGCTACTAGCAGAATTCTCTTTTATAGTTTAATCTATTGCCACTCAATGTTTTTATTCAGCCCAACCTGGTCACATTTTGTCAAGAAAATCAATTCTTGTTCTTTTTAAAAAAAATAGTTCTTTATCAACATTCCCGTCTTTGCTTTTAGATAATCTATATAGCACAGTCCACTTTATTTCTTCATAGCAGTTTCCTTTTCTTATGAATTGTTCTACCATAGGCGCCTCTTTCACTTTGTTACGAATACCACTCTTATTCTTGCTTATCTGGGTTTTGACGTTTCTTATTATTTTTCCACTTTATGGCAATGGTCATGGGCACCAGATACCAGACATATACTACCTTCTCTGTGTTACAGTTGGTTAATGATGCTTGATGCCATTTTGCCTTTAATCCTATGTCGATCTCTTTGGTTCTTTCTGTTGTCACACAGCTTTTGCATTTACTGCATACTACATGTCCTCTTGTAGTCTCCATACCCCATAGTGCAGGAAGGTTTATTTGTTTTTGTAACTTAGGATGGATGTTGTTTCTCATAATTTGATCTTTAAGGTTTTTGCTGCTTTAGAAAGCCATCAGTGGGAGTCCTAGGGGTGTTTTTCCTCCCTCAAGGATTTCCAATTCCTTTTGATGGATTTGGTAATTTCATTCGAAATTCCCTATTGTTGTTTCTGGCTCCTTTACAGGATTTCTTCACAAGTAATTTCAGGTATCCTCTTTTGGTTAGTTTACTTTTGAGGGCCTCGGCTTCTGTTTCATAACCATTTGTAGCTGTACTATTCCTTTTCAGTCGCAGAAATTGCCTGAAGGGAAGATTTTCCCTAGTGTGTTTCGGATGGAAACTTTCAAAATTAAGCAGTGTGTTTTTATCTGTTTGTTTGTGGTACGGTTTCACAGCCAGTTGCTTAGTTTGCATATTGTTAAATGCTAATGCATACAATCATTACCCAAGCTAAGAGAAACCAAAACCCAAGCAATACAAGCCCAACAGATATTGCCATAGGCAAAAAGGGAGTAATGTTCGACCCAATGGTTGTGAAATTTGCTATTCATATTTTGTGAAACATATAACAACAGCTGATATAAACACACATTGCCAAAGCCACCAACGATGCAGAATTAGACTCTGTGTCAGCATTTAGTTTCTTGCACAGTGGGGAAATGAAAATGGCAAGGTTGAAACATGTGTATGGGGTTGCTGTGGTACTCTTGTTCAGAGGAGAATTGCCTAGCATTTCGGTGCTGGACTGCCCCAGGGCAGGACAAAGACTGATATGTGCGAAAATGTCTTCTCTGTGAAAAGAACAGTGAGCTAAAGACTTGGTTGTGACTCTCCCAGGGGCCATCCACCAAAGAACAAGTCAATGGGCTGTGCTTGTGCTGGTAGAGAGTTTCCCAGACCCCCCCTGTTTTGAAAATGGCAAAAAGGCTGCCCTTCTGGAAAAGATTATTCAGAGGTAGAGGAGCATAATTTGCAGAAGAGTGTTACAGAGCACCAAAGTGAATCCTGTTTCCCCGAGAAGCTGCTAAATGTTTAATGCTGCAAAATAACAAAAAGTGTCAAGTTATTGTAAAGCTGTTATAAATTGAAGGTTACCACTGAAGCATGTTCTGTTTTGTGAAATGCTGTTCGGGCAGGTGAGTATACCCGGATGGCAAACCTTCGAAGTACTAAGCCTACTATGGGAATAAACCAGGTGTTATGGAGGTAATAGGCCTGGTATGGAAGTAAATCAGGTAACAGTTGATAAAGTGCTGACTGTGGTTCTAACAAAGACAATTCATGTTGTTTGTGGTGCTGAAAGAAGAACTGTAAAAACCTTCTGTAGAGGAGTTACATTTCTTCAGAAATATCCAACTGTGGCAAATCATCCTGACAAAGACAATCATAGTTGTTTATGTGAAGAAGATAATTCTGAGGCTCATTCTTATTCAAAGAAAAGAAAGAACATTCTATTTCTTTTGGTATATCATTGCAGTGACATAACTTTCCGTTGTCAAGTTGAAGTTACCAAGACCTGTGTTAGAACTTTGTTATGAAATTCACCCTGATCATAAGAAGAGACTGCGGTCATATTATGAATTCAATTGTCATATTATATTTTGTTGAATTGAACTACTATGCATTTCATTATTGCTTTATTGAATTTATAAGTGTGTGGGACAGATATCCTTTGTTAGAGTGTTTCCTTTAGTTTATTTTAGGCAGGGAAATTCTGGTCAGGGTAGGGAGAGTGAGGCGTTTATCCAACCTTTTAATTTAATACATTGGCGAATGTTGAAAACCTTTTACAAAACTGTCCACCTCACATTTCTGACCTATCACATATGGTGTCAGGTGCAGGATCGAAATCAGTTGATACAAAATTTTTGGGTCCAATATGTATATGGTAGATTCTGAGGTTGAGTCAGAAGAAGATTGCTATGGTCATAACTCTCATCTCCTTAAAACCTATACCTCCCGTAATATCCCTGGTTCCTATACCTCCCTTACTAGGGAGGAAATTAATTCTAATTCTCTTTCCATCAAAGGAACCAGGAGAATAAGAGAAATTCCTTGTAAGCAATGGCCTCTTAAAATGAATTTGGTACTACATTTTTTAAAACTCTCTGAATATATTTTTATTTTTTATTTTTAATGTTTTAGGTAATAAAGTTATAACTTTTGCATTTCCATTTATACAGATTTCAATAATTACAATTATCCAGTGCAAGTTAAAATCAACTGATAAGACACTGGTAGAAGGTTGTTCCTGTTACGTTCGTAAGTGATCATAAGTCATTTCTTCAAGCAGGTAAGGTTCTTTGTTTGTTAAGTGTTCAATCTGCGATTACTCTATGTTGGGTGAGCGAGGCTTTTTCTATTATCTCATTCCAATATTGTATGACTCTGAAAGTCAGACTCTTGTAGTTGCCGACTAGGATTGTTTCCGACTTCTTGCATATTACCACAATTTTCCACTGTGAGCATTGCCGACATTTCTTCCTTTCTCTATCCAAAGCAGTACACTCCATGAAGATATGATAGGATGTTTCAGGCTGTTTATCGTTTTTGCAAAAACAACAAGTGTTTCATTCTTTCGGGATTTGTCTCGCATTTGCTAGGACTTCTCTCGTCGGTAGAAGGTTCAACCTTAACCTGAGGAAAGTGTCTCTCGTCTTTTGGCATGGGAAGAGTTCTAGAGATTTCGGTAACTGATTCAGCTTTCCACAGTCCAGAGTGCAATTTAGCACACTTGGTATTAAGCTTTTTTCTCTATTGTGTCTATCCAGTTTTTTTGCTGAATTTTTCTTTTGACTTCACATGATCTACACATCAATATTTCTTCTGTAATACCTGTGTCTGTCATGGTTTGTTTGCATGCTTCTTTCCAAGCGTTGAGTATTGAGTTATTGATAGTGTTAGCACGGGTCCGTAGTAAACGAACTGCCGGAATGTCCTCATGTACCACAGTTTTCCTGTATAGATAGAGTGTTTTCCATGTTACAATTGATTCTAAGGATTGCAAACCAAGCTCGAATCTAATACGCTGCACTGGGAAGGAAGGTGGTAAAGATAACACTTTTCTCCAGAACCATCCCTCTTTTTTGTCCCAGATTTGCCATGATAAGTTTAAGAGGGATTTGCTTCTGTATGTTAGAATTGAAGTAACTTTGTGTCAGTAATACAGAATCAAAGGTTTACAGGAATGCATGCCGTATTTCCTATGAAGAATACCTCCTTGTCGGGCTAGGGAGTCTATTCTTATCATCAGGTGGTCTTTCCATGAACTTCCATCGGTGCTCTGATCGATCAATACTCCTAGGTATTTTGTGGATTTCACGGTTTCCAGTTTTGTCTTTTGTAGATACACCTCTGTGTCTTTCTTTCTTTTTCCCCTTATTTTCTTGTTAGGGGCAGAAGGTGTGATTTTATCACGTTGAAACTTATATCATTATTTTCAGCATAGTTGGATAGGACATTCACTCTTCTTTGCATCCCTATTTGAGTTTTATCAAACAGCACTATGTCATCCACGTACAAAATCCATTTTTATAGGTGTTGCATTCAAGATCGGTGGGTTGGCAATGACGGTTTTTTGATGTAGCTTAAGGTCTGATAGGTAGAGACTAAAGAGAGTGGCAGCCAATGGGCATCCCTGTTTTAGGCTTTTCCATGTCGGGATAACTTCTGATATAGCACCCGCGTGTGATAGCCTAACACGGACACTAGTTGATGAGTATTGAGCTTTAATTGTCTCTAAAATGTCCGATGGGCAGTTACACACTTTCAGGCCGATTCATGTAATTCCTCTCAAAAGTGTCGCACGCGGCTGGCGCACAGCGTGCCCGTGCGAATGTCTGCGCCAGCCGCGTGCGATAAAATCAATTCCCGCGCACAGCGTATTCATGGATTCTCGCCTCCAAAAGCAGACGTGGCACAGAGTGGCGCAGCCACCCTGCAGCAGCGCCAGTTACGCCCCCAAGAACGCCCTCGCGCAAGGAAAAGCCATCAAGATCGCAAAACCATCGCAAAGGGCTGCGCCAACACTGCACCAGTTTACCGGATTGGCAAAAGCGGGGAACGCGTATTACGGGTGTCGGGAACACGCGTGCGCGAGAAGATTCACACGCGATGGCGCCAGAGGGAGCGTGTGCGTGTATTTCAAGGGTGCGCAAGAAGTTCTACACGTGAATGGCCTGGGTGCGTGTATTTCAGGGGTGCACGGGAAGTTCCACACGCGATTGCCCTGGGCGCGTGTATTTCAGGGGTGCGCGGGAAGTTCCACACGCGATTGGCCTGGGCGCGTGTATTTCAGGGGTGCGTGGGAAGTTCCACACGCGATTGGCCTGGGCGCGTGTATTTCAGGAGTGCGCTGGAACTCCCACACGCGATTGCCCTGGGCGCGTGTATTTCAGGGGTGCGCAGGAAGTTTCACACGTGATTGCCCTGGGCGTGTGTATTTCAGGGGTGCGCGGGAAGTTCCACACGCGATTGGCCTGGGCAAGTGTATTTCAGGGGTGCGCGGGTACTCCCACACGCGATTGCCCTGGGCGCGTGTATTTCAGGGGTGCGCGGGAAGTTTCACACGCGATTGTCCTGGGCGCGTGTATTACAGGGGTGCACGGGAAATTTCAAACGCGATTGCCCTGGGCGCATTTATTACAGGGGTGCGCAGGAAGTTTCACACGCGATTGGGCTGCGTGCGTGTATTTCAGGGGTACGTGGGAAGTTTCACACGCGATTGGGCTGCGTGTGTGTATTTCAGGGGTGCGCGGGAAGTTTCACACGCGATTGGGCTGCGTGCGTGTATTTCAGGGGTGCGCGGGAAGTTTCACACGCGATTGCCCTGGGCGCGTGTATTACAGGGGTGCGCGGGAAGTTTCACACGTGATTGCCCTGGGCGCGTCTATTACAGGGGTGCGCAGGAACTTTCACACGCGATTGGCCTGGGCGCATGTATTTCAGGGGTGCGCGGGAACTCCCACACGCGATTGCCCTGGGCGCGTGTATTTCAGGGGTGCGCAGGAAGTTTCACACGCGATTGCCCTGGGCTCGTGTTTTACAGGGGTGCGCGGGAAGTCTCACACGCGATTGGGCTGCGTGCGTGTATTTCAGGGGTGCGCGGGAAGTTTCACACGCGATTGGGCTGCGTGCGTGTATTTCAGGGGTGCGCGGAAAGTTTCACACACGATTGCCCTGGGCGCGTGTATTACAGGGGTGCGCGGGAAGTTTCACATGCGATTGCCCTGGGCGCGTGTATTACAGGGGTGCGTGGGAGGTTTCACACGCGATTGGGCTGCGTGCGTGTATTTCAGGGGTGCGCAGGAAGTTTCACACGCGATTGGGCTGCGTGCGGGTATTTCAGGGGTGCGCGGGAAGTTTCACACGCGATTGGGCTGCGTGCGGGTATTACATGGGTGCGCGGGAAGTTTCACACGCGATTTCATCAGGGTACGTGTATTACAGGGGTGCGCGGGGAGCAACACACGTGAATTGCACGTGTGGGTCCTCCCAGGTGTTCCCTCTACACCCTCCATGGCACCTGCAGGTGGCTCACACCACAGGGGCCTACCCTGCACATGTCCTGCAGGCACCCCATCCACCATGGCCATGCCCCCCAGCCAACCCACATGTCAACTTGCACTACTGCCCACCAACACATGTCCCCCTGCACCCCCAGCCACCAGGGGCACCCTCTACCAGGCCCCCACCCATGTCCAACTCATGTTGCCCACCTCCCCTACCCCCCAGCACTGTGGGGCACCTGCCAGCAGGCCCCCACCCATGTCTCCCACCCCCTCCACCCCCCAGCACTGTGGGGCACCTGCCAGCAGGCCCCCACCCATGTCCAACTCATGTTAACCACCCCCCCACCCCCCAGCACTGTGGGGCACCTGCCAGCAGGCCCCCACCCATGTCCAACTCATGTTCCCCACCACCCCCACCCCCCAGCACTGTGGGGCACCTGCCAGCAGGCCCCCACCCATGTCCAACTCATGTCTCCCACCCCCCCCACCCCCCAGCAGTGCAGGAGCACCCTCCACCAGGCCCTCGCCCATGTCCCATCCATGCCCCCCTGCACCTGGGTCCCAACAATCCCCAATCATGTCCGTAATGGCCATCCTCCCCTGCCAAAAGGCCCAACCAACTATCACATCCACCCACATATCAAAGGCAATTACATGTTACACACCCAATGTAAATAATGCAAATGAACACATGTCTGTCACACACAATGGCTGCAAGTGAATGTTAAAACACCCAACATGAAATGCATGAAAGCAATAAGATGATACGACACATTGAAGGATGAAAATAAAAATGTATTGAAAATCAACTTGAATGGAAATGAAATGAGAAAAACCACAAAGCAAAACAACCAAATGAAGATGAATGTCCATGAGAAAAATAAAAAACACACAGCACAATCAAAATGAATGGTGTCCAAAGTCACAGTCAGAAAAGTAATCCAAGTGTAAATGATAAAACAAAAACCATTGCTCCATGGCGATGAAAAAAATCCAAAAAATAAAAGAATCCATTGAAGAACTATTTACAAGATAATCCCGGGTCCATGAGCCCAACCAAATGAAACCTAACTATGACAACTAACTAACAACTGAACTATATACAAAAATGTGGCGCATTGTCCAATCGCAACCAAATAAAAAAAAAAATTAAAGGAAACCTAACACTAACTATATAACTATATACAAAGGCGGTGGGCAAGTCCAGCGGCTCACTCCGTGGTGTTCCGGGCCAGGGCATCATCGAACTCCTGTTCGATGTCCCGGAGGCGGTCCTGTTCCATCATGGCCCCGAGGGTCCGCAGGGACGACGCTGTCTCCTCCTCCAACCCCCTGCAGATTGCCTCGAGGCACTCGGCCCGCCTCAGGGCCCTCCGCATGGAGTTCTCCGCCCTGACCATTGTGAGCCGCGCCTCTTCCGCCCGCCGCCGCTCCGCACCTATATGCCGGCCCAACCGCTGCCACACGGAAGATACTTCCCATCCTGGGTCCTCCTGCCCTCTGGCCGATGCCTGCCCCTCCGATGTTGATGGCCCCGAGCCATGATGCCTCCCACGTTGACTCCGCTGCTGCCTCCGACGCCACTGCCTCTGCCAGCACGACGGGATCCAGGCTGATGGAATCCACCAACGCCGTTGTGCACGTGCCCTGCCTGATGATGCCGGCACATCCTCCATCTGCTGGGGTGTGATGTGCACCCCTGCTGGACCTCTGACTCCCGACTGTGGCAGGGATGGGATCCCCACCGAGCTGGCTGCATTGGTCAGGGCAGGTCCACAGGGGGCCCTGGTGGCATCTGGGCCGGAAGACGGCAAGGAGAACGACTGGCATATAGTCTCCACAGAGGAGGAGAGGGCCGCCAGATTGGCCGACACATGCAGGAAACCCCCGAACATGGACGATCCCAATTGGGCCACGTCGGCACGGTGCTCTTCGTGATGACATGCATGCTCCTCCTGGGAAGCACGCACGTCATCATGAATCACAGCCGTGTGCATCGCGACCCCAATCAGGACCTTCTCCATACGGCCAGGGGTCCCCTCGTCCGCAGGTGGAGGGGAGTCAGATGACATGGACATCCCCTCTACCTGCGGACGGGCCTGGGACGGGGCATCCCTGCTGGTGCATGGTGGTGCACCCACAGGGTCAGGGACAGCGACATGCACAGGCCCCTCCACGGTGACCTGTGCTGCCTCCTGCCCCTGCCCTGGACTGCACCACTTGCACCAGCAGGGATGCCCCCACCAGGCCCCATGTGCGCCTCAGTGGCGGCCTGCTCCTCCTCTGTGGAAACCACCAACCTGGATGGCTCCTCACCATCTTCCGCCGTAGCAGGCCCCTGTGGGGGCTCACCCACCCCTTCCGCTGCAGCTGTGGGGGCATCCCCGCCGCCTTCCTCCACAGCGCCGTCTCCGCCCTCTTCTTCACTAGCCGCTGCGTAGAGGGAGACATAGAACACAAGCATCAGGGTACTGTACAATGGTCCCCTAGACAGGAAGCAATAGCAGATGAGTGCCACTGTCAAAGTACACTTCCATCATGTCCCTCCACAACACATGTGTCAGTCCAGGCAAAACACACACAGTGACAGTCATGGTGCATGCCATGGACATTTCCATACATGTACAATGGACTCTCGAAACATACAATGTAATGGAACTCACATGCATCATGGGTCATGCCTATCACATGCACACACTTCACCTCAGTCACATCCATCTGGCCCCGTACACCCCAATCACAGTGGATACAAGGATGACTAGGCTGCATCTGTGAATCTGTAAATTGTCACGGACATGTGTCATGCATCCATGGCATTCACAAGTCACAGACACGCAGGTCAGGCACACAGACATGGATACCATATATGTACCTGGCATCAGCACCCATCCCTCACCCCCACCCATGTCCAGGAACAGAGACTGCCATGCTCTCATGTGTACAATCTGCATAGGGCTCCCCATGTCGCATTTATACACATGCAACAACCGTGCGGTTCACACATTACTGGTCGCACATGCATTACCATGATGTCCCTGCACACATACATGCGTACATGGCCTATGTCACACATACAGGCAAGCATCAGACAACCAGCACACTGCAACATGCCCTGTCTCACACAGCAATGCTTGGCCACTTACCGCTCAACTCCAGACGGGTCTCCCTCTCAAGGACCTGGGCGTGGAGCGCTGGGTGTACGCGTTCCAGGACCCTCATCTGGATGGAACTCATGCGGCCCCGGCCCCCCTCCACGAGGCGCTGGGCCTTTATGAGGGTCCTGGTCCTCAAGTCCTCCCAGCGCTTCTTGACCTTCTGGATGGTGCGGGTTGCCACCCCCTCCGCGTTGATGGCAACCACACAGTCGGCCCAGATCCTCTCCCGTCCTTCCTTGTTGGCGCGGGACGATCCGAAGAGGGCATCATACTGCCCCAGGACTTGCTTCACCAGGACACCAACTTTGGTGGCAGTGAAGCTGGTGCCCCTCTGCCCCTCTGGCCAGGGGTTGCCACTGGTGCCAGATGTTGATGTGCCCGACATGGCAACCCCAGGGGCAGGAGTGGGTGGGCAACTGGGTCCTGGGGCTGGGCTGTGAAGCGATGTTATCCGAGTCGGGAGTCTTCTGTTCCAGCAGGGGTGGACACAGCAACTGGACCCCTGCAGATGGCTGATGTGCAGGCACCAAATGGCAGGGCACGGTGGCAGCAGGCAGGCAGCAGCAGTTGGCACGTGGGAGGCTGCTCGGGGCACTGGGGGGCAGTAATTCGGCCTTCTGGGCAGGAGCGTGGTCTTCCGTGTGTTTTCGCGTGGCCAGCTTGATACGGAGTGATTTGGCACGTGAAAATCCTGCACGTCAGCGTGAAATTCGACGAAAGGGCCTTGGCGCGTAAACGCGTCAACACGCGTACGCGATTTCATTGGACCAAAGGCCCTTACAGCGTAAGCTTGGAGATCCCGCGTGCCTTTACACTGCTCTGTACATGCTTTTCGTGCGGTGCGTGTGTTTTCCATCCGTTGGGGTTCACACGCTATTACTTCACAGCGGGTGTTGGCTACGCGTTCTTCTACACGCAAGGCAGGCGGTGAGTGGTACCCCGCTCCCCCCCAGGCCCGATCGTGTGAAAAACTTCACACGAGCCCCTGAAATACACGTACCCCGCTCCCCCAGGCCCGATCGCGTGTAAAAACACCCGCGAGCCCCTGGAATACACGTATCCCGCTTCCCCAGGCCAATCGCGTGTGGAACTTCACGCGCACCCCTGAAATACACGCACACGCTCCCCCAGGCCAGATCGCGTGTAAAACTTTGCGCGCACCTCTGAAATACCCGCACGCAGCCCAATCGCGTGTGGAACTTCTCGCGCACCTCTGAAATACACGCACACGCTCCCCCAGGCCCGATCACGTGTGAAAACACCCGCGAGCCCCTGTAATACACGTACCCCGCTCCCCCAGGCCCGATCACATGTAAAAACACCCGCGAGCCCCTGGAATACACGTACCCCGCTCCCCCAGGCCAATCGCGTGTGGAACTTCAATTGCACACCTGAAATACACGCACAGGCTCCCCCAGGCCAGATCGCGTGTAAAACTTTGCGCGCACCTCTGAAATACCCGCACGCAGCCCAATCGCGTGTGAAACTTCAGGCGCACCCGTGAAATGCCTGCACGCAGCCCAATCGCATGTGGAACTTCTCGCGCACCTCTGAAATACACGCACACGCTCCCCCAGGCCTGATCGCGTGTGAAAACACCCGCAAGCCCCTGAAATACACGTACCCCGCTCCCCCAGGCCCGATCGCGTGTAAAAACACCCGCGAGCCCCTGGAATACACGTACCCCGCTCCCCCAGGCCCGATCGCGTGTGAAAACACCTGCGAGCCCCTGAAATACACGCGCCCAGGCCAAATGCGTGTGAGAAACTTCTCGCGCACCCCTTAAATACACGCGCACAGGCCAATCGCGTGTGGAACTTCACGCGCACCCCTGAAATACACGCACACGCCCCCCCAGGCCCGATCGCGTGTGGAAGTTCTCGCGCACCCCTGACATACACGCACACGCTCCCCCAGGCCCGATCGCGTGTGGGCCTTCTCGCGCGTGTAGGACATTGGCGCACATTTTTTTCCTGCGCAGGGACGCTACTGCCTGCTTTCGTGTAGCGGACATGTATGGGCCTGTGCGCGTCTTTGGCCGTGCGCTGTTTTTCCCTATTCGATTCCATGAATACGTGTTGTAGGCGAGCGTGTGGGTGTTCTGCGCACTTGCCTCCTGTACTTCCCCCGTGACGCCCACATTTTCACGAGTTGTTCCCCATTCTGCGTGCGACGCCCCGTGTTACGCCTACTTTTGTTATGTGCGCCGCTTCGGCCTTATCGCACAGCGTTCGATCACCTGTGCGCCAGCGTGAGCCACGCACTTTTTCAACGCACATCCCACATTTCGCGCGTGCACGGACTTCCATGAATTGATGTGCGATGTTTTCTGTGCGATAATCGCACTTGCACTGCGATTTTCGCTATTTCTCTGCGAATCTCACGTTTTCGCACGCGTGCGCCGTTTTTTCGGCGCACATTAATTCCATGAATCGGCCTGTTTCAGTTTTTGCCATAGTTTTTGGCGAGAGACCCAATCGAATGCCATTTGAAAGTCGATAAATGTTGCGAGAGTCTGGGTGTTGCTCCTCATTGCTTTGAGTTTTAGTAAGTTCAAAATTAGAAGGTTGATGTTTGTTCCAACTCCTCTTACGAAGCCTATCGGTCTTTCGGCAAATTTGTTGTTTCTTGTTATCCATTCAGTCAGGCAGCATTCTAGTGTGGTGGCAAAGATTTTCCCAAGAGGGTCCAACAGCGCTATCGGTCGGTAGTTGGTTGGTTGTTTCCGGTCCCCTTTTTTGTAGATTGGAATTAGTGTGGCAGTTTTCCATGTATTAGGATTTTTTTGTTGTTTATTATAATGTGAAACCGGTGTTCGCACACTTTTGACCACACTTCCAGATTTGTTTTCAGGATCTGATTACTCAGGCCATCTGGGCTGGGTGCCCTTGAGGTATTTAGCTGTGTAATTATTGACAAGATTTTTTCATATGACCATTCAAAATCCCATGTATCATTTTCTGGTTTAGATACATCCTTTTTCGCTCACTTGTCGCTTTTTTTCCATAGATCTTATTAAAATATTCAGACCATGCTGCCTCAGGCATGTCGGCTGTAAGCAGATCTTTATTCTGGGGGTTGTTTATTAGATTCCACACATTTCGGGTGTTACTTTGATTTAAGGCTGCCAAGATGGTTTCAGCATCTTTTTGTGTATGCAAGGCCCGGGATCCTTTTTGCCAGTTTCTGTAGTCTTGTTTGTGCTTTTTGACTACTATCTCTCGTTCTTCATGGTTCAGATTCTGGGCCATTCTGTTCTTTAATCTGAGGTTCTTTTTTCTATTAGCTGTTTCTTGATTATTTGCATGGGAATGTGTCCGAAGGTTTGATCTTTGTTTCGATCTAAATCCTTTATATGCCCGGAAGAGCCATTCATAGTCGATCTTAACCTTGTCTGGCATATCTGTATTATGGAAGATCATCAGGAGTTGTTGTATCTGTTCCTCTGTTATTCGTAATCGATTTAATCAATGATTCAATTCCAGAGGTAAGGTTGATTTTATATGGGGGCGCTTCTGTGGTCCTTGCCAGGTCAATGTGAGAATATTATGAACACTCGTGGTCTTATCAGTGACTTCCATTGTTTCGAGGTCTTGAATCAATGACCGCGTTGCAAAGACGTAGTCCAAATAGCCAATTGAGTTTCCTTTTCTCAATGTTGGTTTTGCTTGAATGTCTCCTTTTATGTGACCATTTAGTAGTTCTATGTATCTCATTGAGCATCGTTCTACCACAGGTGGATTTTCTTTGAAAATTCAGTCTCTGTGATTTCTTTACCACGCTTTGTGAATAGGTGAATGTTGAAGTCACTACATATGATTGTTTCCATATTTGTATAATTGATCTTTAGTTTGTCTATGTTTGTGAATATTGCATCAATGAATGTATTATCGTTGATGGCAACAGGGTTCCAGTAGATGTTACAAATGCACAGTATCCTTGCACACGCATAGTCCCTTTTCCCTCCAATGTGTTTTCTAGTATCGTTATTTGTATAAAAGCATTCAAGTTAATTGATTTGATCACTTGAAGATTGACTCCTGCTTTGATCATTGTTAGCATGCCCGATGAGGGATGCCCTTTATCTCAAGTGATTGTGTGGTTCATGTGTACTGTGAATCTATCACATGTAGGGTGCTCACTGATGCACGTTTCTTGTAAACATGTTATGTCTAAATTATTTAGTGTCAGGTTTTCGCCTTCAAAGAGATGTCTAGAGCCACGTGAGTTCCAAGAGCATAGTTTCCAAGGGGCTTCTAGGATCCGATCTTCAAGTTATTTGAGGAGTTGTTTTTTGTTTGGACTTTTTCCCTTCTTGTTCCCTTGTTTAGTGATTCCTTGTATGAGATTTCCAATCCCAATTTTGAGATCTTCTTTGCTGTTTCTATTATGGCAATTGCTGTTTTTCTTGACATTAGATGTACAGCTACGTGACTAGTTCGATGCTCATGAAGAAATTCAATTGTTCTGAAGTCATCTGTTTTGATCGACTGCACATTAGGAATTGCGTGTACTAGCCGTAGTACGTTCGTTTTATTCAGAACGATATCATCATGCCTCTTCCATAGCGACTTTATGTGAATGATTTTATCTGAATAGGATCCTCGTGGGTCTTCAAAAATCAGTGAATCATGTTCTTCTTCTTCTAACTCTCTATGTATTGAGTGCTTTTGGTCTCTGTTTTTTAATTTTTTTTCGATCCATGTTTATTTCAGATTCTGACCACATTGTTAGTTCAGTATCTGAGATGTCGTCACAAGATAGTATAGTGTCTTCATTATGTCTTGTGCGTTCTTCCTGAGAAGTAACATTGTCAACTGATGAGATGTCATCCCAAGATAGTATAGTGTCTTTGTTATGTCTTGTGTGTTCTTGGTGTGTATTAGCATTGTCAACTAATGAACAATCCTCGTCAATGACAATGTTTTTGTCATCTTGTATTAACTCGACATCTTCTTCCTCTTCATTTGTGTAAGTTGATAGGTTCATCAGAATTTCTTGCTGTTTGAGATCATTGTCTGTTTGAACAGTTCTTGAATCTTCTTGTTTTTCCTCACATTTCTTCGGCTTCTGTGAATTTTTCGGTTTAAAATTCGTTGTTTCTTAAATTTTTTGTAGTCGTTTCCTCATTTGTTGAGGGATCTTTATATTTCTTAGAAAGCCACGGGATCATTCCATGCTATTTTTTGATCTCGATGGTTTATTTTTTTCCTTTAACTCAGATGTTTGATGTTTTAACTTTTCATGTAGTTTGCCCCCCTATCGCGCACCCTCAAATATAAAGAAGTTTGATTGCTTTAGTTCTGTTGTATTTATTGTTGCTTGGTTTTCATTCACTTTTTTTTTCTTAGTTGTCTTCACTAATTCACTTTTGTATTCTTTTTGTGATCTTGTTTTGTTCTGTTGCCGATTTAACGTTGATTCCTGTACAATCACTTCCTAGATGTGGAATAATATTTACTCTACTATTATTGCTGGAATAGGTTGTGTCGTGGTGTGTGTTTCTTTTTTGCAGTCACAGTACATAGAATTTTCTCTTTTTGCTTCAGTATCTTTCATTCGTTATCTTATGTTATCTTGTTCTTGTCTCCTAGCTTTTTCTTGTATGTGTCTATTCAGTCAGTCCTGTCGATTCTCGTTCTTCGCTTGTTTTTTTGATGAGGCATCTGCCTGTATAAATAGATTCTGTTTTCTTTGTCATGATATGGTTTGGTATTATTATTTTTTTCTGTGAACTTAAAGTCCTTCTGTACCGTTGTGGAGGTCATTTTTTTTGTGTCGTTAGATGTCTGGTTTAATGGAAATTGGCCAAATATTTGATTTATCTTTTCGTGATTTGACATGATCGATTATATCTCTGTTATGTCAAGAGAAAGTCTTGCCATTCTCTTCATCTCTGGTTGCGGTGTAGACGGTATGAGTTTGCTCTTGCTATTTTGAGTATTAAATCTTTGTTGCCATTGCTGTTCAGCACATTCTGCTTGTAATTTCAGTGTGGCTAACGGGGTGGGCGCGTTTTCTATTTATTGAGATTCTTTATTTTTTCGATTTCTTGTTTTTTCTTTTCATCATCAAAAGATCCTGTTTCTTCTGGCAATGCCTCTTTGTTAGCTTCTTCTGAAATAGGCAGCTGTTTGAAAGTAGTCTGATTACTTTTTGTTTTCTTTATTTTCTTGGTAGTCATGAAATACAGTTCGTGCAGGCGTTACTTGTATTTTGTCCGCATTTTTCCATTGGAAAATTTGGGGCTGTCTCGTTCAGGCTTCTAGTTTTTTTCATCATGATGATATGTGGTAATATAGATGTGTTTAGTAGCGCTTCTGTTTTCCTGTTTTTCTTTGTCTGGTAGCATGCTTTGGGTCCTGTAGATGCTACCATGTTGGTCTCAGACAGCCTTGTTTGTTTTTATCTGTGCTGCGTTTCTTTTTGTAGTTGATGTTTTATAGGGCAGCTGTGTTAGATATAAGTGCTTGCTTCAACGTTTCCACCACTGGTGGAGTTCAATGACAGGTGACACCTTCAGTCAGGCCAGTGGTCCAAAGTGCAGTGCCCGAGGGGAGAAGCTCTCAGTGACACCAGCACTTCTGTGTTTACTTTGCGACTGGGGTTCAAAGGCTTGAGAAGCCAGCAGTCACCCTAGAACTTTCACGCAGTAAGACATGTTGGTATTAATGTTGGCTGAATGTTGGGACAATTCCTGCTTTCTCTTGCCGTTTAGGCTCAACAGTAGTTATTGCTCGCAATCACTTTGTGAGCTTGGCTGTGATCTCGAGCTCAAAGGCAAAAGCCAGTAGTTGCTCCGTCGCGTTGTCTTATCACTACAACACTGGGGCTCGGAGGCTCAGGGGCCACCAGTGTTCACGGTCACTTTAATGTTTTCTCGCAAGATTGCGGGTTAGGGCTGTTGTTAGGTTCCGATTTTAAGTGACTTCCAGATTTCTTTTGAAGCTAGGGCTCAAGTTACTCGCAGTCACCCCAGCGTTTGAACGCGTCGGAGCTCAAAGGCAGTTCCCGCAGTAGCCTTTTGCGTTATGTCTTTGCTTGACCAACGCAGTTATAGATGTATTAACACTCTTGTTGGTATGTCGCTCATTTCCTTAAAAGCCTATGAGAGATTATATATTCAGTCGTCCGTGTATATTTGTTGGGTGTTTATGCACAGGCTCCTCAGCCGCTCCTCAGCCGCGTTTTGCAGCTCGTTGGTAAGTTAGTGAGCGTAATCAGTTGGACGAGCAAGATCTAATGTTGCATTTGGGCTCAAAGGTTGCTCGACCGATCCCCCTGACGCTAGTTCACTGTAATAGATTTCTAGTTACTCACTATTGCACAGTTCAAAAGTCGAGAAATGGGGCTTCCAGGGGAAAATGTAGAGGATTCATACAGTTTTGACTCTGCTTGTCTTACCCGTTATCCGTGCAGGGTCTGTTGGATCTAACCAGAGTAGGAGCGAGGGTTGGAGCAATGTATGTTCACTACTGCCGAACACTCTGCCAAACACTCTGATGATTATGATTCCAAGATATACAGCCTGTGACACTCCAGTTATGCACTTTCGAAATACCCCTCCATTAATGAACTGGTTTCTTCCAGTTTCCGGAAGGCAATTATAAAAACCCAGCTCACCTTTGATCAAGTGATTGGCAGTTTAAATCGCCTGATTAAATGCGAGAATCCCGCACAGTACACCCCTGGGCTTCCAAGAAGTTTAGGGTTTGCAAGTTGAACGAACGTTTGTTTCCCCTGCACAAAACTGTCTGAATAACTATTACTCCAAAAAGACAGACAGAAGAAGGGAATATATATACCATTTGTTCTGTCCCCAGAGCTATATTATTACTGGGAAGGATACACTTCTGCTTTCTTTAATGTTAGAAGTAGAGTGTCCTGTATATATATATATATATATATATATATATATATATATATATATATATATATATATATATATATATAGTTCTACGTTATTTCGCCGCAGTATTTTTCATCGCAGGTTTTTTCATCGCTGTTTTTTTTCTTGAAAAACTCGTTTTTTTTGGGGGGGGGTTACCCCCAAGCCACCCTTTTTTACATTTTTTTTTATTCCCTTACACCCACAACCATATATTTAATTGTTTAATCCCCCCAAAAAAAAACAATGGGTTTTTTTCGAAAAAAAACGGCGATGAAAAAACCTGCGATGAAAAATACTGCGGTGAAATGCGTGTATATATATATATATATATATATATATATATATATATATATATATATATATAGTTAAAACATGGATGAAAAGAAAACCGCACTCCAAGCATGAGGTCCGCAGGTCCCAATGGAAAAATAACTAACTCGGATCCGATGAGAAAAACGAGTTTAATAAGTGGTAAAAAAAAGTAATGGGCAAAACACACAGCAAAACAAAACAGGACGCCAGGGCAGTCTCCTGAACGACGCGTTTCGCGCTCCTCCGAGCGCTTGATCATATATGCCTATATTATGCCTGATCAAGGACCTAGATTCAAAGTATATCCCCTAATTTGTAGTGATAAGGAACTGAAGCTTATGATCCTAAATCTATCAACAACTCCTCCTGAGATATTTAAAGAAACTAGAGTTGGGAGAATAATATATGATGTCCCCTGGGAATCCTGGAACCAGGAGAAGATGAAAACCTTAAAACAGCGTATAGGCCAAAACAAATCCCTTCTGAGTATGAAGCTAAGTGTGGGTCAGTTAAACAGGAAAAAGATGAGGATTAATATGTTGTATTGTTTGAAATACATTCAACAACAAGGAAAGAACATCTTTGCCATCACTTTGAGCTCCTGAACAGAGAACAATCTGATGACTCGTGAGCTTCAGAGGTTGATAAAGACCTTGATATAGGACCTAAATTCCAGCAGTCCTGTGATGGTAAAACAAATATTAACAGGGGTTGTATGCCAGTTAACCCTGAAATGTTTTCATCTACTAATTATTATGAAGTGTTCTTACATTTAAATACATCTCAGAGATCAATAGCCGAATCCTTTAAAGACAATACTTACATTGAATTTACGGATCCAGGATTTTCTGAAAATTATGTCCCCAATGATTTGGGTTGTTTGTGATGTGGAAGTTTTGAACATCCAGTATATATAAATACTTCACAATTTTCTTTGCGTCTTGAATGTTGAATGGAGTGAGGAAAAGTGGGAGATTTCTGATGAAAGTATAATGCCCACACATTCCCCTGAAGTTGTTTATGAAGACAAGCCTGATATAATCCTTTGTGCTGGCAAAAAGCATAGTTATCTGGTCCCAGTAGTGTTGCTAGGGAAAACCATCTGGACTCAGTTGGACATGGAGCAGAGGCTCTGTGGTACAAACTAACATTCTCCCACCACACTGGGAAAGTATGGGTAAAAAGACTTAGGATGTGTTCATGGATATACAGAAGAACACCCCTTAACTAACATTGATATTACCATTCTAGGAAAATCCATGTCAGTATTAGTGGCAGTAATACCTCACCGTTTTACCCCAGTGATCTTAGGTGGTGAAATTTCACATGAATGAATCTTTCGAGTAGCACAGATAGAAGCGAAGTCAGTTAAACAATTTGACCAACAATCAAAGAAATATTCATCATTTTGTCTTCAAAAGTCTTGAACCATGCATGAAGAATTATTCATAGAGGATCCAGTCTGAGACTGGAAAACATGTGAAATCACTATGAATGCGGGAGAGGCTAATGGTGGGGAAGAGGAAAAGGAACCTGGACCAGGAGGTCAGGTCTTTAGGGAAAGGGTATATGTTGAATCCTACGGATTCTGCTCTAAAACCCAGCCTAAAGTCTCCTCCCAGGTAGCCAGGGAAAGGCAGACCGTTCTTGATACTGACTTTGTGGTTGGTGTTCTGCGGGAGGATCACCTCAGAGGAGAAAGGGCCCAGGGGAATGAGAGGAATCTGTGGGATGAGATGCAATATTTGTCTTCCTCTAGGGAGGACATCTCACAAATGCCAAAGTATATAATGGCTTGTCATAATAATCTGTCTATTCCACAAGTTGAACATCTTAATGGGGGTAAAACGAATCAGAAACTGTTTGGCATAGAAAGAAAAACCTCTCTCAAAGGTGGGGAACTCACACAACTAAAACTCCCCTAACTCAGAAAAGTGTAGTGAAAGTTTATGACTAATGACTAATAACGGTCTAAATTCTAAAGAACTTTTTCCCTCTTTTCAATCAAGTCTAATGACTGACCCTTATAGGTTGGAATTCAACCATACACACAGTGGATGTGCGCTTGCCTGGGCTTTTTGAAATTTTAAATGAAATTGCTGGTAGATCAACCTCCGGAAAATGTGTGGGGCTAATACACACACACACACACACACACACATCTTCTGATACTCACCACACGACATACGCATAGACCTGTGTACGCTGCATGAATGCAGTTTACAGGCTCAGCCCCCTTGTCATATTTAGTTGGGATCTGACAGGTGGCGTACACAAGGCATTTCCAGAAGGGGGAGGGCAAAACCTTCCCCCTGCCATGGCCAGCCTGATTAACTGACAAAGGCCCCATGGATCTGCCCTGTCCTTTTGTTGAACCCTGCAGCTGGTGGCAGGGATTAACATAATTAACATACAAATAGAATGTACTTCAAACAGGCCCACATGGGGCCTGGCTGCAGAGGCTAACAAAGGAGACAGTAAACCCCCAACACCCTTTTATATGCACTGTGCCAACCTGAAGCAAGCTCCCGCCGTTACAATCGATTGACAGAAAGTCTGGTCTCGCCGCAGCTTCAAGGGGGCAAGTTTGCTGTTCCTGAAATGCACTGACGATATTCTCCCGCTTCAGGTGACAAACATAATGAAACTCAGCTCTGCTCTTTCTCTGGTGGCCTCAGCTAATTGTTTTTAAATGATATGTTGGTGAAACACATAGTAGAACGCGTGGAGATTCAGTTCACCATTGGGCTGAGCTAGACCAAGCCCCCCATCAGGCATATTTTAAGCAAAGTACATACCTTGATAAGCGCTCATTTTGTCTGTATTAAATTATGTTTCGTAAAGTGGAATGCCATCAACAAAAGAGATTTAGAAATATTTGTAGCTTCAAAGCCAAATAATATTAAAGGTTGTTATATGTCTGCTCAATTGGTTAACTCCAACTGTTTGAACTAATAAGGGCAATTCTCATCACATTTATTCAATGTCTAAATCCTGCTGTTTAAGAGCATTTAAATCAAAGAGAGACTAATATTAACACTATTTGGAATCACGTGATCAATCTATAAATGGTTCTGTGTACATAGTGGGAATCTGCCTACATGCAAAATGCTTCGACAACTGTTCAAAAGGAATAGTTTTCGAAAGTTCACGGAAAATAAATTGCATTTCCTTTGGGAGATGAAGGGAACCAGATTGTTAAAACATTGTTCAAATGGGAGCTCTACAATTAATTATGCCGTAGAGGAACACAGAACACAACAGCGTTGGATGCAAGGATCGTCCCAGCAATGTCAATAGCTTTTCTTCAGGCAATCAATCTGCAGCTAAGAGCAACAAATAGGAGTGAGGGAGCAGCTCTTATTTGCAGCACGAGATGCTAACAATACACAATCATTGTAAACGTCCTACGATGTGATTGCAATGTCAGCGTTCCCAACAACGGTGGTTTTCTATTTCTTTCAGATATATATTTTTTTTAAAGTGTATTGGTATTTGTGGGCTATAACGGTGGTAGGTAATAATAATAATAACTATTTGTCATTTATATAGCGCTACGAACCCTCAGGTATCTGAGCACTGCTTATTATTACCCACGGTGTGTGGTGCTCATTTCTCGAGCTCGGAAGGATAAAAGGTTGAGTTTGGCCCTGCCGGGATTCGAACCTGCATCAGCAGGCTCTGTACGGATGTCAAGTGGGCGATCTACTCGCTGTGCCACCTGACCAGTAAGCCTTTATTGTTATATAAAACATAGACACTCGCAAAAACACACCAGTGTAGTGGTTTGCTGTTTTTGGTGATACTGCTTCGGAAAGACTTCACCAGAATGTATTTTATGAAAAGTATTTATGGAGCATGCACTATCAACACATTACTGCATAAACACATGGTCACGAATTTCAAAGAGAAGGTACAATCCACCAACTCATAAATGTACAGTGCAATAAAAATAAAGAACCCGCCTCTTAAAACCAAATCTAGCCATAACACAAATGAGTATTCCAAACAGCGACTATTCAGGAAAATAGAAAGTTTTCAATTATTTTCAAACGGCCATCACTGGAATAGGAGACCGCTGGGTAACAGGAGGACTACTCTAAAAACCTGAAGTGATATTGCAAAAATCTAATTTTTGTTTCTTGTGAACCATAGGAATCTAAAGGAACAAAATTATCTGACCAGTAGAGCTCTAATTACTAACTAAGAAAACACGTTTTCAGGCCAAAGAGGAATGAACACCTCATTGGAATGGCCTTATAGATCATAACGCATTAATTTAAATAAAACGCAAGCTTCGAACAGCAACCAATGTAATGATTCCAAAATCGGAAATATGAAGGGTCACATTTGCAGACTCCAGCAATTAATTTAGCTGCTGAATCAAAAACAGTTTTCAAAAACAACTAAGCAAAAACAGTCTGCTGAAAGAAAGGGCTTAATCCTTTAAGGGAGGGATTTATTTATTTATTTATTTATTTATTATTTTGGCATTTGTATAGCGCACCTAACCCGGAGGTATCTAGGCGCTTTCCTTAAGGAAGGTGGTTACATTGGTAGCTTGCATAGGTATTCAGTTACAATGGTTACTTGCATAAGTTACAGACATTGTTGCATTTTGTTTAATACAAGCATTAAGACTGAGGTTGCATATGTTTTGGTGTACTGCACAATTTGGAAATGCTCGCCTCATGGTATGGGGTGCTACATCAAACATGCATTTACAGGTAGGTAAAGAGCGACATAAGTTAGGGTGCACAATTTGGAAAGCCACGCCTCATGGTATGGGGAGCTACATGAAGCATGCAGTCAAAGGTAGGTAAAGAGCGACATAAGTTAGGGTGCACAATTTGGAAAGCCGCGCCTCATGATATGGGGTGCTACATCAAACATGCAGTTACAGATAGGTAAATAGCGACATAAATTAGGCTGCACAATTTGGGAAGACTCGTCTAATGGTGTGGGTGCTACATCCAACATGCAGTTACAGGTAGATAGAGAGCGACAATCCTCTCCAATCCCGGGTTTGCCACTTAGCCCCAAACATATCTACTTTATTATTGTTACAACAGACGGTTCTAACACACTGCAAAATACAACCCACCCTGTAAAGGAACACAGAGGTCAGACAGTTTCACGAATGAAAGGGATGCACTCTGGATACTGATAGGAGGGTAGTCGGTAAAGTAATCAGTCACTGGTCAAGGTTATTTGGTTTCAGCACCAAGGGAGCAAGGGGTTGTAAATGTCACAAGGGGGCTTTGGAGAAGGACCAGGGGGACAGAACCACAATGTACCTGGTGTTTAAGATGTCCTTGATGCTTGACAGCGTCAAGTCGGTTCCAGGACGCAGCTGCTGGTAGGTATTATTGATAATGTGAAACTTGAGCGTTTTTTGCTAAACAAAGCTGAAAAGAAAGTCTAGTGTCTCGTAAGAACCCATGTGCTTTAGCAATCTTATTTATGGTTGGTGTAATCCCCCCAACCACATGTAAGGATACCCAGGATTTAATTTGACCTTTAACTGCTCTGGACCAAACAACAGAAACTCTATTTTTAGAATTATTAAACTTCAGCTGAACCAATGCCATCTAGATCTCTATTGCCAAGAGGTAATACCCAAGACGACAATCTCATCCTGAGACAGAGGGCCTCATTAGGAGTTTGGAGGCAGCCATGCCCTTATTAAGGGCATGGCTGCCTTCAAACTCGCGTTTGGGTCCTGGTTCCCTGAATGGGGAAATACCGGGCCATTCTGACCTTGGAGGGCCCGGTATTTCCCCATTCAGGGGACCCGGACCATCCCCATTCCCATTCGAGCCCCCATAGGGCTCAATGGGAATGGGGAGGGAGCTAACAACAGGCCCGTTGTTAGCTCCCTGGTCCCCTCGCGGGACCCGCAAAGGACGTCTGGGCTGACCAGACGTCCAGAGCAGGTCCCGCGAGGGAACCTTGTAATAGGGCAGTATGGGTTTAACGGCGCCGTTAAACCCATACCACCACGGTCCTAATGAGACCCAGAGGGATGAAATTGAGTGTTGTCTACATATAGATGAATCAAGGCGTCATTCTCTGCATCAGATCCACATAAACATTGAAAATCATGAGCGAGATGATGGAACCTCGTTGACACACCACAACGCACAGTCAGGGATGCAGAAATGGAGGGCCACAGTTGAACAACTTCTAATATGTTAGTGAGGAAAGACTATAACCCCTCCAATACCACGTCCCCATACCCATGCGACAGGATTAGAGGGAGAGTAGTACCTCATGATCCACTGTGTGAAATGCCACAGAGTATCAGCAATGCAGCAAGTAGGCAGACCCAGCATCAGTAACGTGAAGAATGTCATCTGTCATTTGGTGGATCACATTCTTAGACTATGGTTAAGTCTAAATCCTGATTGATAAGCCCTAAGCGAACACTCCGGGTGTATATTTAATTTGTATTCATTTATTTTAATTTTATTTTTTTGTTTATAGTGTGGACGTAGCTTGAGAGCAGCAGAGCGCTGTACAATGTGTGGGTGGCAAGGATTTGGGCTGGCATCTTCTAACAGTAGCACAGTACTGTGAGTTGCGGTCTGTGCATACGCTGGGATTAGTCCTTGATCATGTGTTGTTGAAAAGGCCACGTTTTGAGAGATTTGAAAAACTGGAGAATTGTGGGGGCATTCCAAGCCAATACCGTGCTTGAGTTCCAGAGGCAGATGCATGACAAGAGAAGGATTGTCTGCAGATCCTGTGTGGACAAGTTGTGATTCGAGCCGGTTGGTCAATTTGCTCTGCCGGGAGTGTGTGCCACCAGAAATGAGTTTAACTGCAACGTATGCTGGTGTGCTATTTGTGACTGCTTTGTAAATGGTACATGCAGTCTTGAGCAGGATCCTGGCTTGCAGAGGAAACCAATGCAGTTCACCTAGGATGCAGGTGATTCAGTCGAATTTCCACCTACCCATAATAAGATGTGCTTCAGTGTGCTTGATTGCTTTTAGTGGAGCCACGTGAGCAGATGGTTCCTACAAGGAGGGCATTTTCCCCATCGATATGCGAGACCAAAAGCATCTACTCTACAGTCCGGAGTCCTGCGGAGGGATGAAGGGTTTGATTTTGCAGAGGGTGGAGATTTGGGACAGGCTGCTTGGGCCTTCTTGGCTATGTATATCTAGAAGGGCAGGCTGCTGTCAATGGTGAAGCATAAAGATTTTGCTGAATCTGGAAGCTGCATATCAAATATGTCTAGGTGCATGCTGAGCCATTGTTGAACAATGTATTGTTTAGTGGGAGCAACAAGGGGGCACTGATGGAGAGGAATTTGGTCTTGGATGGGTTACGTTTGAGGTTGGCAGTCGTCATCCAGAACTGAGTGATGACTAGGTAATCACAGAGACAACTGATGTCCTGCGGGCGTTTACTCTCATGTACAACCAAGTATCATCCACGTATTGGTGGATGGCTATATCGGGAACTTTGGAGTGTGTGCAGAGAGACTCTGTGTAAAAGTTGCAAAGAATCGGTGAGAGGATGGAGCCTTGAGGTCCCTGAAGGTGACTGGAGTGAGTTAGAATGCAACATGTGGCAGCTTGAGGACTGGGAGGCAAACCTATTGAGGACAACAGCATAGAATCTCATCCTGTCAGAGAGGATTTAGTGGAGGTTATGATGGTCAACGGTGTTGAATGCATCCGGGTGGTTATGAGGGATGAGGAGGCATGAGGCACCCCTATCTACGATTAAGATGGTGCATGGTGGCTGTCTCATTGCTACACAAGTGGTGGAACCCCAACTGATAGTCGGTTAGGAGTGTTTTGCTTTTGCTTGGCCACGTGAGGAGAACACTTACACTTCCCCAGCCCCAGGCAAAACAAGTTATTCGACTCAGACAGGCAAGAAATCACTCATAGACTAATTGTCATAATAAAACAAATGGCTCGTTATAGGCCTTTTATTCACACAATATATGCATGTATGAATTTAGCATACATAAACAAACATACACTTAGATATATAGAAATATAGATATAAATTGCTTCACCGTTAGTAAAGACGCAGAAGACACCTTCATCTTGGCCACTATGACACTGCTTAATACCTGAGCAGGTAGGCGAAGAGATCACTCGTGCTAACGGGGTCTGAGGCGGAGCGTCCTCCCTCTCAGTGAGACTGCATCACCAGGGGGTCCAAGTTCTAACTAACTTTGCCACAGAAATGCCCTTTTCCTTATGGGAGGCATGTTGCCTCCCTTCTCAGTTGTGTCTGCCCTTGGCCGAGGAGCAGATCACAAGTGGAAGGGGCATTCTCAGAACCCCTTATCATGCACCTGTATGACGATCCAACTCTCTTCCCGTATTCGTCCTGCAGTGGACAATACCATAACTATTCTCCATAGCAAGTCTACTCAGCAATAATATTGATGTCATTCCATGACCTTACCCTGATTTCGCTACTCAAATGCTATTTTATTCTGCGAGGCCTGCGAAGACACAGGCTTTTATTACCGTGATGGGAGATGAGTGTGCAAAATGGCTGCACACCGATACCATGTTGTTCTTGCTCACATTTTGCACAAGCATTACAAGGAGGTGTCGTTGTTTGTTTATGGGGGGTAGCTGTATAGCAACTACTTTCCCCAAGATTTTACCAATAAACAGGGAGTTCATAATGGGCTGGTATTTTTTGGAACTGAACTGACAAAGCTTCCTCTAAATTCTTTCTTAAAAAATGTAAGCTAGATACAGATACAGGTATGGTTTTCTTGAAAAGAAGGGCTAATAACAACTTTATTTATCTATTTTAGAAAACATCCTTCAAACAGTGACAAAGTCATAATAGTATGCACAGGTACCAATGCCTCTAAAGATAACTCTTTTACAATATTAGCAGGAAGCAAGTTATCACAATAAAAAGTTGGTTAAACATGACCAAATATCTTGAACAATTCTTCAAAACATGGCAGAGAAAAAAGTATCCAATAGATTAACATCTCATTCAGAAAATAAAGAAATCGAATCTTTGTGTGAAGCCTCACTAAAGTCAGCATAAATTCTGTTTATTTTATAAATAAAAAAACGGATTGAATCTATTGTGTATTTTAGTGAAATAATCCACCGAATGGATTTTTATAGGCTCATAGCATTTCTTCACAGCCTCAAACAGAGTATTAACAGTGGCAAGGATATTAAAATAATTCATATATTTCTGCAGTGCTTATCATTTTTCCTTATCATCTATCTATATATATAATGCTTAGGTATGTTTCTGTACTCAGTTGATGCAATTTATCAGTGTGAGGTTGCCCTCTGCTATCCAAATGGCAAAGTGCACCTTTGTGTGCCCTTCCAATTCAACAACAGCTATCATTTTAACAAACAGAATGAGCATGTTTCTACGCGATCACCTCACCTTCTACTATCACAAACATTCGGAATAATTTCAAGTTACTTCTTTCCACTCCCACTTCTCTTTACACAGGGCAACGCAGTTCCAATGTCAATGAACAGTTAATTACTGTCTCAATGTTTCAGTCTCTAAAGAACAAAACAATGTAGGTTGAATGCCTCCTCATGACCAAAAACTGAAAGTAGGTGCTGTAATTATGCTACTACGCAATCTTATGCCATCACGGCAACTCTGCAATGGAACAAGGTTGACAATTATGTGTATGCAAAGACTCATAGAGTCCTGTGTAATCGATGGAACTTAGATACTGTTCTTATGCTGCGCATACCTCTCATTCCATCTGATACAAATGAAGAGGGAGACATATATCTGGCTCTCATTGCACCGATACCACCCTCATCTCGAGATTACAGAAATGAAAGGTGTACATCGTTCCAGGCCCCCTCCTCCCCGTCGCCTATGCACCACAGATGTGAGAACCAATATTCACTCAGACAGCCATGTAGACCCTATCCTGATGATGTTGTTGAAGAGATACGTTTGCAGTTGATGGTGCAATTAGACTGACTGTGACTGTGCAAAAATCTGATGACATCACGACTGAGACTATGACGTAGATGCGTTAGAAATGAAGCACATATGCATTCCTGATTAAATTGATTTTAGACAAAAGAACATACTTATGACCCACTTAGATAGAGGACGGATACACCTTTGCTATGTAGTAACCGCAAGTTGCGCATATGATCTGCTTGCTGATGCTGAACGTAGCTAGCATGAGTGGCCATGTAAATCAAGATGGAAGCCACAGCCACACTGGAATAAATGGAAGGCACTGAACGGACTTGAGAATACAGAGAGAAGCCTGACACGCTGATTTCGTAGAGATGCGCAGACCAGGGTGCCTATGCAGACAGCGTCCATATTTTGGCCAAGGACACCGAGGGGGAGAACGTTCACATTAGCATAAGAGATAGGACACCTGCATTTGTAAAAGCTGAAAATCCTCATAAATGTGAGCCAGAAATTTAAGTTTGTGGTCCCTGCACACGTGATCTGAAGTGGAGGATCAGAGCCTATTCATTCAAACCAGACAGAGACCACTGTTCCCATCAAACTGACGACAGACGATACAAAAATAATATCAAGTTGAAAGCTAAATGTTTTGCCTCAAGGCCTAAAGATTCGGAGATGGCGACCTTGCTAGGTACAGCCAGCACCTTGAGGGCTGCTCCCACCACTTTGAATAGTTGCTCGTGGGCTGGTAACTTTCCAAAGCGCCAAGGCTGAGAAGACCCTCTCGGACCAATCCATACCCACCGTCCAGGTTAGCTCACACTTTGTTGCAAGACCCAATGGTACTGCGCTAACCTGACATGCCTGTAGTTGCAACATTGAGGAGGTGATCACAGGAGGAGCCACCAGATATTATTTAGCCAATGAAAGCAGTGTACAATACTAACCAATCCCATTTTACCTTAGGTTTTTGCAATGTATCATTTACTTTGTGATGTCACATCACAACAAATCTCAATGACAAGCATAGCCAATGATAAAGTTTTGGAAAATCATGCGTTATCCATAACTTGATCCCTGTTTCGAAAGCTTTTAATAAACAGTAAGATTTTACATTTTTCTGCCCTTTTTCATTTTTATGTGGGGGGATTTCCCCTGGACCAGTTCTTCTTGCGTGTATTTAGGGAACAGACCCTGTCTTACTTCACAGATATGCCTTTCAAATTCAAAAGAAGGTGGTTACCTATACGTTTGGCCTTTTTAATGACCATTAACAAGTCGCAGGGACCTATGCCCTTTCCTGGAAGCGATCGTGGTACTTAACTATTTTAGAATGAGTACAGAAGTGACCCTATGAATTACCGACCGATATTAAGCTTTAAGATGTGCTAGAACGGCCTATGTTATGCCGGGAATGGCTAGTGATAGGAAAAGTAGTTATGCTGCTCATTGGTATGTGATCAAATAATCGCTCAATACCAGGTCTTAAAATATACGCCAGTCAACAAGGTTATGGTTATTCATTTAGAAGAATTGAAATATTACAAATCTAAAGGTTTCTTAGATGTCCGAATTTTTGCAACTTTATAATCTGGTATTTATTGACGTTCATTTTGATCAGCACACTGTTTGTAATTCACTGTCTGAACAAAAGTGACTTATTATGACTTCTGAGGTGACAGTAATATAGGCACTATTTCAGAATACTGCCTCTTTTACTACTCTGAACAGTTACGGGTTTTATCAACAGTTTGACAAAAATTCCCACAGTTGTGAGTGGACAAATTACTACAATGGTGGTGGTGAACTAGGTGGAAATACTGCATGCAGTAGATCCACCCATGCTCAATGGATTCCAACAGGACTTCTACATGGACAATACATCTAACTCTAAATGATGTGGTAAATTGCTGTTACAACAGTATTTCAGTTTGGCTCTATTGGAACAGCTAAAAACTTCAACGAGGCCCACCAATAAATTACGAACTGTGCAATTTCCATGCATTGTCTGCAATGATCTGGAAGGCAGTATGGAAACTTTGCATCTGCATTCCAGCCTCTCTGTGCAGAAAACGCACATGCATCTTTGCCCATATTCAATGTGGGGTCAGAGGCTGGAATCTGCTTGATTTGTACACCTGCATGGGGATTCATGTAAAAACTGCCTGCCTTGCACAGACACTGTGAGTAGCTTTTACATCGGTTTTACTTATCGGCTGTGGTTTCTACATGTAAACCCATGTCCACCCGGATTCTCATGCATAAACTACATCAGACTGTAGAGTGGTGAGAATTGCATGGGGTGGGGGGGATGCTTACACTGAAGTGCAAGCATAATCCGCCCTCTCTGGAGTCCTCACTGCCATGTTCAGCACATACCAAAATGGCCTCCAATGTGACTTGAAATTGATTCTTGAGTCTTGAGTCTTGAGTACTGAAAGTCGCATCCCCTGACTGCCATCAGTATTGACACACTTGTAGATAGATAGATAGTATCGATTGACAGAAAGTCTGGTCTCGCCGCAGCTTCAAGGGGGCAAGTTTGCTGTTCCTGAACTGCACTGACGATATTCTCCCGCTTCAGGTGACAAACATAATGAAACTCAGCTCTGCTCTTTCTCTGGTGGCCTCAGCTAATTGTTTTTAAATGATATGTTGGTGAAACACATAGTAGAACGCGTGGAGATTCAGTTCACCATTGGGCTGAGCTAGACCAAGCCCCCCATCAGGCATATTTTAAGCAAAGTACAGACCTTGAAAAACACTCATTTTGTCTGTATTAAATTATGTTTCGTAAAGTGGAATGCCATCAACAAAAGAGATTTAGAAATATTTGTAGCTTCAAAGCCAAATAATATTAAAGATTGTTATAATTCTGCTCAATTGGTTAACTCCAACTGTTTGAACTAATAAGGGCAATTCTCATCACATTTATTTAATGTCTAAATCCTGCTGTTTAAGAGCATTTAAATCAAAGAGAGACTAATATTAACACTATTTGGAATCACGTGATCAATCTATAAATGGTTCTGTGTACTTAGTGGGAATCTGCCTACATGCAAAATGCTTCGACAACTGTTCAAAAGGAATAGTTTTCGAAAGTTCAAGGAAAATAAATTGCATTTCTTTTGGGAGATGAAGGGAACCAGATTGTTAAAACATTGTTCAAATGGGAGCTCTACAATTAATTATGCCGTAGAGGAACACAGAACACAGCAGCGTTGGATGCAAGGATCGTCCCAGCAATGTCAATAGCTTTTCTTCAGGCAACCAATCTGCAGCTACGAGCAACAAATAGGAGTGAGGGAGCAGCTCTTATTTGCAGCACGAGATGCTAACAATACACAATCATTGTAAACGTCCTACGATGTGATTGCAATGTCAGCGTTCCCAATAACAGTGGTTTTCTATTTCTTTCAGATATATATATTTTTTAAAATGTATTGGTATTTGTGGGCTATAACGGTGGTAGGTAATAATAATAATAACTATTTGTCATTTATATAGCGCTACGAACCCTCAGGTATCTGAGCTCTGCTTATTTATTACCCACGGTGTGTGGTGCTCATTTATCGAGCTCGGAAGGATAAAAGGTTGAGTTTGGCCCTGCCGGGATTCGAACCTGCATCAGCAGGCTCTGTACGGATGTCAAGTGGGCGATCTACTCGCTGTGCCACCTGACCAGTAAGTCTTTATAGTGAAATAAAACATAGACACTCGCAAAAACACACCAGTGCAGTGGTTTGCTGTTTTTGGTGATACTGCTTCGGAAAGACTTCACCAGAATGTATTTTATGAAAAGTATTTATGGAGCATGCACTATCAACACATTACTGCATAAACACATGGTCACGAATTTCAAAGAGAAGGTACAATCCACCAACTCATAAATGTACAGTGCAATAAAAATAAAGAACCCGCCTCTTAAAACCAAATCTAGCCATAACACAAATGAGTATTCCAAACAGCGACTATTCAGGAAAATAGAAAGTTTTCAATTATTTTCAAACGGCCATCACTGGAATAGGAGACCCCTGGGTAACAGGAGGACTACTCTAAAAACCTGAAGTGATATTGCAAAAATCTAATTTTTGTTTCTTGTGAACCATAGGAATCTAAAGGAACAAAATTATCTGACCAGTAGAGCTCTAATTACTAACTAAGAAAACACGTTTTCAGGCCAAAGAGGAATGAACACCTCATTGGAATGGCCTTATAGATCATAACGCATTAATTTAAATAAAACGCAAGCTTCGAACAGCAACCAATGTAATGATTCCAAAATCGGAAATATGAAGGGTCACATTTGCAGACTCCAGCAATTAATTTAGCTGCTGAATCAAAAACAGTTTTCAAAAACAACTAAGCAAAAACAGTCTGCTGAAAGAAAGGGCTTAATCCTTTAAGGGAGGGATTTATTTATTTATTTATTATTTTGGCATTTGTATAGCGCACCTAACCCGGAGGTATCTAGGCGCTTTCCTTAAGGAAGGTGGTTACATTGGTAGCTTGCATAGGTATTCAGTTACAATGGTTACTTGCATAAGTTACAGACATTGTTGCATTTAGTTTAATACAAGCATTAAGACTGAGGTTGCATATGTTTTGGTGTACTGCACAATTTGGAAATGCTCGCCTCATGGTATGGGGTGCTACATCAAACATGCATTTACAGGTAGGTAAAGAGCGACATAAGTTAGGGTGCACAATTTGGAAAGCCACGCCTCATGGTATGGGGAGCTACATGAAGCATGCAGTCACAGGTAGGTAAAGAGCGACATAAGTTAGGGTGCACAATTTGGAAAGCCGCGCCTCATGATATGGGGTGCTACATCAAACATGCAGTTACAGGTAGGTAAATAGCGACATAAATTAGGCTGCACAATTTGGGAAGACTCGTCTAATGGTGTGGGTGCTACATCCAACATGCAGTTACAGGTAGATAGTGAGCGACAATCCTCTCCAACCCCGGCTTTGCCACTTAGCCCCAAACATATCTACTTTATTATTGTTACAACAGACGGTTCTAACACACTGCAAAATACAACCCACCCTGTAAAGGAACACAGAGGTCAGACAGTTTCACGAATGAAAGGGATGCACTCTGGATATTGATAGGAGGGTAGTCGGTAAAGTAATCAGTCACTGGTCAAGGTTATTTGGTTTCAGCACCAAGGGAGCAAGGGGTTGTAAATGTCACAAGGGGGCTTTGGAGAAGGACCAGGGGGACAGAACCACAATGTACCTGGTGTTTAAGATGTCCTTGATGCTTGACAGCGTCAAGTCGGTTCCAGGACGCAGCTGCTGGTAGGTATTATTGATAATGTGAAACTTGAGCGTTTTTTGCTAAACAAAGCTGAAAAGAAAGTCTAGTGTCTCGTAAGAACCCATGTGCTTTAGCAGTCTTATTTATGGTTGGTGTAATCCCCCCAACCACATGTAAGGATACCCAGGATTTAATTTGACCTTTAACTGCTCTGGACCAAACAACAGAAACTCTTTTTTTAGAATTATTAAACTTCAGCTGAACCAATGCCATCTAGATCTCTATTGCCAAGAGGTAATACCCAAGACGACAATCTCATCCTGAGACAGAGGGCCTCATTAGGAGTTTGGAGGCAGCCATGCCCTTATTAAGGGCATGGCTGCCTTCAAACTCGCGTTTGGGTCCGGGTTCCCTGAATGGGGAAATACCGGGCCATTCTGACCTTGGAGGGCCCGGTATTTCCCCATTCAGGGGACCCGGACCATCCCCATTCCCATTCGAGCCCCCATAGGGCTCAGTGGGAATGGGGAGGGAGCTAACAACAGGCCCGTTGTTAGCTCCCTAGTCCCCTCGCGGGACCCGCAAAGGACGTCTGGGCTGACCAGACGTCCAGAGCGGGTCCCGCGAGGGAACCTTGTAATAGGGCAGTATGGGTTTAACGGCGCCGTTAAACCCATACCCACCACGGTCCTCATGAGACCCAGAGGGATGAAATTGAGTGTTGTCTACATATAGATGAATCAAGGCGTCATTCTCTGCATCAGATCCACATAAACATTGAAAATCATGAGCGAGATGATGGAACCTCGTTGACACACCACAACGCACAGTCAGGGATGCAGAAATGGAGGGCCACAGTTGAACAACTTCTGATATGTTAGTGAGGAAAGACTATAACCCCTCCAATACCACGTCCCCATACCCATGCAACAGGATTAGAGGGAGAGTAGTACCTCATGATCCACTGTGTGAAATGCCACAGAGTATCAGCAATGCAGTAAGTAGGCAGACCCAGCATCAGTAATGTGAAGAATGTCATCTGTCATTTGGTGGATCACATTCTTAGACTATGGTTAAGTCTAAATCCTGATTGATAAGCCCTAAGCGAACACTCCGGGTGTATATTTAATTTGTATTCATTTATTTTAATTGTATTTTATTGTTTATAGTGTGGACCTAGCTTGAGAGCAGCAGAGCGCTGTACAATGTGTGGGTGGCAAGGATTTGGGCTGGCATCTTCTAACAGTAGCACAGTACTGTGAGTTTGCGGTCTGTGCATACGCTGGGATTAGTCCTTGATCATGTGTTGTTGAAAAGGCCACGTTTTGAGAGATTTGAAAAACTGGAGAATTGTGGGGGCATTCCAAGCCAATACCGTGCTTGAGTTCCAGAGGCAGATGCATGACAAGAGAAGGATTGTCTGCAGATCCTGTGTGGACAAGTTGTGATTCGAGCCGGTTGGTCAATTTGCTCTGCGGGGAGTGTGTGCCACCAGAAATGAGTTTAACTGCAACGTATGCTGGTGTGCTATTTGTGACTGCTTTGTAAATGGTACATGCAGTCTTGAGCAGGATCCTGGCTTGCAAAGGAAACCAATGCAGTTCACCTAGGATGCAGGTGATTCAGTCGAATTTCCACCTACCCATAAAAAGATGTGCTTCAGTGTGCTTGATTGCTTTTAGTGGAGCCACGTGAGCAGATGGTTCCTACAAGGAGGGCATTTTCCCCATCGATATGCGAGACCAAAAGCATCTACTCTACAGTCCGGAGTCCTGCGGAGGGATGAAGGGTTTGATTTTGCAGAGGGTGGAGATTTGGGACAGGCTGCTTGGGCCTTCTTGGCTATGTATATCTAGAAGGGCAGGATGCTGTCAATGGTGAAGCATAAAGATTTTGCTGAATCTGGAAGCTGCATATCAAATATGTCTAGGTGCATGCTGAGCCATTGTTGAACAATGTATTGTTTAGTGGGAGCAACAAGGGGGCACTGATGGAGAGGAATTTGGTCTTGGATGGGTTAAGTTTGAGGTTGGCAGTCGTCATCCAGAACTGAGTGATGACTAGGTAATCACAGAGACAACTGATGTCCTGCGGGCGTTTACTCTCATGTACAACCAAGTATCATCCACGTATTGGTGGATGGCTATATCGGGAACTTTGGAGTGTGTGCAGAGAGACTCTGTGTAAAAGTTGCAAAGAATCGGTGAGAGGATGGAGCCTTGAGGTCCCTGAAGGTGACTGGAGTGAGTTAGAATGCAACATGTGGCAGCTTGAGGACTGGGAGGCAAACCTATTCAGGACAACAGCATAGAATCTCATCCTGTCGGAGAGGATTTAGTGGAAGTTATGATGGTCAACGGTGTTGAATGCATCCGGGTGGTTATGAGGGATGAGGAGGCATGAGGCACCCCTATCTACGATTAAGATGGTGCATGGTGGCTGTCTCATTGCTACACATGTGGTGGAACCCCAACTGATAGTAGGTTAGGAGTGTTTTGCTTTTGCTTGGCCACGTGAGGAGAACACTTACACTTCTCCAGCCCCAGGCAAAACAAGTTATTCGACTCAGACAGGCAAGAAATCACTCATAGACTAATTGTCATAATAAAACAAATGGCTCGTTATAGGCCTTTTATTCACACAATATATGTATGTATGAATTTAGCATACATAAACAAACATACACTTAGATATATAGAAATATAGATATAAATTGCTTCAAAGTTAGTAAAGACGCAGAAGACACCTTCATCTTGGCCACTATGACACTGCTTAATACCTGAGCAGGTAGGCGAAGAGATCACTCGTGCTAACGGGGTCTGAGGCGGAGCGTCCTCCCTCTCAGTGAGACTGCATCACCAGGGGGTCCAAGTTCTAACTAACTTTGCCACAGAAATGCCCTTTTCCTTATGGGAGGCATGTTGCCTCCCTTCTCAGTTGTGTCTGCCCTTGGCCGAGGAGCAGATCACAAGTGGAAGGGACATTCTCAGAACCCCTTATCATGCACCTGTATGACGATCCGACTCTCTTCCCGTATTCGTCCTGCAGTGGACCATAACTATTCTCCATAGCAAGTCTACTCAGCAATAATATTGATGTCCTTCCATGACCTTACCCTGATTTCGCTACTGAAATGCTCTTTTATTCTGCGAGGCCTGCGAAGACGCAGGTTTTTATTACCGTGATGGGAGATGAGTGTCCAAAATGGCTGCACACCGATACCATGTTGTTCTTGCTCACATTTTGCACAAGCATTACAAGGAGGTGGCGTTGTTTGTTTATGGGGGGTAGCTGTATAGCAACTACTTTCCCCAAGATTTTACCAATAAACAGGGGGTTCATAATGGGCTGGTATTTTTTGGAACTGAACTGACAAAGCTTCCTCTAAATTCTTTCTTAAAAAATGTAGGCTAGATACAGATACAGGTATGGTTTTCTTTAAAAGAAGGGCTAATAACAACTTTATTTATCTATTTTAGAAAATATCCTTCAAACAGTGACAAAGTCATAATAGTATGCACAGGTACCAATGCCTCTAAAGATAACTCTTTTACAATATTAGCAGGAAGCAAGTTGTCACAATAAAAAGTTGGTTACACATGACCAAATATCTTGAACAATTCTTCAAAACATGGCAGAGAAAAAAGTATCTAATAGATTAACATCTCATTCAGAAAATAAAGAAATAGAATCTTTGTGTGAAGCCTCACTAAAGTCAGCATAAATTCTGTTTATTTTATAAATAAAAAAACGGATTGAATCTATTGTGTATTTTAGTGAAATAATCCACCGAATGGCTTTTTATAGGCTCATAGCATTTCTTCACAGCCTCAAACAGAGTATTAACAGTGGCAAGGATATTAAAATAATTCATATATTTCTGCAGTGCTTATCATTTTTCCTTATCATCTATCTATATATATATAATGCTTAGGTATGTTTCTGTACTCAGTTGATGCAATTTATCAGTGTGAGGTTGCCCTCTGCTATCCAAATGGCAAAGTGCACCTTTGTGTGCCCTTCCAATTCAACAACAGCTATCATTTTAACAAACAGAATGAGCACGTTTCTACGCGATCACCTCACCTTCTACTATCGCAAACATTCGGAATAATTTCAAGTTACTTCTTTCCACTCCCACTTCTCTTTACACAGGGCAACGCGGTTCCAATGTCAATGAACAGTTAATTACTGTCTCAATGTTTCAGTCTCTAAAGAACAAAACAATGTAGGTTGAATGCCTCCTCATGACCAAAAACTGAAAGTAGGTGCTGTAATTATGCTACTACGCAATCTTATGCCATCACGGCAACTCTGCAATGGAACAAGGTTGACAATTATGCGTATGCAAAGACTCATAGAGTCCTGTGTAATCGATGGAACTTAGATACTGTTCTTATACTGCGCATACCTCTCATTCCATCTGATACAAATGAAGAGGGAGACATATATCTGGCTCTCATTGCACCGATACCACCCTCATCTCGAGATAACAGAAATGAAAGGTGTACATCGTTCCAGGCCCCCTCCTCCCCGTCGCCTATGCACCACAGATGTGAGAACCAATATTCACTCAGACAGCCATGTAGACCCTATCCTGATGATGTTGTTGAAGAGATACGTTTGCAGTTGATGGTGCAATTAGACTGACTGTGACTGTGCAAAAAGCTGATGACATCACGACTGAGACTATGACGTAGATGCGTTAGAAATGAAGCACATATGCATTCCTGATTAAATTGATTTTAGACAAAAGAACATACTTATGACCCACTTAGATAGAGGACGGATACACCTTTGCTATGTAGTAACCGCAAGTTGCGCATATGATCTGCTTGCTGATGCTGAACGTAGCTAGCATGAGTGGCCATGTAAATCAAGATGGAAGCCACAGCCACACTGGAATAAATGGAAGGCACTGAAGGGACTTGAGAATACAGAGAGAAGCCTGACACGCTGATTTTGTAGAGATGCGCAGACCAGGGTGCCTATGCAGACAGCGTCCATATTTTGGCCAAGGACACCGAGGGGGAGAACGTTCACATTAGCATAAGAGATAGGAAACCTGCATTTGTAAAAGCTGAAAATCCTCATAAATGTGAGCCAGAAAATTAAGTTTGTGGTCCCTGCACACATGATCTGAAGTGGAGGATCAGAGCCTATTCATTCAAACCAGACAGAGACCACTGTTCCCATCGAACTGACGACAGACAATACAAAAATAATATCAAGTTGAAAGCTAAATGTTTTGCCTCAAGGCCTAAAGATTCGGAGATGGCGACCTTGCTGGGTACAGCCAGCACCTTGAGGGCTGCTCCCACCACTTTGAATAGTTGCTCATGGGCTGGTAACTTTCCAAAGCGCCAAGGCTGAGAAGACCCTCTCGGACCAATTCATACCCACCGTCCAGGTTAGCTCACACTTTGTTGCAAGACCCAATGGTACTGCGCTAACCTGACATGCCTGTAGTTGCAACATTGAGGAGGTGATCACAGGAGGAGCCACCAGATATTATTTAGCCAATGAAAGCAGTGTACAATACTAACCAATCCCATCTTACCTTAGGTTTTTGCAATGTATCATTTTCTTTGTGATGTCACATCACAACAAATCTCAATGACAAGCATAGCCAATGATAAAGTTTTGGAAAATCATGCGTTATCCATAACTTGATCCCTGTTTCGAAAGCTTTTAATAAACAGTAAGATTTTACATTTTTCTGCCCTTTTTCATTTTTATGTGGGGGGATTTCCCCTGGACCAGTTCTTCTTGCGTGTATTTAGGGAACAGACCCTGTCTTACTTCACAGATATGCCTTTCAAATTCAAAAGAAGGTGGTTACCTATACGTTTAGCCTTTTTAATGACCATTAACAAGTCGCAGGGACCTATGCCCTTTCCTGGAAGCGATCGTGGTACTTAAATATTTTAGAATGAGTACAGAAGTGACCCTATGAATTACCGACCGATATTAAGCTTTAAGATGTACTAGAACGGCCTATGTTATGCCGGGAATGGCTAGTGATAGGAAAAGTAGTTATGCTGCTCATTGGTATGTGATCAAATAATCGCTCAATACCACGTCTTAAAATATACGCCAGTCAACAAGGTTATGGTTATTCATTTAGAAGAATTGAAATATTACAAATCTAAAGGTTTCTTAGATGTCCGAATTTTTGCAACTTTATAATCTGGTATTTATTGACGTTCATTTTGATCAGCACACTGTTTGTAATTCACTGTCTGAACAAAAGTGCCTTATTACGAGTTCTGAGGTGACAGTAATATAGGCACTATTTCAGAATACTGCCTCTTTTACTACTCTGAACAGTTACGGGTTTTATCAACAGTTTGACAAAAATTCACACAGTTGTGAGTGGACATATTACTACAATGGTGGTGGTGACCTAGGTGGAAATACTGCATGCAGTAGATCCACCCATGCTCAATGGATTCCAACAGGACTTCTACATGGACAATACATCTAACTCTAAATGATGTGGTAAATTGCTGTTACAACAGTATTCCAGTTTGGCTCTATTGGAACAGCTAAAAACTTCAACGAGGCACAGTTCGTTTAAATTACGAACTGTGCAATTTCCATGCATTGTCTGCAATGATCTGGAAGGCAGTATGGAAACTTTGCATCTGCCTTCCAGCCTCTCTGTGCAGAAAACGCACATGCATCTTTGCCCATATTCAATGTGGGGTCAGGGGCTGGAATCTGCTTGATTTGTACACCTGCATGGGGATTCATGTAAAAACTGCCTGCCTTGCACAGACACTGTGAGTAGCTTTTACATCGGTTTTACTTATCGGCTGTGGTTTCTACATGTAAACCCATGTCCACCCGGATTCTCATGCATAAACTACATCACACTGTAGAGCGGTGAGAATTGCATGGGGTGGGGGGGATGCTTACACTGAAGTGCAAGCATAATCCGTCCTCTCTGGAGTCCTCACTGCCATGTTCAGCACATACCAAAATGGCCTCCAATGTGACTTGAAATTGATTCTCCCTTAAAGAGTGAGCAAGGGACCTGAAGTTTTTTTTGTTGATGAAATCTGGATGGAGCTTTAGTAAAGGCTGTTATACTGTGGGGAAGAGCAGCAACGAGCCAGATACAAGCATCTGCGCATCACCTTGATAGGACTAAAGGAATGGCACTGGGGCTGGCATAAAAGACCATGCAAAACACTGTAACAATTATGTACATGCAGTAAAACAAGAACTACAAATAAAATACCAGACAACAGAGGGATGCTACTCATTGTTATGGGCTCAAATAAACCACAATCCCAGGCATTAAAATATATGCCAGACCAGCATGTTAAAGAGGAATTCATTTTTGCAGGAAAATCACATCAAAGTCACTTGCCGGCCCTTGCAGCAAAAATGGCAGCCATTCCTCGATGGTTCCTTGAGTCTTGAGTACTGAAAGTCGCATCCCCTGACTGCCATCAGTATTGACACACTTGTAGATAGAGCCAGGTTCCTTAATTGCCCATCTTCCTAACCCAGCCCCAATGGCCAGTGAGCTAAAATACGACTATTGCATCTCTTAACTTTTCACCTTACTCAGGTAACACCTGCTAACAATGATTATTTTGTAGCAACTTTCACCGCAGTATTATTTGCTATGGTTGTGCTTTGCTACCCATATGAAACAGATCCTTGTTGTATGAAAACCCTTGAATGTTACAAAAGCTAAAAAGAGGTCCAAGCAGATGGTTGCCAATTCTTGCAAAAGTCTCCCTGTTTTAAAAATGGAAATGGCCCACATAATGTTTTTAGTTTGCATTTATTTGGTTGGTTGGTTGGTCAGACACTTCGATCAGAAGTGTGTGCATTAAGCAACGATACAGACAGAGAAGGCATCCTCTTTTCAGGGTGCCTTTACATAGTCTCATTGATTATATAGTTGAAGGTGAGTCAGGGAAGTGCACGTTTAATCCACTGGAACATAAAAATTGACATTTAGTGACAAAAGGCATACATAGGTACAGGATTATGTAGTTAAACCAGTGTTTTGCGCTCACCTAATGTTTTATGAGTGCATTCGTGTAATAATACCTTGCAAATTAGATTATTGCAATTTATACAGTGTAGTTGGTTAGTCTTCAAAATATAGTATTTAATTTACATAAACACAGTCCAGCCAACACGTGTTTCGACCTCTGGTGTTTCTCAAAGCAGTCATTCGTACTAAGGATGCTGCAATGTTAGTGCGTATATAGTTTCCTCTAGGTTGCATGAATGTTCTCGAGTAAGAAATACGCAGAGTGCTATGCTGAATCGCTAAGCGCGACCACAATTCACTAAATAGTGACAATACCGACCTGGAAGGAGAAGCTACCCACCAGAGACACAGCAATAGCATAATATAGCCAGGCTATAATAGGGCTCAGAGCTATGTGCAAGTGAGTTTGAACATTCATGCAACCTATAGGAAACGATAGATGTTAACATTGGAGTATCCTTGCTACCAATGATTGCCTTGAGAAAGACCAGAGATAAAGCACGTGTTGGCTGGATTGTGTTTATGTCAATGAAATACTATATTTTCAAGACTAACCAACTACACTGTATTAATTGCATTAATCTAATTTGTAAGGTGTTATTACACTTATGCACTCATAAAACATTTGGTGAGCGCAGAACACTGGATTAACTACATAATCCGTTATTTTCTATTGGGTTTAGGGTAAGACCCAACTTTAACAGCTCTGCAGCGCACCTCATCTATATATTCTAAATATTTCGAGCCTGAGCCCACTCACAAGCAGCTTACCTTAACAATCCATCCATGGGTACAGTGTACTGCATTTATTATCATCACACCCTGCATGCCAGGGCCTCACCTCAACCCCAAAGCAGTCCAAATGGCCACATGGGGCTGTGGCAGTTTTTGCAGTAGAGAAGATTGTTGTTACCGACACAAGATTCTGGAGAGGGAAACACCTCCCCACAGCAGCACACATGCTTAGTATTGGATAACATTATGGCAACATGGAGTCACACATTGAGAAGTCTTTCAGTCTCTTGTTTAGCATTTTTGTATATTTATTATCTTGTAGAGATGATATATGAGCATTAAAATAGAATAGTCAAACAATAGAGTTGTACGCAGCAGTTAATTTTGACACATAATAAATACATCGTGCGAAGCAGTTAATTTTGACACATAATAAATACATCGTATAGCAACACAAAATGAGCAAGACATGTATTAATGTTGCGGTTGTCAAGATTATAGATAGGGCAGTGTGTTAAAGGCCCAGTGTTTAGAAATAGTACACAAAGTACATTCGAGTGAGGTCCGAGAAGGGAGCTGAAGTAAGTGGAAGATGGAGTCAGAAAGGTATTGTGGTGAAAGCGAGGTCAGTGGATCGACATCGCAAGATTGCCGCCACGTTGGATTTTTAGGTGCAGCCCACTATGAACAGAATGAAGGCGCTGATGTGGAGCTGCAGGTCTGTTTAGCTCAGTCCCAAGACAAATCCCCTTTCGACCCCCAAGTGAGAAGCCGAGGTCAGAAGTACCCACACTGCATAGATAAATGCAAATTGTATCTAGCTGCAGAGCTCGCAGGCAGTGGGAATGGAATGTTAGATTCAAGGAGGACAGGTGAGGATGCACCCTGTGAAGGACAAATTCATGAGAACAGGGCATGAGGTTGTTTGATGCCAACAGACCATGCAAAGATTTTTTAGCACTACTGCCCTCACCCAAGGTGCAGTCATCCCATTTGAACTACAAGTAGATGCCTGACCAAAGCAAATACATCCCTGAAATTGAAGCACAAGAGTGCTGCTCTGGTCAAGTCATTACCTGTCACCTGGGGTCTGAAAGAGATGTGGGGGAGCCGTGTCTGGAATGTACCCTTATTTGGGATAGGAGGCGCAGATGTGATGCCAGTAAATTTTTTCCAAGGTTAGAGGTGCAGCTTGTGTGTGCCTCATAGTCTGGTCTCATGAGAAGACCCATTGTCTTATCAAAGCAGAGTTGGCCTCGCCAGTAGGATTCAAATGAGTCGATATAGTGGGACACGTGCATAGGGGAATGGGATTCGATAAGATGTGGTCAATCAGTCAAGGGACTATAGGGGGGTATTAACATGATATAGGTGGTAGCCAATGAAAGCATTGGGATGACTTTGTAACATATGTATGATAATGTGCAGTGTTCTACTATATAACCTGTAACTTCTTGGAGCAGGATGAGCTCCATGTCAGTTCGGTTCTACAGGGCTGTCTTAGACTTTTGCATATAATAAACCTTGTTTTCCCATACAAAGCAGTGCAGTGGTCGTTTAGCCTTTTTGTATTATTTTTAACATACATATTTTGGGTCACGTCTCTCTTTACAGCAGACATTGTGACACAGTAACACTTAAAGTCATACTCACAGTCAGGTGCAGTATGGATTGGTGAGCCAAGCGACATGGGAGACTATACAGACCAAGCCCTGAATAACCCATGTGAAGGCATAATGAAGCAAGACATAGAGAACAGATTCTAAGTTCAAACAAAAGATCTTTACTAACTCAAATGTCAGGATGGCGGAAGGCCTAACTTGCCCTCTACTAAGGTGGGATTTCCCTACCTAAATAAGCTAAGGATAGTCTAAGTCAGTACGTTCTACTTAAAAGTCTGTGTCCAAAACCTAAAGCTAAACAATGTGTCGGGATGTCACAACCAAACAAACAGTGTTCAAACTAAAGTTCTGAGCTTCTTCCAGCTCCTGGTTTGCTCTTAGCTCCCTTCCCCAAGTTGTACACAGTTCCACAGAATGGTCTCGGGTTCCCGGCCCCCCAAGTTCAACACAGTTGCACAAAATGATCTCGGAGTACCATTCCCCAAGTTCAACACAGTTCCACAGAATGGTCTTGAGGTTTCTTTCCCCCAAGTTCAACACAGTTTCACAGAATGGTTTCGGGGTTCCCTTCCCCAAGTTTAACACAGTTCCACAAAATGACCTCTGGGTTTCCTTCCACAAGTTCCACAGGTTTCTAATTCACAATCACATTCACTTGTTTAGTTTGCCTTTTTGTTTTGTCACTTGAACAATCTTAGGCCGACCAGCCTCAGCCTCTAGATTTCTCTAAGTTTACTCCAAGTAAGGGCTCCTTGGTCTAAGCGCAGTTGCCAGACCACACGGTCCAATCATCACAGGTCACGCAACTGATAACCCTTGGCACTTTACAACAATTCATTCTTCCTCATAGGACTTCCTTGACTGCACAGAATTCCTTTCAGCACCTATGTCGCAAGTACAAATATGCTTCTGGTTTAGTTTAGCAGCTTCTTGCCTTTACCAACATGTGATTCTCACACACCTTCCTTTGTGATTTTACTCCTGGTTACCACCTTGGTTTCACACTATCCAGTAGTGTTTTGCTATTTACTTGTTTCACCTTGTTCGCAAATGCTGTCTCTTTAAATTCACTTTGTTTGTAATTGCACATCACTTTCTGTTTCATTCGAGTGATATTCTCATATTATTTTCCTTTGTTCAGTATTCAAATCTCATTACGTTCTTGACAACTTGTTCAGTATTCAATATTTCATATTCGGTCTCCAGACCCCTTTTCCAGATCATTCAAAACTCATTTCATGCTTGACAACTTGTTTGGTATTTGAAGTATACACGTAAGGCAGAGGGATTTATAATATGTATGTATTAATTATGTATATCTCCTACTGGGGATATGAATGAGACGGACTGTGTCCTTTTCTTGCAACCGCCGCTCTCTGTGTCTCTCTCTAACATTCCAATTCCCGTTCTGGAATCATATGATGTTATGGATACGCATAATACTACAGTATTCAATAGTTCAGATCGGGACCCCAGGCCCCTTTTCCATATCATTCAAAACTCCTTTCATGCGTGACAACTTGTTTGGTATTCAATAGTTTGGATTGAGTCTCCAGACCCCTTTCTATAGACTTTTGCTTGACCAGCATGAGCTGTTACACACACCATGCCCCTGGAGCGATGAGCGCTCTGGCCTGAGTGATGTTTCCCTGTCACTCACCGGTGTGTGGCTGCTCCTCCGGGTGCTTTGGTTTAGCTCTTGGGTTCTTGCTGGCTCTGCTCTCCCAACCATGGAGCTTCGGCGAGCAGGGCTCGCTCCCTCCAGACTTTCCGGCAATGTTCGGTAGCTTCTCTGTGTTCCCACTCTCAACAGGGAACACGCGGTAATGGGCTCCGCTCAGCTCCAGACCCTCTTGCAGCCAGCTCAGGCATTGGCATTTTTCTGGCTTCTCTCCAGTTGGCGTCCCTTTCACTGGCTCATACTCTGCCTACTCCAACTCGACTTGCTGCACTCTCCTGCCCAGCTGGTTCTCTCCTGTGCTGATTTTGTCCTCTTTTACATACCTGCAACCATTTAACAGATTGTGGTGAGAGTTCTTAATTCTCATTGGCTGACCATAGTTATTGTGACATGCCTGACACTCACAACAGTCCTCAGGCCTCCTTCTCATCTCAGTACTAGAGTGGTGAAATACCATGATAGTGTACACTACTCCTAGTTCCCTCTTCCTCGTCCCAGTACTATGATAGTCTGAATGGGGGAGAGTCACATTTTGACTGGGTGTCCCAAATTGGAAGGGGTATACAGATGCAGCAATGGTTGTTATTACCATCGGTTTGACTTTGTCGCTACAGCGCATTTTTTGAATTATTGTCTAAATACCGCTTCCCAAGCCATGATTATTGCACTTTGCAATGTGTGGCAGGTAGCGCCGTCATTATTTAAACCAAGTGGTTAAAATTAGTAACAAAATGTGTATTTGTATTTTATCAGGATTTATATTGCGCTTAAATCCAAAGCGCTTTAAATGAGGACATAAGAATACATAACAAGCATTAGCAGCAATGAAACAAGTAGCACAAAACAGTACTTAGAACAATTTACAAGAACAGAAAGGTATTGCATGACTGGAATGGGACCGAGGTGGGGGAGGTAGTAAAAATGTAGGAAGCGATGTAGGACCAACGTGAAAGAGATAGCTCAGGTATTATCATGGAGATTGGAGGAGGTAAGACTTGAAAGAAGTGTGGAAGGATGAGTAGGAGGAGATGGAGAATATGGGGAGGGGAAGACGGTTCCAGTGGAAAGGGGCGAGAAGTTGAAAAGATCTGAGGCGGAATGGGGCACATGGCAGGGGCAGAGAGTTAAGAAGGAAGAGATCAGCAGAACAAAGTGGATGGGGGGATGGAAGGTGAGGAGATAGGAAAAGTAAGGTGGGGCGAGACCATAGAGGGATTTAAAGACAAGGCAGAGGAAGTTGAATTTGAGAAGGGAGTGTAAGGAGAGCTAGCTTAGAGAGGCGAGAGAAGAGGAGATGTGATCATGAGGAGAGAGAAGACAAAGCACACGGATAGCAGAGTGGTAGATAGATTTGAGAGGGGAGAGATGGGAGGAGGGGAGACCAAAGAATAGAGAGGAGCAGTAGAAGAGTCTAGAGAACATGAGGGAGGAAATGAGGAGTTTAGTAGCATGGAAGGTAAGGAAGAGACAGACTTTACGAATGTTATAGAGGTGGAAGCAGCAAGAGCGGGTGGCGAGGAAGATGTGGTGGGAGAGGGAGAGGTTGGAGTCGATGTGAAGGCCAAGATTGCGGGAATGGGGAGAAATGGGGAGTTGGGAAGAGGAAAAGAGAATGTGTGAAAGAGGAGAGGGGCAGGGGAGTATTATCTGGGAAGAAAAGGACTTCAGTTTTGTCGGCATTGAGGGTCAGAAAGTGGGAGGACATCCAAGATTTGACAGCGGAAAGACAGGAGGAGAGCTTGAGATGGATGTCAGGGGAGAAGGAAGAAAAGGAAAAGAATAGCTGGGTATCGTCTGCATAGAAATGGTGAGATATACCAAAGGAGGAGATGATCGGAGCTAGGAAGGAAGTGTAGAGTGAGAAGAGAAAGGGGCCAAGGACAGAGCCTTGGGGGACGCCGTGGTTGAGAGGGTAGGTATGGAGACTGAAAAGGTGCGGTTGGATAGATAGGATCATGCACCCTCATTTACGTCTGAACGAGAAATGTTGTTATAATGTAGCAAAGCAGGAAAATATATGTATGAGTGTATGCCCTATGAGTTTTTAAACATGTTTTATGATAATTTTATTGCTATTTTGATGGCTAATGTATTAATTGTATTGAGACTTGAAGAAATCATTGAGATTATTAATAGGATTGTATATAGATAATAAGAAAGTGTATGATATTTTATGTATTAATTTTGTTGTAAAAGTTTTTTGAACTAAAAACAACAAGAAAATAAAAGAAAAATGGCGAAGAGTGAGGGAAGATGGTTTGCAACAGCCTATGAAGGCAGGGGGTGTGTAAGTTTGGTTCTCACCAGAAAAGGGGGGATGCCATGTATCACCTGCAGGGTTCCTCTCCCCAATCCACAAGGACCCTTAACCCAGGTGATCCACACTCACATTTCCACCCCCAGGGTTGGGATCTAAGAGCGATGGCCCTTCCCAGGCCATTTGAGCAGAGAATGATGGGGAGAAAGAAGTGAGGGTGCCCTCAGGTTCCTCACATACATCAGATGGAAAGCGTTATACACTCTGTCAAAAGGTTATGTTTTCTATAGGCAGTTAAATCCCCCTGCAAGGATTCCTCTTTTACTCCCGCTATTATGAAGCCACTTATCCTGGTCAAAGAAGTACAACGGGCAGCAGAGGATGATGTTATGAGCTATGCCGAAACACAACAACAAAAGAATCAGTCTTTCAGCAGCGGGAAAGTGATAAGGCTTACTTAACATATATCATGCTGTCTCTTGATGATGTAACCATGGAAAAGAAAAATATATGTTGCAAATATGAGTAAAATTCTTTATTTCAGCCTCCAAAATGCTGAAACAATCAAAAACAACAATACAAAAATTAGAATATGGATAAATTGGCAAAGTGCCATGTTCTAGCTCTATGAGCAGTTTACTGTCTCAGTTTGAAGGCATTGCGTTAGGTCAGATACAGTAGACAGACAAGTAGAAATGATTCAACTGTATTTAGTAAAGGAAAGAAGCCTCAACTGACCCTATATCTATGATGATGGGTCCCTAACTATAAAGAGAATAAGAACACTTGTGGTCATCAGGATGTCTCACATACACTTTGTCCTCTGTAAACCTTATTCTAACCTATGCTTGCCCTACCACTAAAACAAAACAAAATGTATATATACATTTTCTTTATTGTTGTCGGTTAAAACAAAGATTTTAACAATTTCATGTTCAACAAAAAAAAAACATTCACAGCATTTCTGTATAAGTAACAACACTGTATAAGAAGATAGAAACAGCACACAAATACGTTAAAAAAGATGGTTGATCAGAATAAGCAAAATGGCAAGCAAGTATAAATACATAAGCATTTAAATAAGATCCTGCTTTTCAAGGAAAATACTCTTTCAAAAAGGTAAAATCTCTTTTAAAAAGTGGAGTGCCGCCAAACTTCAACCATTATTACCATTAAAGATCATGGTGTGTTGCCACATAATACTGCTAAAAAGCATTCTAAAATCTTCTAAAAGGTGCTTAAAATAGAATATTCACTGTTCGGTTAGAGACTGACAATCCAATAACAGGTGGAACAGTGACTCGATGTTCCCCTCCATTTGACAAAATTGACAGGTTCTTTGGTCCCGGCCCACCTATTCTCTAGCACCCAGAATTTCTCTAGTTGGTAACAAGATTAACCTTAAACATAGGAGTCGGGACCACCAGGCAGCGCTTGGGAATTGGATCAGACAACGAGGAATTTCACCCAGTGATCTAGCATCAAGCAAAATTCCCACATACAAGTGATGTTTACAAACTTCTTGAATTTAGTATATCCAATCCAATTCCCAAAGATTTATTTTGGCTTTCTGAGGGGGAAAATGAATCAACTTGATGGTTACATTGTAAACTACCATTATTCCCTTACAGAAAGCCACCCGTTTATTAAGTGGCAAGCAGGTTTTCCTGTCCATTAGCTACTTTAGCTCCCACCATATTGTGTTGTCTTCACCTGAAATTATTTGTGTTAGCGTAATCAGGTTCTTCCAATGCACACAAACTCCTATGGAGGTTTGGGCCAATTAATTCCTGATGACTGCCCACTGGCAACCCGTTAGGGAGTTTCAAAACTTTCCTCCACAAGCAGCCTTCAAGTTTGGTCCAATTAGTTGACAAAATCAGCAAACATTTCTCTGCACTGTAAGTGACCACCAGAAGAACCATCTTATTATAAAATTCTAAAACCGGAATTGGTGAAAGGTCACCATAGCTTCTGTTCAATTGAGCCGCTTGTGCATCTATGGCTATGATTTTTGACCTTTGATGCGAATAAAGTTCATTTTGATTAAAATTATTGTAAAAATAAAAACCCAAGTATGTAAAATTGGCAACACGTTCAAGTTCGATGCTGGCCAAGACCCACTTGAAATTAGTGTATCGAAGTTTCCTTCCCAGGCAAAACTGGAAGAGCTTTGTCATGCTTACGTTGATATTTAAATTGTTGTCCTTTGTATATGCTTCCAAACCCATACGTTTTCCAAGCCCACACCGCTTACCTCAAGAGGAACTGTCAATATCATCAGAAACTATTGAAAAAAATCAGACCCTTGCTGAGCCTACAAAGCAGCACAACAATAGCAAGAGCCACAATTCTCTCCCGATTGGATTATGGCAACTCTTTATTAATGGGAGCCAGCAGCAAATGTCTAAAACAGTGCCAAGTGATCCAAAACAACACTATTAGAACAATCACCAGTAAACCTAAAAGAGAACATGTCACAAAGGACAGAAAAGATCTACATTGGCTGGCGATCGAGGAACGCATCATATTGAAAACCCTTACCTTAGTACATCGATGTTTGTATGCAAAAGCGCCAATCTACCTAAAAAAACAATTCACGTGGTATGAATCAAACCGCAACCTGAGATCAAACAAAACTGGTCTCATCCAAGTTATTCCAACAAAAAAAGCAAAAGGATTAGGTAGGGCTTTTACGACCAAAGCGGTCTTTAAATGGAACAAACTCCCTCCCACACTGAGATTGGAAACCAACCACCTACTCTTCAGAAAACAATTAAAGACACTTCTCTTCAAATAGGAGCTTACCTTAGTTTCTTCAGTTAGCCCTACATCCTCTCTTTGTCCTGTTTTATGTGGCCCCCGCCGTGTCCTGTTTCCTATATTTTAGTCTGTCTTAATGTAATGCGCTCTGATGCCTGCGGGCTGCAGCGCAATATAAACATACAAATAGATAAATAAATAAGTAGACGTTGCAGACCGATAGGCATGAAATCTAGCAAAATCATATCATCTGCATAGACAAGTTAGTTCATAGGTTTGTCTACCAAATGGAAAGGAAAACAGCGAATTCCAAAAAAAGCCATTAAATATCTGAGATAAAAAGACTAAAAAGAAGTGGCGTTAAAACAAAGTCCTGTTTAATGCTTTTCCTAGTTTGACTTGGTTTAGAAATCAAACCTTGTCCATTTAGTCTCCCTCTTATGAAAGTGCTGGAGTGCAGTGCAATAATCATATGCAATAGGTCGCTCGGACATCCCCATGTCTGTAATTTTGACAAAAGCCTATTTTGGTCAATGCTGTCGAAAGCAATGGAGAAGTCAATAAAAGCAATGTAAACAGGTTTAGACTTCTCCATGGCTTCCCCTTTAAACAGGCCCAGAATAAAACCATTGGTAGTTTATTCCCGTGCCCTTCGTGAAGCCCATCTGCTAAATGTCCCAACTCTTTGCCTATGCTAGTAGGTGCCATAGCAACAGAGATGAAAGATGCAAACATTTTCGACGGGTCATGTAGCAAGGCTATAGGACAATAGTTTGAAGGAGTAGCTTGAGGGCCCTTTTTATGAATTGGAACTATTATGGAGCTAGACCAAGAGTCTGGGACTTTCTTAGCTACAAGGACTGCACAAGAAATTAACAAGATCTTTGCCCAGAAATCTATGTTCCCTTTCATAACCAAATTGGACAGACCGTTCGGCCGGGGTGCCATGGACTTTTTACTACATGAAATCAATTTGTTTGTTTTCATATTCCAGATCAAGCCCCCAGGGACCCTCCACAAGAGCAGATACCTTAAATGAGTATCCTCTCCCATCATTGTATATTGTTCGATAGTGTTGGTCCATTTGGATTCAGGGATCGGGTATGCTTGTGCATGAGAAAGGGGCTTTGTGGCATACGTTTTTGGATACCAAAAATCCCTACTGTCTTTGCTAACTAGCAATTGAATTGTTTTATGTGAGTCCTTTATCAAGAATTTGTGTTTGTGTCCACATACCCAATTATGGGCCACTTTATCACCCTTAAGTCCTCGCAAAGATCTGTGCAATTACGGTTTTTTTGTACCTCTGGGTCATAAGCATGTTTGTGAGCAACCAAGGGTCTTTTTCTGGACTGTGACATTTGATCGTAAACTTTTTCCAGTAAAACATTAGACAGAACCCTTTTCAACATAGCAAAGAGATCACCAGCGGCAAACATACTATTTACAACTCTGTTAAAAGAGGTTATGCTTGACTGTTTCAGGATAAGCAGTTACCCCATTGATTTAGCTCCAGTTCCAGTATGTATATTGTTGGGGCAACTATTTTGGATGCTATCTGTCATTTCAGGAGTGGCTGAGGTGATCACTAACCATCTGCGGTGTGATGTGCAGGGACACCGTGTTAACAAAGATGTCCTCGCAAACAAAACAAATAATCCAACACACTAACCTGAGATCCTCTAAACCAAGTTTAATTGGCAGGGTTATCCCCCAACATGTTTCCGTTCATAATACAAAGTGACCATGCATCCATGAGTGCCAACCAGGAACTATCCTGTTTTACCACAGCATTACAACACATACACACACATACACATTCACACCGACCGTCGCCATTTGGCAGTGAGACACACAAGGTGCCACAAATGGGGATTTAATTTGAGTTTCTCATCGATTGCCATTTAAAAATCACACTCTCAATAGCATCAAAAAGATCAATCGTTGAGACCCTCGCTTAGTTCCAGTACAGATTTTGTATTAAAGTGTAATCCGAACTGGAATAAACTGCGGCATCCCACTCAAGCTCCACTGCCTGCACAAAACCATTTGTTTGGGCAAAGAGGGTGGCCGAAACAGAGATGTCATTGCAGATCCCAAACAACAGACCTGATGCAGGGCGCTCTCTATCCCCTTTGTATGCCGGGTTTAATAATAGGGTAAAACCTTCTATGATAGGAATGTCTTGGAGCCAGTTCTCCTCCAAACAGAACATTTCAACAGCAACCAAGTCCACACTTTCCTTTCAGAACAAGTGGGTAAAAACCCCTACAATTACAGGAGATTAATTTAACTTCTCTACTTGGAATAGTTAGTGGCTGCTATTGACGAGAATGCGAGCTCAAGGAAGCCCCAAGTCAACTCTAGATAGTGTTATTATTCCCATTGTGCATCTCCTCAGCTGAGCTCATTATCTGCTTTTTCAGACTGTATTCTCTAAAACACTTCACCTGATAAGGGAGCATTGACTCAAGGCAAACCCCATTTTTCTGCTGTTCTGAAGCATCTTGTTGATTAGAAAACATTGAACATTTTGGAGCAAAAATAGTAACGTCAAAACCCCAGTCTGCTGCTGCTACAATTTGGTCAAGAACTAAGCGAGAGGGCAAATGGAGAATGACCTTATCTAGGAGATAATCGTTCCAAAATTCAATCAGTGAGATATCTTTAGAACTAATATAAGAAAGTGTTGGAGCCGTCTTTAAGAGTTGTAGAACAATATTCCTGTTTACAGTTATTGGTTCCTGGTCTAATGGGAGTTTTTCCAAAATGAGACAATTCAAGTCGGCCAGTGTGGTAGGCGCATCATCATACACCCTAACCATATCCTTGTCCTGGACTTGATATAAGTGTTGCCTTTTCTCCTCCAGTGTACTAAACAGAGGACCCTTAAGGGGGAGTTGAGTCAGCTCTGTATCCGATGGTTGGACGTTGTCACAAATGGTATAAGAACAGCCACAGTTTTACCACTTTGACCCTCGTACCAAAGGGGTCTTCCATAACTCCCTTCGATCTGTTTTTGCGTTAGCAAGCCTGTCTCGGTCATGACACACTGGGCTTCACAAGAAGGATTTAATCATTTAGGGACCCCCCGCTAGCAGTCTTTTTTTGGGGACAAACTCTTGGATAACCCTCACATCAGGCAAGGGACACTGCACCGACTCTGAGGTGCCAGGCACCAGAAGAGTCTGTTTACTGCAGCGGGGAGTCTTCGTCTTTTGAGAGAGTGCATCGGGGTACAACATGGGGGGTCAAGGGTGGTTGCCAGGTCAGACACTAGCATGATTGAAAGGTAACGCACATTTCCTTGAACCCTTTGACGCGTTATTCCATCCTGCCTTTTTATTTTGATTTCTTTTTACTTTTTTGACATTTACATTTTCTACATCACCCTTCTTACTTTTCTTACCCATCCTCAATTTCATTCTTTGAAAAATGGGAAAATTCAATTGTTCCTTCTGTAAGGAAGGCAGGGCATCAACAATAAGACAGACACAAGTGACCACAGTTCAATGGTGTTTATTGAACTTCAAAAAGGGTTTGATAAACGCCTATCTAAGCCTAAATCTACCGATGGGAGCAAGCTGCGACCATTAAATAATAATAACGCATTCCGTCCCAGTGTTGTCTTTGTCAAAATAAAGGTCCTATACTAAAAAAAAACTATTGCCAACCCTTATCTCTAAATAAAAATAGTGTGGGGATTAATGTTATGATAAAAACAAAGTGTTCAAAATGATATGTCAGGTTGTTCAGGCCGTTGGCCTCCTTTCCCCATGTTTTCAGCACCGTACACAGCGTTTCACGCTTGCGTAGCACAGTCTCTGTCTTATTTAGCACGAGGATACAGTTCAATCATTAGCACCAGGGCCTTAGGTGCGCAAGTCCCCCGGATTTTAAAAATCTCTTCACTCAGAGGGCCAGATGCAACCAAACAAACACCAAGTTCTTTTCCTCCTTAGTTTTGCAAAAGTATTCACTTCGGGTGATTCACTATTCATCCTGGATACCCCTCATCCGGGCTCACATCCCTTTTCCACAATGTATGTCACCTTGAATCCCCCTCATCCGGGCCCAGATCCCTTTGAAAAATGTTCGTAGTACTATATTTACTCAGGCGACCCACGGTTCAACCCGGATCCCTCTCAGCCATGCTCAGATCCCTTTTTACACAATTAGTCTCCTAGGCCGGGCTCAGACCAATTTCAATTTACTTCATATATCGAAGATTTTCGAATGTGCACAGGGTTTGGCTTAACCTGTTGCAGGACCACTTCGATTTCACAAGTCCTCTTGTTTAACATTTGTCACTTTTTCGTTGGATACCTAACAGAGACTTTCGAATAAAGACCCACGTGGTGGTAGACCACTTTGTCTAGGGTATTGTATCTTAGCTTCGAAGTTCAATCACTCATCCGCTGTTTTGATTATATTCATGTTGCTTGCCATATAAGCTTCATGCACTGTTCTCTTCAATATTCTTTATACAATGTTGCTGCTTGAATCCTTGGTTTACACACATAACGATTTTGTATCAGTCGCCTCAACTCACCGGCTGTGCCGACTTCACTGGTGCTGCTTTGTTGTAGAAGCCAAGGAGAGTACCACGGCAGCAAACGATTCTCCCCGCCTTGACTATAAATGCAGGAAAGCCCTGGGTACCTCTGACACACAATGCAGGATTCTTTAGATTTGATTCCAGGCCTTACATTTCCTATTCTCGAAGGCTCATGAAAGATATAGGCTTTCGGTGAAAAGGTCAAGGGCACTTCCCTCATTGCAATCCTCTTCGGTCTTGCCGTCTTCCGCCTTGTATTAAACTGCCATCTTGGAACTGCTGCTTCCTTGTGTGCTTTGCCTTGCTCATGGTATGCTTTCGTGCTCTGCCTTTTATCCGTGTAGGGGAGTGTGATGGAAGTCAGGTGTGTGTAATGATCAGTGATTGCCTGACCCTGCTTGACCATTGTAGTGGGGCACATCAGGTATACGGCTCCGGTGTTAGTCCGTTTTCTTTCACAGTGAGCTGTCTCCATAGGAAAGTGTTTGTGTTGGAAAAGGGGGGGTGGGTTGGGTCCCAAAGTATCTTACCTGGTAGGATGGGGTAAAGTGTTACAGGGAAGGGGATACAGCATCTCACCATCCAGTATCCCACTTCCATTGCCTGAAGACCCCTCATCCTGGGGATCCTCCCACACTGTTCCACCCCCAGGAACTGGATCCAAGAACGATAGCCATAGACTGGCCACCTGAATGGCAGACCCCAGGGACTAGCGTGTGAGACACCTTCAGGTTTCTCACACTTCGCACAGTTCTCAACCACCACCACCACACTTCTCTCAGCCAAAAGCCCCAGAGCCACACTCAAACATAACAAGGATAACTCAACTACTGAAGGTTGTCATTCACCAAAGAGGTCACATGGGGGAGGGAACACAAAGACCCATCATCACACTCCATAGGCCCACTTAACCAAGCTGCCAAGCTATTGTTTATCAGATCCTCATCAGTCTGGACCACTGTATCCCTTCCAATACTGTCAAGGGTTGGCCTACAGTTATTACCTTTATAGAGCCCCTCAAGAAATGAAAGGTTAGCAGTCAGGGCATTCAACAGGGCTCTTTGATCACTCAAATCTTTACCAATGGGTTCCTGAAAACTTAAGCAGGGAACTAAGAGCTATGTTCAAGTAAGAATGATCAATACAGACAGATGACGTCCCCTTGGCAGCAATGTAAGGGACACTCTTAGATAGTGGAGAGTTAGCCCCACCAGGTTCAGGCCTGACAACACCAATGGAAACTGTTGGTAAGCTTCTGCTTACCCCTGCTTTTCACTGCATCACCCCCAGCTTCCCTGACTCCACCCGTGGAGCCCCCCTCATACCCACTTCCAAGACACATTTGTGCTTTTGCAAGGACAAAACGATTATCTGGATCAGACTGTGATGTGATGAATCCAATGGAGTAATTACGGATTCACCGATGGGGAACTCCTCCCATGTAGCCAGGAGTGGGCAGTCGCTACCTGATCCTAACCCTGGGGCGGTTATGTGAGGGAGGATTAGATGGGAGGAGACAACTACCGGGGCGATATTTTGACTTTATTGGACAAGATGCAGTATTAGCCCATTCCTATCAGGAAGACCCTCTAATACCTGAGATTTTAATGGCCTATTGTCATTCTGGTCAGGCCCCCACCTTTGACTCAAACACCCACAACTCACACATAACAACTTTTGTTTCTGATGTGCCTTTATGTGAACCTTCTGCCCTTCTGTGTTAAAAGCCCACTGACATCTATGGACTCCAACATCCATAACCCCTCAGGTACTGAGACGAGGAGAAGGATAAGGGAGTTTGTGCAAAGTGACAGGAGCTTGAAGTACATCATACAGGCTAGTTGCTTTTCCAAGTCGTCAGTGCGCGGGACATATAAAGATGCCAACTGCACTATTGAATCAAGCTGTGCAGGAGAAAATGTTGAACGCAATGCTGCGGCTAACGAATGTGAGGCACACAGACAGGTGTGGTGGAATGGAGAGGAGTGCTGGGACAGGAGGAGAAACACTGTGTGTGAGCAAGAAGGGCAGTGGAGATGCCAGGACCCGTGCAGGAGCTCCTGTATGTTGGGCCGCTCCAAGAGGCAGCGTTGTCCACTCCGAGCCGACAAGGAAAGCTGGCGTCTGACCATGGAGAAGCGCGGGATGCTGGAAGAACATACGCACACTACAGAGTGCAAAGCGGCTGAAGGAACCACATCGCAGATGCGCGAGCAGAGTTGGAGATGCTGGAAACAAACTGTGAGTCTGACCAAAGCAGCTGAGCACCGTGGGGGGTTCCAAAAAGCATGCCAACAAATGTTTGAATGGTACGAAATTGCTGCTGCAGAAAATACCCGAAGTTATTTTGATTGCAGTCAAGGCAAAGTCCAAATTCAACACCCAATAACAAGAATGTTTGAATGCAGACAAGTGCAAAAGCAAACCCCAATCAAGTACAGATGCATGAGATGCTAGTATGGGGGAAAAGCTTGAGCACATTTTACCATAGGCAGATAAATCAAGCAACTCATGGTATATGCTATTGTGGTATAGCAAAGAATTTTAACACACATAAGAGTCCTGGCAGGCGAGCATACTAGGCTGCTGAAATTGTATAAAGATGTCTGGCAGGGGAGTGTACCAGGCGATCTGCAAAGTTACAAGAAATACTAAAGAAAGACTGTTACAGAACCTATTGTTTAAACAATATCATTGTGAGTCCTTTGAAGACACAAATAACTTAGCTAAAGAGACATTTTTGCCATCCTGTTTAAGAATCCAGAGGAAGGAGACCACCCTCTGGATCCAAGTGTCTTTACCTTGGAGAACATTTTGTTGAAGACATTTTCATACTTTAGGGTTTTAACACTTTTGGCAACATCAGGTTAAAGACATTTCCCTACACCCTTTGTTGGTTTGTTTATAGTGTTAGGGTCAGGAGAGGATTTTCGGACACAAGGACAGCTTTTCAGTTGCTGACATCCTGACAAAGACAGATCCTTAGTTTTTGGTCTCTAGGTAGGGAAGAGCCTCTTCAGAATAGGCCCAGAGAGGTGTTTTTCCCAACCCAGCTTTATTTAATAAATAGCTTTAACCAAAACATGACAACTTTGTGTCTAGCTTTCATTTCTGACCCCTAAGAATGAGTGGAGCAAGGGAAGGGGGCTGTAAAGGCCCTCTAACTCCATTTGTTGCGTCAAGGGTCCTACCCCTTGTACGGTTGAGGTAGACACAGAAGTGATTGTAGGTGGAATGTCAATCCGGAAGTCATGTAAAGTTTTAGGAGAGCCTATTAGATAGACGGAGGGCTTATTCAAGGGGGGGGGTCGCCATTTCAACACACTCAGGAATGCTGTTTTGGCTCAACAGTAATTTACTGGGGACAGTAACTTCTAAAGAAACGTGACTATTCCTTACATCAAAAGGTTCCATGTGATCTAAATGGGTGATGATTTCTAGATCAGTGATCTCCTTAAGCAATCCTTTGCTTACAGAAAGTATATTTAAGAAAGAATCGTCAAGGTTCACAGTCTCCTTTGCCGACGTAACATTTGCCTGTAGGGGATCCCCCAGTTTTTTTCTGTATGGACTATAGTTCCCGGTGGAGCATAATTTGGAGTTAATGATAAGGCAGGTTTTTTTGGAGTAGAAGCATGAAATAAGGCTGATGGGACAATTTGGCCGGATGATTTAGCCGTGCCAGCCATCTCCGTTCAAGCTTCCTGAGGCGCTGATATGTTTGCAAAATTAACGGGGATATTAGTATGTGTTAAGTGAGTCTTGGGGCTTGAAACCTCTTCTGTTCACCCCACAATACCACCTGGGGGGGAGCCTGGATGGCCTTTACTTCTTAGGCTGTAGTTAGACATCAGGAATAAAAGTCAGGAAGAGCAGATAATCCAAACAATGTTCCTTAGACAAACTCAGTAAAACGCCAGGCAGAGGAAAGGCGCGTAGTTAGTAAAAGGTAGGTTAGCATGCAACAGGTATTTTCACAGTGCCACAAGTAACCAAAAGCCAGTATGTTTTGTCTCTGATAAATCAGCTAGGCAGGACAGCTAAGAAGAGAAAAAAAAAAACTGGCCACAAATGGACCACTCGTCAATGCAGCCTAGACCGTTAGCTCGACCACAGCCGGCAGAGCGTGTTGCAAAATTGGGAATCGAGATAAGCGCTGTTTATGAGTCTTAGGTCACAACTCACCAAACCTCCGATGTTTTATCTGCAAACCACTGGAGGACACCGGTCACTGCTGAAGTCCCACCATACTACCGGACTGCCAGACTGCTGTTGCAGGACACTTCCACAGCACTTCCACTGCATCATACATATGAAAGTAAATAATGAAAAGGCGGGCAAACCCTCACCTCTGCCACTGAGTAACCTATAATGCTTCGACGGCCTCACCGCAGGCCTTGCTGCAGGCCTGACAGAAGTGCTGACAGCACTCTCCAGCACTCCACGTCCCTCCATGCTGCCCCAGTGTCTTTGAATGAATGAAGTGTCACAAGTGAAACTGTCTGATCAGCAACAGGCACTGATGCACACGTGTCCACAATGCAGTGCTGATAGCACTGTCCAGCACTCTGAGCCGAACTTGTCCTTTTGAATGAATTAAGTATCACAAGTTAAACAGTCCGACCAGAAACATGCTCTGATGCACACATGTCCACAACACAGTGCTGACCGCACTCTCCAGAACTCCAAACATTTATATATAGCATAGCCTACATCATTTAAGACTGACTTTACATTGGCTTGGATGTCTGGTTTCTGACCTGCACCTGCTTCTGATTTCAGTTCTCAGTGTCTCTTAGGCCCTAATCTGTTATGAGTTCTCAAATGTTTAACCCCTGGAAAAGGTTATTTGGAACCCCTGTTCAATGCGTCGTCTTAACAGCTGAAACCATTCTTCTCGAGGTTGGAGTAATCCTGGTTTGGTATTCTGCAGTCCTTGACAAACACAATATGTCTCTGAGTTATGCTTAGCAAAACAATTGCTGTTCTTGTCTTTCTTAGCTTGGCTCACTCTTTCAGACCCTTCAGGCCGTCTGTTTCTTGTTGTCTATTAAACCCCTTGCTGGGTATTCTCAATAGCGGTTCCTCACCTGCTTGCTGACCTTTGGCTTTCTGATTCACATTTATCCCTTTCTAGGATACTTTTGGTTTTCACCCCCTCGCTCGGTTTTCCTCTCTCTTGTCATGTTCTCGCTTGTAGCCCTTTGTGGCTTTATTAACTCAGCTTCCTCATCTGTAGACATAGGGCCTCATTACTGGCATTCCGGTGCTACTGTGTCCGTGTAGCACTGCTGCCGGAATCTACGGTAGATTCTGAGTCAGCATGCACATGCTTACTGGCAGGGCAGTAACGGTAGTACCGGCATGCCGGTAAAAGCCCCTAAACCCCGAAAGCGGCATCCTCGATGCCGCAGACACTGACTCCGGTACCGATGAGGCCGTAATCACTGGTACTAGTAATATCGGCACCGGAAGCAAAGTCATCATGCCGGAACGGGAAATCCACCGGCGGCCATCTTTAAAATCAGAATCCATTGAAATCCTCGTCCTATAGCAATTCAAAGTGCACAGCTAGACTGAGGATTATGTCAGCGAGATGAGGAACCGTTCGTCGGCGCAAACCCAGCTTTAGTGAGGCGGAGCACAACATGCTTGTGGACACTCTAGTAGAGCATGCAGATGTTGTGTTTGGAGGAGATCTGCGCCGCCCAGCACAGATTGGGAAGAAGGCAATATGGGTGGAGGGGGCCACCAAAGTGTCTGCGGTGGGGACAACACCCTGGACTGTGAAAGACTGCCGTAAGAGGTGGAACGACTTACGTCTCCAGGTTTGAAACCTCCTCGCAGCCGATAGCAGCCAGGGGCAGGCCAGAGGAGGTGGTGCGCCATCCTCAATCAAACTCCAGCCATGGGAGGAAACCTGTAGCTCTGTCATACACATGGAAAGTATCGACGGGGTTGGAGATGCAGAGACAGGAGCAGTGTCATCAGGAGATGCCAGTGAGTGCCCATGACTTTAATCCCAAATCACACAAATGTCTCCCCAGTGCCAATGGTGAAGTCCTAATGAAAAGTCATTGCCACCAGATCCCTGCTGCCTTTCCACACACCAACAGCCTCACTGCATGCAAGTATGTACCTGCCAGGAAGACAGGCAACAAACCCCACTGATACACCCCACATGTCCCCGGTAATGCACACACAAGTACCACCAGCATGCACAGACACACATCACTGTCCACCAGCTGCCGTCAGCGCTGTGCCACCACATGGCCCAATCCACGTCATGGCAAGATGCACACATCATTAACACCAGTCGCCCATCTGTCACTCCCACCATGTCTCTTCCCGCAGACTCAACATCAATGCAGCAATGTACACAAGTTGACCACATCCTTATCACAATCAAACTGTACATGTCACAGAGCCACGGCCGCATGGCCACAACATCCAAGCCACTACACACCAGTACCCCAGCCAACAGACACTGCACCATCCATGTCCACACTGCAAATATGTCCCCACACTGCTTCCCCCACACAATCATGTGTGCACCATGCCATGTCCTACACCATAACCATGACAATACACATGACTATGAATGTACTAGCTTTGATGTATGTCACATGGATTCACACACATCAATAATGCCCTGCTTCACTGTCCCCCACAGGCACATCATCTGAAAGCTAGGGTAAGCTATCCAGAACACCCACCTCCACTGCAGCATGTGGCCAGTGCACAAAATCTACCATCACTAGCCAGGAGCCAGGCACCAGCGCCATAAGACCAGAGCGTGCCTCTACATCTACCACTCATCCCCCCAGCTACCACCATACACCTACTGGTCAGCAGCCCCACAAGTCCACAACACCTGCGGCCAAGCATCCCCTCAAACCAACACCACCACTGGCCAAGCCGACACATCAGCTGAAAACACCAGTTTCAAAGGCGGCACATTACCAGGAGGATCCAGATTCCCCAGTCCTGAGCCTGGAAGAATACCCACAATCCCCTTTCCACAGCCTGCCAGAAGCCCCACAATCCCCTGTCTGGAGCCTGCCCGAACATCTGGATTCCTCCACACCCAGCCAAGCACCCCACACAGAAAGTCCAACGGATGACACAGGAGCATGTAACACAGTCGAGGCCAATGGGGCAGGCACACAGAGCGATGTAGCACAGGATGAAGAAGCTGTGTTCACCCCTCAGGCCCCTGCAGCCCACCACCCTTGCCACTGCCCGGACTGCACCACATTAGGGACATTGAGGGCCACCTCAGTCGAACGGAGGAGCGTCAAGAGGCTCTGCATGCCCTATTCAGCTGATACTCACAGAAGCTGAGTTGACACGCCAGACAATGCAGGACACCTCCCGCAACACTGTGCGTATGCTCGGCAGGGCACTAAGGGCGTATACCAACTAGCAAGGCGTGTGCGTGAGGGGAATGAGGTGATGTCATCAATGACAGAGTCCGTAAACATGCTGGTGACCGCAATTGCCGAGCAACGACACATGATAACACCACTTGGCCCATCTGCTAGCACGACACCAAGCAGCTCCACCCAAGGAAGCCCTGTGCGTTGCTCGCAGAGACTGAATCGGCCGCAGGGGCCTCACCCCCATCCACCAAAAAGGGGCTCCAAATAGGCCATGTAACCAGTGCATGTGTGGATGGTGTTGCTGGTAAGGGGATGTGGGGGTTATGGGGGAGGTGGCAGCGGGCGTGTGGGTGGTGATTATGGGTGTGGGGGTGGTGGAATAGGGGTTAGTGGGGGAGGAGGTGTTGGGGCATTGTGTGTGGGGCTAGTGGAGGAGGGGGTGTTGTGGCTTTGTGTGTGGAGCTAGTGGGGGAGGGGGTTTTGGGGCATTGTGTGTGGGGATAGTGGGGGAGGAAGTGTGGTCTAAATTCAGGGGGATAGAAGTGTAAGGTTAAAAAAATATAATCCGTACATAGTTCTTCATTTTTAAATACACCTGGTGTAGCAAAGAATCATATGCCTGGACATTGATTCTTGAGGGTGTATCAATTTAATCATGCTCAGTGTCCAGCACCCAGTGTGACCCACGCCGAGTTCCATGTCTTCCACATTCCATCAGAAGTAATTGTCAATTAATGCATGCCGTGTGGCATGTCCATCATGGCCATGGTGGTGCTGAGGAATCCCAGCATCTTCATCATCCTCATCCTCATCCTCAGGTGGCATCATGTCCATGTCAGGGGGCAGGGGGACATTACGCCGGATGCACATGTTGTGCAGCATCGCACATACCAGCACAATTATGCCCACCTTCTCGGGACCATAGATGAGTGCTCCCCACGACTTGCTGAGGCAGCAGAACTGGGCCTTCAACAGGCCAAATGTCTGTTCAATGGTCATGCGAGTGCGTGCATGTGCACAGATTTAGGTGTCATGATGCCTACCTCCAAGGAGCCAGGTCCGACCCAGCAACCCCAGAGGCAGGCATCATTTCCCCCAGGGAAGTGCCAGCGGGCCCAAGCTGGGGCTCTTTGGACACAGTCCTGGCGCCCTAGGCGCCAGGCTCATGTTGGACCCCTGTCCTGGCGCCTTAGGCGCCAGGCTCATAAAGCTAGACATTTGTTCAAGTGTTTTAAGGTGCACTTACCTGATGCAGACCATGCTGCTACATCCAGGCCCTCTTGAGGCCTGAATGGAACTACTTTACCTGTGGACCTACTTTCCCCTGGGTGTGGTCGGGGAAGGATACATACCTGATCGGTGGAAGGATACATACCTGGAACTTCTTCCAAAGCTATTTAAACCACGCCCGATCAGCAACTCACGCTTCGCGCTGTTCTGCTCCTCGCAGCTGGACGCTCACCGTGTCAGCTCCTGCATCTGGACTTCAGCCACGCCTGTCAGCATCCTGGGTCACCTGCTAAGAGAGAATTGGAGAGAAAGAAGACCCTACCTGCTAAAGCTGCATCACGGAGACTTCACACCGACGATCCTGAAAGGGAAGACATCATTTTAAAAGCATTTCACTTCGATCGCTGCAGCGCTGCATTTCACTCACCTTTCCTGGGCACCTCCATCTTCAGCAGCGATCATCCAGATCCGCAGCCACTTCCCAGAGCCTAGAGAGAAAAAGACAAGAACACAAGGCGAGAGAAGGAAGGGAATAGGAAAAGCTCAGTTTCCTTCTAAGACTTACCTGTTGGGTCATTCCCATTTCATTTCGGGTCCTGCCGCTTCCTGGCATTCCGGACCCCGGCCCCTATGGGGAAAAAAGACAAAGACATTGAATGAGCGAATGCAAAGACATTACCCGAACGCTCATCCAGAACTTACCTGTCATTTACTGGAACTGCACGTTTCACTTCGGGTCGGCGCCATATCTCCGGCATTCCGAACCCCGGCCCCTAAGGGGAAAAAGAGTTAAGCGTTATCGCTTGCTGCAATAAGACAATGAACATTATTATTAAGCTTGAACTTTTGAACTTGCTACAGAACTCTTACAGCGCCTTACCTGAATAGTCAAGCTTATTTGAACTCCCATCAAACCTCAATCCAGTGAAGTAACTGGGTTTCAACGCGCCCCTGCATCAGAAGCAGGATGGAGAACTCATCCTTCCAGACCCTAAGGGGAATATTCCTGCGAGCCAGTGAGTCCATCTTCAGAGTCCTGCGCTTCACCATAGAAGAAGCATCAGCACTTGAAGCAAGACCTGCGCCTCCGTGGGAATCAGGTGAGCGTGACAAAATGCGAAGCCTACCCACAATTTCCCACCCGGGCGCTATGGAGACTTCCGAGACAGATCAGCTGGCCCAGCGTTTGGGGGAATTACGGGCAGAAGTGCACTCAGCCCGCCAGGAGACTAAATCTCTCAAAAAAGAACTGATCCTATCCAAGGAAAGAACAGATGACCTGGCCAAAAGGTTATTGCAGGCCCAGGCAGGGCACACTCCTTTACCTAATTCCGGAGATACTTCCACATCAATGGGTTTGAATAACCCGGTACAAATCAATCTACCTGGACACATGCCTTTGGCCCCGCCTGAACGTTTTGCGGGGGATCCCAAGAAATATGCCGTCTTTATGAAGCAATGTCGTTTACACTTTCTATGCAGACCCGGGGCCTTCCCTAACGACCAGACCAAGGTAGCCTTTATACTATCTTACCTCAGTGGCAGTGCTGCCGATTGGTCTATTGATCCATTGTTAAATCAGGATGATCCCATTCTCCAGAATTTTCAGGGTTTCCAGGCCAGCATGGAAAGATTGTTTGCTCGACACTCTGAAGGACAGGCCCTTGATAACGAACTGCTATCCTTACAACAAGGTAATCAGGATCTTCTGTCCTACGTTGCCACCTTTAATAGACTGGTTGTGGAAACTGGATGGCCAGAAAACAAAAGGATCACATTGTTTCATCGAGGCCTGCGCGGAGAGCTTAAGGATGTTCTAGCTCAGATAGTAGTTCCACCCCAGGTCTGCGCAGACTACATAGACTTGGTGGTTCAACTTGATCACAGACTTCAAAATAGAAAAGCAGATCGGTTCAAGTACGAAACCTGAGTACCGATCAAAACCCACGCTAACTCCAAGAGTACCGACGTATCCGAACCTATGCGAATCGGCGGTGTTAAAGGACCATTAACACAGAACGAACGAGAGAGAAGGCGGCAAATGCAACTTTGCCTGTATTGCGGGACTTCTGGTCACTTTCTTCGAAATTGTCCGGTTAAACCACCTAAGAAGGAGTTTGGAGCCACTGATAACGATTTATTGACACCTGATTCGGGAAATGACCTAGCCCGACAAGCGTAGGGGTCCGCTTGCCGAGCTTGAAAACAAACTCTTTGACCTCGCATTTTGTCATGCCAATGGTGCTTGTGAACCCAAAACAGCCTCAGCTGTTGCATGCTATAAAAGCATACATCGACAGTGGAGCTATTGGAAATTACATAGACCGTGAATTGGCTTCCAGGATTAAGCTCCCTCTCCGCCCGAAAGTAACCCAAGATGTCATTACTACAGTAGATGGAACCGAAATAGCCTCAGGGCCTGTAACGCATTCCACTGTTGAAATGACACTGGTGGGTCAGGATGGACATCGGGAAGCAATCGTGTTTGATGTGATAAAGGCCCCGCAATTTCAAATAATTCTTGGAATTCCTTGGTTAGAAACACATAATCCCAGAATTGACTGGCGAGCAAAGAAGATAAGGTTTCCTGATTGTGAACCGACTTGTTACCCAAGAAATCCAGTTATGGGTCTAGCCTCAGCAACTTCCACCCCTGTACAGCTACCGTCAGAATACCAAGAATTCCAAGACGATTTTCAGAAGGAACAGGCTAACATGTTACCTCCCCATCGGTCTTTTGATTGCCAAATCGATCTGGTACCCAATGCTCAACTACCTTGTAGTAGGATTTATGCTCTTACGGAACCTGAGAACCTACATTTGCGTCAGTATTTAGATCAGTACCTAGCCAATGGTTTTATTCGCCCGTCCAAGTCTCCTGTCTCCTCAGCTCTGTTCTTCGTGGCGAAAAAAGAGGGCAACCTTAGAACATGTATAGACTATCGCGCCCTAAATCAAATAACGATTAAGAATCATTATCCTCTGCCCCTGATCCCTGAGCTTATCGACCAGGTGAAAGACGCTTGTGTGTACACCAAGTTAGATCTCCGAGGAGCTTATTACCTGATGTGTATAAAAGAAGTCGACGAATGGAAGACTGCATTCCGCACCAAATTTGGACTCTTCGAATATCAGGTGATGTCCTTCGGTTTGTGCAATGCACCTGCTGCCTTTCAGTACTTTATGAATGATGTTCTTCGGGAACTTATCGACGTCTGTGTCATTGTTTATATTGACGACACCCTGGTGTACTCCTCTTCAGAATCCGATCACAGAAAACATGTTAGGGCAGTTCTTGAGAAATTGCGCCAGCACAGACTATTTGCAAAGCTCGAAAAATGTGTTTTTCATACCACAGAAGTGGAGTTTCTCGGATTTATCCTGACACCTCAAGGAGTCCGAATGGACTCGCAAAAGGTGGACGCCATCCTCAAATGGCCATCTCCTAGCTCGGTGAAGGGAGTTCAGAGCATGCTCGGCTTCGCCAATTTCTATCGAAAATTTATCCCGGAATTTTCCCGAACAGTCCAACCCATCACAGCTCTCCTAAAGAAAAACAAACACTTTGAATGGACTCCCTTCAGGCCGTCTGTTTCTTGTTGTCTATTAAACCCCTTGCTGGGTATTCTCAATAGCAGTTCCTCACCTGCTTGCTGACCTTTGGCTTTCTGATTCACATTTATCCCTTTCTAGGATACTTTTGGTTTTCACCCCCTCGCTCGGTTTTCCTCTCTCTTGTCATGTTCTCGCTTGTAGCCCTTTGTGGCTTTATTAACTCAGCTTCCTCATCTGTAGACATAGGGCCTCATTACTGGCATTCCGGTGCTACTGTGTCCGTGTAGCACTGCTGCCGGAATCTACGGTAGATTCTGAGTCAGCATGCACATGCTTACTGGCAGGGCAGTAACGGTAGTACCGGCATGCCGGTAAAAGCCCCTAAACCCTGATAGCGGCATCCTCGATGCCGCAGACACTGACTCCGGTACCGATGAGGCCGTAATCACTGGTACTAGTAATACCGGCACCGGAAGCAAAGTCATCATGCCGGAACGGGAAATCCACCGGCGGCCATCTTTAAAATCAGAATCCATTGCAATCCTCGTCCTATAGCAATTCAAAGTGCACAGCTAGACTGAGGATTATGTCAGCGAGATGAGGAACCGTTGGTCGGCGCAAACCCAGCTTTAGTGAGGCGGAGCACAACATGCTTGTGGACACTCTAGTAGAGCATGCAGATGTTGTGTTTGGAGGAGATCTGCGCCGCCCAGCACAGATTAGGAAGAAGGCAATATGGGTGGAGGGGGCCACCAAAGTGTCTGCGGTGGGGACAACACCCTGGACTGTGAAAGACTGCCGTAAGAGGTGGAACGACTTACGTCTCCAGGTTTGAAACCTCCTCGCAGCCGATAGCAGCCAGGGGCAGGCCAGAGGAGGTGGTGCGCCATCCTCAATCAAACTCCAGCCATGGGAGGAAACCTGTAGCTCTGTCATACACATGGAAAGTATCGACGGGGTTGGAGATGCAGAGACAGGAGCAGTGTCATCAGGAGATGCCAGTGAGTGCCCATGACTTTAATCCCAAATCACACAAATGTCTCCCCAATGCCAATGGTGAAGTCCTAATGAAAAGTCATTGCCACCAGATCCCTGCTGCCTTTCCGCACACCAACAGCCTCACTGCATGCAAGTATGTACCTGCCAGGAAGACAGGCAACAAACCCCACTGATACACCCCACATGTCCCCTGTAATGCACACACAAGTACCACCAGCATGCACAGACACACATCACTGTCCACCAGCTGCCGTCAGCGCTGTGCCACCACATGGCCCAATCCACGTCATGGCAAGATGCACACATCATTAACACCAGTCGCCCATCTGTCACTCCCACCATGTCTCTTCCCGCAGACTCAACATCAATGCAGCAATGTACACAAGTTGACCACATCCTTATCACAATCAAACTGTACATGTCACAGAGCCACGGCCGCATGGCCACAACATCCAAGCCACTACACACCATTACCCCAGCCAACAGACACTGCACCATCCATGTCCACACTGCAAATATGTCCCCACACTGCTTCCCCCACACAATCATGTGTGCACCATGCCATGTCCTACACCATAACCATGACAATACACATGACTATGAATGTACTAGCTTTGATGTATGTCACATGGATTCACACACATCAATAATGCCCTGCTTCACTGTCCCCCACAGGCACATCATCTGAAAGCTAGGGTAAGCTATCCAGAACACCCACCTCCACTGCAGCATGTGGCCAGTGCACAAAATCTACCATCACTAGCCAGGAGCCAGGCACCAGCGCCATAAGACCAGAGCGTGCCTCTACATCTACCACTCATCCCCCCAGCTACCACCATACACCTACTGGTCAGCAGCCCCACAAGTCCACAACACCTGCGGCCAAGCATCCCCACAAACCAACACCACCACTGGCCAAGCCGACACATCAGCTGAAAACACCAGTTTCAAAGGCGGCACATTACCAGGAGGATCCAGATTCCCCAGTCCTGAGCCTGGAAGAATACCCACAATCCCCTTTCCAGAGCCTGCCAGAAGCCCCACAATCCCCTGTCTGGAGCCTGCCCGAACATCTGGATTCCTCCACACCCAGCCAAGCACCCCACACAGAAAGTCCAACGGATGACACAGGAGCATGTAACACAGTCGAGGCCAATGGGGCAGGCACACAGAGCGATGTAGCACAGGATGAAGAAGCTGTGTTCACCCCTCAGGCCCCTGCAGCCCACCACCCTTGCCACTGCCCGGACTGCACCACATTAGGGACATTGAGGGCCACCTCAGTCGAACGGAGGAGCGTCAAGAGGCTCTGCATGCCCTATTCAGCTGATACTCACAGAAGCTGAGTTGACACGCCAGACAATGCAGGACACCTCCCGCAACACTGTGCGTATGCTCGGCAGGGCACTAAGGGCGTATACCAACTAGCAAGGCGTATGCGTGAGGGGAATGAGGTGATGTCATCAATGACAGAGTCCGTAAACATGCTGGTGACCGCAATTGCCGAGCAACGACACATTATAACACCACTTGGCCCATCTGCTAGCACGACACCAAGCAGCTCCACCCAAGGAAGCCCTGTGCGTTGCTCGCAGAGACTGAATCGGCCGCAGGGGCCTCACCCCCATCCACCAAAAAGGGGCTCCAAATAGGCCATGTAACCAGTGCATGTGTGGATGGTGTTGCTGGTAAGGGGATGTGGGGGTTATGGGGGAGGTGGCAGCGGGCGTGTGGGTGGTGATTATGGGTGTGGGGGTGGTGGAATAGGGGTTAGTGGGGGAGGAGGTGTTGGGGCATTGTGTGTGGGGCTAGTGGAGGAGGGGGTGTTGTGGCTTTGTGTGTGGAGCTAGTGGGGGAGGGGGTTTTGGGGCATTGTGTGTGGGGATAGTGGGGGAGGAAGTGTGGTCTAAATTCAGGGGGATAGAAGTGTAAGGTTAAAAAAATATAATCCGTACATAGTTCTTCATTTTTAAATACACCTGGTGTAGCAAAGAATCATATGCCTGGACATTGATTCTTGAGGGTGTATCAATTTAATCATGCTCAGTGTCCAGCACCCAGTGTGACCCACGCCGAGTTCCATGTCTTCCACATTCCATCAGAAGTAATTGTCAATTAATGCATGCCGTGTGGCATGTCCATCATGGCCATGGTGGTGCTGAGGAATCCCAGCATCTTCATCATCCTCATCCTCATCCTCAGGTGGCATCATGTCCATGTCAGGGGGCAGGGGGACATTACGCCGGATGCACATGTTGTGCAGCATCGCACATACCAGCACAATTATGCCCACCTTCTCGGGACCATAGATGAGTGCTCCCCACGACTTGCTGAGGCAGCAGAACTGGGCCTTCAACAGGTCAAATGTCTGTTCAATGGTCATGCGAGTGCGTGCATGTGCGCGGATTTAGGTGTCATGATGCCTACCTCCAAGGAGCCAGGTCCGACCCAGCAACCCCAGAGGCAGGCATCATTTCCCCCAGGGAAGTGCCAGCGGGCCCAATCTGGGGCCCTTTGGAAACAGTCCTGGTGCCTTAGGCGCCAGGCTCATGTTGGACCCCTGTCCTGGCGCCTTGGGCGCCAGGCTCATAAAGCTAGACATGTGTTCAAGTGTTTTAAGGTGCACTTACCTGATGCAGACCATGCTGCTACATCCAGGCCCTCTTGAGGCCTGAATGGAACTACTTTACCGGTGGACCTACTTTCCCCTGGGTGTGGTCGGGGAAGGATACATACCTGATCGGTGGAAGGATACATACCTGGAACTTCTTCCAAAGCTATTTAAACCACGCCCGATCAGCAACTCACGCTTCGCGTTGTTCTGCTCCTCGCAGCTGGACGCTCACCGTGTCAGCTCCTGCATCTGGACTTCAGCCACACCTGTCAGCATCCTGGGTCACCTGCTAAGAGAGAATTGGAGAGAAAGAAGACCTTACCTGCTAAAGCTGCATCACGGAGACTTCACACCGACAATCCTGAAAGGGAAGACATCATTTTAAAAGCATTTCGCTTCGATCGCTGCAGCGCTGCATTTCACTCACCTTTCCTGGGCACCTCCATCTTCAGCAACGATCATCCGGATCCGCAGCCACTTCCCAGAGCCTAGAGAGAAAAAGACAAGAACACAAGGCGAGAGAAGGAAGGGAATAGGAAAAGCTCAGTTTCCTTCTAAGACTTACCTGTTGGGTCATTCCCATTTCATTTCGGGTCCTGCCGCTTCCTGGCATTCCGGCCCCCGGCCCCTATGGGGACAAAAAGACAAAGACATTGAATGAGCGAATGCAAAGACATTACCCGAACGCTCATCTAGAACTTACCTGTCATTTACTGGAACTGCACGTTTCACTTCGGGTCGGCGCCATATCTCCGGCATTCCGAACCCCGGCCCCTAAGGGGAAAAAGAGTTAAGCGTTATCGCTTGCTGCAATAAGACAATGAACATTATTATTAAGCTTGAACTTTTGAACTTGCTACAGAACTCTTACAGCGCCTTACCTGAATAGTCAAGCTTATTTGAACTCCCATCAAACCTCAATCCAGTGAAGTAACTGGGTTTCAACGCGCCCCTGCATCAGAAGCAGGATGGAGAACTCAACCTTCCAGACCCTAAGGGGAATATTCCTGCGAGCCAGTGAGTCCATCTTCACAGTCCTGCGCTTCACCATAGAAGAAGCATCAGCACTCGAAGCCAGACCTGCGCCTCCGTGGGAATCAGGTGAGCGTGACATTAGGCCTCCTCATGTCTGTTGTGTGGTTGCCTGATCGGGGTCAAGAGCAGCTCATCAGGGGATACCCGGCATCACCTGCATGTGAGCAAGAGAAAGGGTACTTGTGATGAGTTTGGTCATTGCATGTTACCACAGGCTGTACAGTGTTGTTCACAAAAAACACAGACACACAGGATGACATGACAGTCCATGGCAATTCTCATTCTCTGTTGCCTGGGAAGTGTACATAGGGCTGATCCTTGTGGGAGGTGGGGTAGGTGCAGTTGCTGCCACATGGCCCATTGAATGGGAACCTGCACATGCACAAATCATGTCCAACAGACCTCTGTGGTCTCACCTTTCAGGATTGTGTTACCAATGGAAAAGGAGTGTGCATATAGTGTCTACTCACAAATTTGCCTGTTCTCATCGTCGTGATACAGGGCTTTCCCCATTATGCATTAACCATACACAGGTATCCATGTACATATGCATCGACACATACCTCATGTGACTAGGTCAGATGTCCATAGGTAGTAAGTGGCATGTGTGAAGGGTGACGGTACTGTAATACGTCTGGGTGCGTGCCAGCATGGTGGAATGGTGCTACACTGGAAGTGTCCCGCTCCTCACTGCCATATCTGGGTGTAGTGAAGAATGGTGTGTTTCTATGTTTCTATATTCAAACCATTGCACTTGTGGGTGTCCCTTAAGGTAATAGGAGTGGCATACTGATCTGCGGTATACCAGTGGACTGAATGCAGCCCCTGATTTTGTGTGTGTGACTGATCATTTTCTTCCTGGCGAAGCATCCTGACTTGTGATTTCATTTCCAGACATCCCACTTCATGCATTATCAGTACAGGGTGGTGCATCATGGTACATGTGGAACAGGTTTTCTGATGTGCCTTATACATGTGCTGCTGTGTGCTCCAAGTTTTTTTTTATTGTAGACATGGCTGTGAAGGCATTGCATATCTGCATGCATCAGCTGTGCTGCAGAATCTTGGAATTTACAGATATCATGCTTCAGGAAACGTGACTGTGTGGTCTTCAACTGATCAATGTGTGAGGGTTCATGGTGTGTATGTTGGTAATGCTAAGGTTGCTTGGGTCATTTTCACACCTGACTGAGCATTATATTGGCCTACCCACTCTCTCTGCACTTCATTGCATTCCTGGTTATGTTAATCGTTTTGCAAGGAGTCACGATGCATTCATGCACGCAGTGTGCACTTGTGCTCCTCATTGATGCAATACTATGTTATGTTCCCACGCCCCTCGTGGCTCACCCAGCAGACAGGTTGCCTATGCTGTTAACTGCCCCATTTAACACCCCTCATGCCCCTGTGGTTAAACTCACCCAACAGCCATGTACGAGGTCCAGCATGTTGTGCCATGTAGCAGGGCAGCGTGGCGGTCGGGAGCAACATGGTGTCATGTGTGGAGCCAGGGAATCTTGCACAGCAATGCGTTATTATTTTGCGTGCATCGCACACCATCTGTACATTCAGGGAATGGTACAGCTTCCTGTTGCAGTACACTACCTCCACAGCATGCAGCATGCCAGACAACCAGCTCAACATGTGTGCAGTCGAGCGCAGCTATGACGTTCTATGACGTTGGGCATGCCTGCGATTGCATGGTATGAAACTTTGGTGGCATTCACCTCCTCTGCAGTCCGTGGCATGCTTATGTGGTCATGTACATAGTTCATGAGTGCTTCTAGAACCTAGGTGAGCACACGGGAGAAGCAGGGTTGTGATATTCCATGCAGATGCCCCACTGTGTGCTGATAAGTGCCCGTGGCCAGGAAGTGTAGCACGCACACTACCTTCAGCATGGGTGGGTGCTGTCTGGATGTTGATTACGCTCACCAGGTCATCAGGTATGAGGTCCACTACTGTGGTGATGGTATCCCTGTCCAGCCGGTACTGAGTGTGGATCTGGGCAGGGGTCAGGTTGAATGGACTGGCCCTTAGCCGGAGATTGGTGGCTGCCTGCGGGGTACAACTGCCTGCACATTGGGTATGTGCTGGCCCATTCTCGCCCTTCTTCTCCTCCTATGCATACGCTGCATGCTCTGGCTCACTGCCACCTCATAGAGTAGCTGTTCATGCATGTACTCCTGCTCCAGTAAAGCTAGTGCTAATGGTAGCATTTTGGCTTTGGGAGGGGTGTGCTGTGTGGGTGTGCTCCTTTTGTGCTGTGCCTGACTACATTGCCTCCACCTGTGCTGATTGTGGCCACCTGTGGCAGGTCTCTGCACACCAGACTCCTGTGAACACCTGCACAGCGATGCCAGTGTTAACGGTATCTTTGTACCCATTATTACTGGCATGTCCATGCTGGGAAGAGCATGTCTGTGCACCTCTTAATGTGCACTTAACTGGGGCATGCCGGTGTCACTAGCACGGCTGCTGCGTGTCAATGCTGATACCGGCAAGGGTGAGGCCGGTCACAGAGGGTCCCTGCCGATGCTGGTATCACAAGCATCGCGGTTCGCAATGCTGCGGTCCGGTAAACGATGCCGGTATGATGACACCGACATCAATTTTACCGGACCGGCAACCTTATAATGAGGCCAACACTCTCAATTTCAGTTCTTTGTGGCTTTCCTAGTTTGGGTTTGCCCTCTCTAGGGATAGTCTCTGTTCCAGCCCTTCAATGCTTTTTTTCTGTGCTGCTACACCCTAAACCTGCTCCTTCTCTGCCACCGCGTACTTGTGTTCTGGAGGCAATACGTCTCAGGGGAGGTGGCGTCTTCAAGCACTACGGAACCACTGCCCCAGTTTTCTTATGGTCTGGTCTTCTTCCTCGGTTCCTCCTGTCGCTCAGGGGCAGGACTGCTATGCCAGGGTTGTTGCCGCCAGTATTCTGCTTCGGCTGCAACTGGCCTCCTGGACTGGGTAATAGTCCCCGGCTCTCCGGTTGCTTCCAGGACTCTTCAGGATTCTGCAGTGTCTCTACCCATCATGTTTCCAACGTAGTGCCATCTCAGGTTATGGAAAGGGAGGCAGATCTTCCTCTGCACTCTAGAACAGAGTGTTGGCCTCTTCCAGTTGGCTTAATTGCTCCCCCTCTCACAAGTGGTGGGAGAGATGCAGGTGGACCTTCCTGATATTTAGATCCTAGCCACAGTTTTAGTAATTACGCTATTTAGTTTAATTACACTGTCAAAAAGGGACCCAAGTCTCTGAGCCTTCAGTGATGTTATGAGGAGGCCTGGTTGAAAGTAGATAGGGATGGGAGAGAAGGCTTGGCATTGCAGACCAGCAAAAAAATTGCTATAGTCCTGGAAGAGTTTAACATCAAGCAGCATAATACCATTCAGTGAGCGATCATAGAGAGGTAGCTGGTGTTAGGCTCTAAGATTAAAGTGGAGAAGGAGAGGAAGTAAAAGAAGATCTGGATGCCATCAGCATATCGGTAGTAAGAACAGCCAAATTATGAAATTAGTTTACCTATGAAGGAAGTGTAAAGGGTGAAGAGGATTTCTTTCATGACTATGCCTTGTGGGGTGCCCACTTGTAGGGGGCGGGAAAGGAGGTGCCGAGGTCCAGGGAATAGAGGAGTGTAATTAGAGAGAAAAGAGTCCACTGAGCCGAGTATGGTTGTGAATGATTGCCATCTGGTAAGGTTTAGAAGCCATGGCTTTTTACATTTTTGTTACTGATAAAATTATGCAGGTAATTCTTCTCAGAAAGGTTGCTCTGCTAACCAGAACCCCCTTTCAGAAAGCTCCATGCCTAGAGCATAGTGAACACCTATGCCCTCCTCTATCAGTCTCCTGATCGTTACCTCTTTACCTCGCTTTTCAGTGGCACAGATCTGGTTCAAAGTTAGGGAGACTGATGCAGGAGGGAATAGATTTTCACTTCGCTTTTGGCTTGGTGCTTTCTGAAATGGGGGTTCCAGTTAGCAGACCACCCTTTCTAAGAATAATTACCTGCATCATTTCAGGGCTTCTAAAACGTACCAGATCTGCAACTCCTACTCTTCAGTGGCACAGAGCTGGTTCAAAGATCACAGGTACCCTGTTGGACAGCTGCTGTGACACCAAAGTCACTGCAGACAGAGGTTGGATTTACATCTGCACTTCTGGTCCAAAAATATTATGATTATGGAGAACTATCTGTCTGGTGGCAAGGTAATCCCTAATAATAAGCCATATCTGGGTTTTGATATGGTGACTTATAGTTCATACAATTCATAAAGCCACGTCAGATGTGTATCGTACCTATGTTAACCCTGTGAGCTCAGGCCATTTATGGAAATATATGTGGATTCTGTTTCTGTTTATCACTCCTACAGGTGCCTTCTATCTACCCTGGACTGGTAGTGAATAGGAAAAGGAATAATCTGGTCTCTCAGCCCCTGGTTCGGAACTTGCAGCACCGGAAGAAGTCAAAGAAGCAGTATTTATGTGTTCTGACAATTCAACCAATTCTTGGACCCAAGTCTACCACGCTGGAATCCCTTTGAACCATCAGGACCCCCTTTGGCACTCTCTTCGAACCTCTTTGAACAACTGTTTTGCGTTCATTAAACCAGCTCAACACTGCATCGTACCTGCAGAGCACATCACCTGTTTGGCTCAAACACCAGGTTGCTGCTGCAGACGACTTCAAACCACCACATTTTCAAACAATGAATAAAAACACAGCGATCAACATGTCGAACAGCTATGGACCACAACTCGAACTGCTGGAAACATTGTGTCACTCATTGACTCAATCCAGCGGTAACCATCGTCTCGAACTGGCTTGACCTTCGAACCAAACATGGTGGGTCATCGAATTGCATCACTCAAATGCCACTTTCAAACAGCACAGAGCTCTGCTTTGTACCCAACTTGGTGCGGACACACCACCTGGACCAGCATGACTCACCACCTTCAACCCCAGTTCGATGCTGCAAAGATAGCATCCCAAAGCCAGGTTGAACCGCCCACCAACAGATTGAGGTAACTTTTTGAGGTCTACATATGGGAGCCTACAGGTTGATAAATGCTGAATATTCACCTTTTTTCTATGAAGACCTATCATTTTAAGAGACAAGTTGCAATGTCTTTCCTTTCACCCCTGCTGCAGTGCCCAGAGTGCTTGCCACATCTACATTCATTCATTGTATCTGTTCTTTCCACATGGGTGGGTTTTTGATAGTTTTATAGTCTGTTATATTGCGCATGTGTATTTAAATAATGGGCCTCATTATGAGTCCGGTGGTAGCCGTGCCGGTGAAAACGGCAGGCTGCCGCCAGACTTGTGGGGATTTACCGGCGCCGGACTTGCAGGAATTACTGGGGCATTACAGCCCTGGTGGTCCGGCAAATCCAGCGCCGGCATTCCATTACTCCCCATTCCCATGGAGTCCCATTGGACTACACAGGAATGGGGACCACGGAAACACTGGCACCATGCAATAATTATGCCGGTGGTTCCGCGTGCGTCTGCAGCTGGTGGCGTTACGCCTGCCAGGTGAGACCTGGCGGGTGTGACACCACACGACCACAGAACTTGTAGTTAGCCAGTCTGGAAAACGGTGCCGATACGGTTTTACCGGCAGCGTTAAATCCGGACCGGCTAACTTGTAATGCGGCCCAACGGGCTTCATCACGAGTCCGGTGATAGCCATGCTGGTAAAACCTGCAGGCTGCCGCTGGACTTGTGGGGATTTATCGGTGCCGGAGTTGCCAGAATTACTGGTGCATTACAGCCCCAGTGGTCTGGTAAATCTGGCGCCAGCGCCCGCATTCCGTTACTCCCCATTCCCGTGAGTCCAATAGGACTCCACGGGAATGGGGATTGCGTAAACACTGGCATCATGTGGTATTGGTGCCAGTGTTTTTGCGTCTGCCTGCGGCCGGTGGCATTACGCCCGCCAGGTCACACCTGGCGGGTGTGATGCCACACGGCCACACAACTCGTAATTAGCCGGTCCAGAAAACGATTCTGGCGCGGTTTTACCGGCACCATTAAATCCGGACCGGCTAACTTGTGATGAGGCCCAATGTGTATATATTTTTATAGAAGCTTGATTACAAAATTCATTTATTTTCGAGTCTTGTACTATTGCAACTGCTATACATTTCACACTCCCTCTTAAGAGTGTTGCCTGCCCTCGGCCCACATTGCCACAAAAGGTGAAGGAGGTATCTTTTGGCTGTGTCTGTGTGACCTTTATGATTGGGATCACTGTTGGTTTTTAGTAGTGTGACGGCTGAGTAGGCGTTTTAGCACCTACTCATGCTTGCTCTCCTGCAGAACAGTAGAATGGTATACTTGAAGACTTTGGAGTGTAATGACTTCTACCTATGGAATATATTTACTTTTCTAGTAATGTATTAATTACAGAGAAATATCCCATATCTAGTACCCCACCACAACAATCCCACCTGAAAATCTGAGACAAGAAAAGATTGTTTTTAATCCTTATATTCTGTTCTATTTACAGTAATACACATGACTACAGGCAGCATGTCTACTGAAAAGAAAACACAACCTGCCTTCTATTGTCACGCTAATGTTCCATTCCAATTTGCACAAAAATCCATACATAGAAAAACATATATAAATGACTATTCAAGGAAATGGAATAAGATGCTCCATGATGAAGACATTCAAATTGACATTAGCTGGTTGATTCAAGAAGGTAAAACAGTTCTTTAGATAAAGTTAAAAATGCAACAGTTCACATAGTTTTCAATGAAACCATCGACAAGTGTTAGCATCAGAAAAAAAGAATGGCTAAACATATGTTCTCTTGTTCTAGAACTGATAAAAATGTTGGACATTATTTGTGATACCCAGATGGTTGCTAGCTAGGGCACAGATTCAATGTTTTTTCTTGTGGGGTTGACCTGGTTACAATTACTGCAATTGGTTAAGAAGTCGAAAATCAACGACTTCACATGTTGAAAGAAATACAAAACAAAAATACAGCTAAAATCTGGGCATTGATAAATCAACCAGTCATAAAGTGGTTATGCAAGCCAATTCTGTTAAAGAACAACAGTGGATTGAGTATCATTCAAAAATATATTCACTTCCAGAAAACTCCCATTGTCTGTCTGATACATCCATTATCCAGGATTTCTACCTTAACTTTGACAGAGAAGATATATTATACTTCATTAATCATGCTAGTAGATCAAGAGCGCCTGGACCTGATGGCCTAACCAACGTTGCGCTCAAACTCCATCCAGAGCTATGGGCCGATATTCTCATGAACATGTTCAATAGCATTCATTTTACACTATCTATTCCAACATCATGGAAACAATCCATTACAGTGCCCATCTACAAAAAGGGAGATCGTTGTCAACCAGCAGGTTATAGGCCAATTACGTTGCTGGAGGCCCCCGGGAAAATATTCAGCTGGCTAATTTTGAGAAAGCTGAATAATTGGTCCCTCAAGATGTGTAAAAGAGATCAATTTCAATCAGGATTTGTAGCAGGCCTAGGCACAGCTCCTCCGAATATCATTATTTTAAACATGCTAAAGTCACAAAGCGACATTGAAAAGAAATCACTCTACATTGCCTTTATCGATATCCGAATGGCCTTTAACTCAATTGACTGACACCTCCTGTACACACAACTATCTTGCTATGGTTGCCCTACCTCTTTAATAGCATTGGTGAAACATCTACATGCCGATACATCTATGCGAGTACGCCTAACCATGGAAGGTTTACTTTCTGCTTGCTTTAACACCGAGCATGGTTTAAAGCAAGGTTGCATACTGGCATCTATTTTATTTAACTTATTTATTATAGATATGGGCAAACTTTTTGCGTCTGTTCTCTCCGATGATCCAAGGCTAGGCCCTCAGCATATAGCTTGGTTGCTATACGCTGACGATCTCATTTTATTATCTCAAACACCTATAGGTTTACACAATTTACTGAATAGCCTGGCAGTGTATCTTGAAACAAACAATTTGACAATTAACTTAGAAAAATCACAAGTGTTAGTGTGTCAAAAAAACATCAGAGCTCGATCTACCAATTATAGATGGAATTTACAAAACATGTAGCTAACTATTGTGACTGAATACAAATATCATGGTATGATTCTTCATTACAAAATGCAGAGGTTGAAGGCACAACTGTGTCAATAATACGTGTTTAGGCCATTAAGTTGAGGTATGATCATAATTCTCAAAGGTGTTTCCTGAATTTCTGGTGCAGCAGGGAGAATCTCGAGGCCACTCGGGATTCAGAAAAAAAGAAGCACTAGACACACACCAGCCGTTGCCACCTGGTAGCCCTATGCTGCACTCTTGATGGGACAGAGTCCCCAATGTTATTTTGTAGAGTCTTGTGAGTCTCATCCCACTCCCTATCAGAGAGGTTTTAGGTCACGAGAGTCAGAAATGTAAGTATTCTTACGATGCAACCAGCATTTATTCAATACATCATATATTTATAAGTCAAGGTGTTTTTAATCTCTGTCTATTAGCTCATCTCCAGCAAGGCACCACCACTCTGAGACGAGACAGAATTTAAACAGAAAAAGTCTTGTTTATATCAGTTTCACTAAGAACCATTTAAATTAAATTAACAACACACTATTTCGTAATAGTGTGGGAAAACATTGTCAACAACAAAAACGTATAGCATATAGAAATTTTAACAGTAGATGGGGCTAAAAAAACGTCCCCACAGGTACAGAGGTGTACTCGGATAATTATACACATTGTAACATCTTCAATTAAATAAGGAATTCATATGTTGCTGAGTAACATTGGTATGATTGTCCTTCTGAGCAGTACACTTCTTTCCGCTCAGAGTTTTATAAACACACTCCTGTCAATCATGTGTGCCGACACGTTTCGGATTAAACAATCCTTCTTCAGGGCGGGGTATGTTACAGTTTCATGAGTGTCCATAAACTCCTACAACAAGGAGGGATATACTAGTTAGTCTTATGGGAAAATAAAGGGATTTCACCAGTAACTCTTAAGAGAAGGTGCAGTACTGACCTTAATTCCTGTGTGTATGGTCAAAAACTGATGTCAACCTGTGTAATAAATGTGCAAACGTGCAAAATCAGAATTTGTTCTGTAGCATGAGTGAACTTGTAACATGATGTAAATACGTTCTTGGCATACTCACCCGGACGGAAGATAACCATCTCTCCCCGGGTGAAAGAATGGTGATAGGCTGTGACTTCCAGTGCGCAATGGCTGAAGGCAAAAACAGAACAGATGTGTGCCGTTAATGCCGTGATATTTATTGGCAGTAGATACTGTTTTTATTAAAGGGATATAAGGATATAAATGAAGTATTGCCGTTGTGAGTTAATATGGCCACTAATTGATGTTCGTAATTGCAGCGGGATACGCCAATCGTGCAGGTATCTAGAAAAATCTATTCTCGTAACGTGCACGCTGGCACGAGATCTCGGGTTTAGGGACGTAAACCTCTACTCTCTAAATGTTAGGTCCACCCTGTGTACCGTGCCCGTCACCGTGCGCGCAAGACAAAGGGTATCTCACCAAGGGTACTCACTGTCTCGCGACCACAAAACTCTGAGAACGATCGAGCAGCCCATCGCCAAGACGCGCTGCTCGAAAATGCTCTGTTTACATGGTCGTCATGGAGTCGGCACGCGTGCGCGCGTCCATTCCAGACTTCCATCTTGGTGTGGAAATGGCCGCTCATAACCAAAGGCTCGCAGCGTGCTCCTCCCACAGGCACCTGGTCGTTGCTACACCAGCTTAATGCTCAGTTTGAGTTCAAGATTAATTGGATGTCGAAAAATGGGAAGAGAGATTATTTCATTCAATCTATAAGTTATGTGGATGTACATTGTTACTGGTCTCAAACAAAGAGACATACTCTTATTCGCCAATGCAAAGTGGAGAGTATGGTGATACAAAGGCGGGAAGAGGGGCGCCCGGCAGTAATGTACTGCCCCAGGCCCCAACTTCCCGCAGGGTAGTGATGGAGACCTTCAGGTGAGCATGGTGTGATACAGAAAGCCTGTTACACCTGCCCTCCCATGGGCCACCACAATCAAAGAAATCTACACATAAATCTGAACCAAACATCTTGTACAATAGCCTCAATGAGGACGCTAAATGTGAAGCATCCTAACCTGTATTCAGTGTCAAACCTGCGGAACAACTGCCGCTAACATTCTTTTGCATAGCTCACAAGGTCTAAACTAAACATTGAACTCACGTTGTCTTCGTCATTCACAATCTGGAAACTCAAAGTACACATCACCATTAAACAAATCGATTTACTTTAAACAGACCCCAAATTCGTAGGTTTTCAAATTAATTCAATGCCTGACCCGGACTCATGTTCCTGATCTAGCTATCAGTACTCTGTACTAGGTACTATAATGCACATTTTTAGGGCACATTGTTTTTTGAGAGAAACATTACCATGACTTTCACAATGACAGTCTGCAAGCAACATAGAACAAACAATTAAAATCACAAAAGAAAACATTAAAAAAAACACATGAGGTCAAATTCACAGTTCATTCCTCTTGGGCTCAAGCAATCCAGAAGGTCAATCCAAGCAATCTCCCTCTGGAGCAATCTCTTGTGAACATCACCCCCTCTCGGTCCCATCTTTACCTGTTCTAAGATCATACACTTAAGTTGAGCTATGCTATGTCTTGCTTCTAAAAAGTGCATTGATACTGGGGATCTGAGACTTTTTGTCCTAATGTTGGACTTATGCTCGGTCCAACGCAGCTTCGCTTTTCTCATGGTAATCCCGACATAATAGAGCCCACAGGGGCATTTGAGGGCATACACCACATTTGAAGAATCACAGGTACAAGAATGTTTCAATGTTATGGGCTTCCCTGTATAGGGGTGTGAGATTGTGTTACCTGGAAGGATATTGCTACAATGCTGACAGTTGTGGCAAGGTAGAGTACCTTTGTGTCTAATCTGAGCCTCAAGTGGCAGTGATAAGTTCGCTCTGACCAAACTGTTTCTCAGCGCATTGCTGTTCCGGTAAGCAAAGATTGGTAATTGTTGAAAGAGTGGCTGTGTTGAAGGGTCCATTTGCAGCATTGGCCAATTTCTTTGGATGATGTTCCTGATTTTTTTACTTTGGGCTGAGTATGTGGTAACATGGACCATAGAGGCATCCTTGTTCCGCTCTTTAGGTTTCAATAGGGTTTCTCTCTCTATGGTAGCAACTTTCTCCTCGACCTGGGTTAGGGTCGTGGGGTTGAATCCTCTTTCCACAAACCTGTGACGTAGAGATGCCGACTGTCTCACAAACTCGGTGTCTTCTGAGATGTTTCTGCGATATCGTAAGAATTGACTAAGTGGGACACTGTCAATTGTCCTACGAGGATGGAAACTCGTCGCCAATAACAGGCTGTTTCTGTCGGTGGTCTTGGTGAAGATCCGTGTCTCCAGGTTTGCCTCCTTCACATACACTTCTACATCCAAGAAATTGATCGTAGTTTTGCTTGTGACAGTTGTAAATTAATCCTCGGGTGCATTTCATTCATCATGCCAAAGAACTCCTGTAACTCTTCTTCCGGTCCTGACCAGATACCGAACACGTCGTCAATATATCTCACAAAAATGGTTAAATGGCGTAACCACCTCGCTGATGTTAAGACGTGTTTTGTTTCCAGGTAATACATGTAGGTGTTCGCATACGCTGGTGCCATTGCGGCTCCCATGCTGGTTCCTGAAACTTGCAGAAAGAACCTGTCTTGGAATCTAAAGAAGTTATTCATTAGAACCAATTTAAGCAGTTTCAACACAAATATCTTGTCACCCTGACAGTTGGTAGAATTTAACAATAACCATTCCACGGCTTCTAGCCCCGCTTCATGTACGATATTGGTGTACAGTGATGTCACATCCATAGTAAACAAAATGTCCCTTCCTTCCACGAACACAATCTCTTTGAGTTTTTTCAGGAAGTGAGTGGTGTCCTTGATGTAGGTCGGGGTCTCCTGTATGAGGGGTTGTAGGATCTTGTCCAAATATTTGGCCAGAGGTTCCAGAATACTGTCGCTTGCCGCTATGATGGGTCTCCCTAGAGCAGTGGTATTCAAACTGTGGGTCGCGACCCCCTAGGGGTCCGCGGGTGCATCCCAGGGGGGCCCTGAGAGCTCAGCATGAAAAAAGATTTTTTTTTTTTTTTTTTTTTAGATTGGAAGAAATGGGCAGGGGTGGCCCACATGGGCGGGCTGAAGCATGAAACTGTCTTAGGCAACAATGAAAAAGTGGCCCACAGTTGTAAATGGATATTCATTCCTTTAGTCACAGACTGGGCCTCATTACTACTATGGCGGACCAGTAACAACGGTGCTGGTAAGCTACCGGCACCGTTGCTACCGTTCCGCCATAGTAAGAGTTGTGCTCGTGGGTGCTTGACAGCCCCCGCCAGGTCTGACCTCAGCTCGTCGGATGCACCGGCACCGTTATTAACGGTGCCGGTGCATCCGAGCTCCCCATTCCCATTTGAGCCATATGGGGCTCAAATGGGAATGGGGATCTACCGGCACCTTCGAAAGGGCAATTATCATGTCCGCCTAACTCGGCATGACCTAGTAATTGCCCATTCGCGGGTGCCAGACCCGGATGCAACTCCAGTGGCAGCCGTGCCGGTTTTACCGGCACAGCTACCGCCAGAGTAGTTATGAAGCCCACTGTTTCAATAGTACCCAAAGGGGTGCTTTGTGTTAAAATGTAAGTAAATTGTGATATATTCAGCAACAATGGTCAACATTACTAACTGCATAGTTAAGTAACTCATCAAAATGGTCCACATTGGCCAAAATGGTGGCCCATTTTGATTGGCCCAAACTAGCATTTTACATTTTTGGTACAGGCATTGCCCTATAGGCCTGTCCGAGCCTGGCGGCTCATCCATAATGGCAAGAGGCGCCCACCCAGTGGCCCCTCACCCATTATGGAGGAGCTAAGGAGCCAGCCCAGTGAAACAGTGAGCACTCCCTCAGCTGCTTTATCCAGCTAATGGAGTGCTCCTGGGCTGGCTGAACTGTCAAAGGGAAACACTGTTTCCCTTTGACAGCTCAGTTTAGTTCCCCAGCCGCACATGCTCACTGAGCCATGCAAGTGCTGGGGCGTTTTGCTTCGCCAGCATTGCATAGCTCATTGGAAATGCTGGCTGGGGCACTGCATGTCTGTATGTCCGAGGGGGAGCTCCTGCGCCTCCTCGCACATACGGACAGAGCAGCTGGAGCAGGCCGTTTCAGCACCCACACACAGGCCAATGCAGAAGGTACGTTTATGTTCATTGTTTTTATTTAAACATGTGTATGGATGCGTTATGAGTGAGTGTATGGTGATGGATGCTCATGTGAATGATAGAGTGATTGCTGTATGAATGTGCAGCGCCTTGCATATACACATAATCATGTTCATTGTGTTAGGACCAGTGGGGCCCAGGGGACAGGGATGGTATCTTTTTACCGGACATCTATCATTCAAACCCTCTGCCTTGTCCACAAGGCTTTCTGGGGCCTGGGTCCAAAATACCTTCAGCTATTCCTCCGCAAATACCTCCCCTCTCGAGCTCTTCACTCCTCTACCTCCAACTCCCTCAGGGTCAGTCGTTTATCAAAGAAACGAGCTGGGGGTAGATCTCCGTCTTCGGCTGGGGCCTCCCTCTGGAACAGCGCCCTGCCACTCTAAAACTTGAGGAGAACCATCTTTCTTCCTGCACTTATCAGACCTACCCTGTCTGCTGCCTTAAACGTAGCACTTGCAAATTGCTGGCTGCACTACCACTGTTTGTTGCCTTTATTATTTATTTATTGTTATTTATCTGTTTCTCCTCTGCTTCGCACTTTCCACTTCTCCCCCCTTCCATGCACTTTTCCCCTCACACTTGCGCGTTCTCAATGTCACTGGGCCTAGTAAGATCGCTGTTTTATTCTCCTCTGTTCCCCTCCCTTGCCTTGTCACGCTCTGAAACACTTGTGTACGAGCGCGATAGAAATAAAATATCAATGCCTGCCCCCTGGACTCCCAGCAACAATTGCAAACTGTTTGGCTATTTACCCATTTTTTGTTAAAAGTATGCTCTACAATGCAACATTTTAACGTATTATTTAAAAAAAAATTCACAGGGGGAAACCCCCCTGAACCTCCCCTTAATGTCCCTCCACTTAAAAAAGATTCACCAGCCGCCACTGGCCCTCAGACTGTGTTGGGAACGGGATGGGGGAACCGAGGGACTATGGTGGGAGCACAATGGGCGGGAACCATGGGATAGTGATGGGAGCAGAGTGGGGAGAGCCCTGGGTGTGTGATGGGGTGGGGAGAGACCAGCGACTGGGTAGGAGTGGGATGAGGGAGCCCAGCGACTTTGATGGGAGCAGGTGACGGCGCGCAATATATACTGCCCAAATTTTGCTCAGGGGGGCCCTGGCCAAAAAAGTTTGAAGACCACTGCCCTAGAGGGTCTATGAGTCTCTTGTGAATCTTGGGTAGGATGTATATCACCGGAGTTATGGGGTGCGTTGTCTCCAAGAATTTGCGTGTTTTTTCTGAAATGACTTCCCTCATTTCGGCCTCCTCCAGAACCTCCTTTATCAGGTTCCTAACTTGTTCTGTTGGATTGAAATCCATTCGTGATACGTCTCTCGATCCGCTAGTTGACGTTCAATCTCTTCAATATATTTGATCTTATCCATAAGGACAAGGGCTCCTCCCTTGTCAGCGGGTTTGAAGATTATCTCTCTGTTGTCAAGTAACCTTTTCAAAGTTTGTCGTTCAATCTTCGAGAAGTTGCTTCTTTCTTTAGTTCTGAAAGAAATCTTCTTGAATTGGTCTAACACTGTTCTCTCAAAAACCGTCAGGACGTGGTTGTTGATAGGTGGATTGAAGACGCTCTTAGGTGCAAGTTCCAGAAATTTTGAGGGTTCGCTAGTGTCTTTGTCTTCTGCATGCTCATTGATTCTTCATTACACCATATCTGAGACTATTTATGCTCAAAATTTAGATAACAAATTAACAACCCTGATATCACAGGCCAAGATTTTGTTGTATAAGTATGGTAAATTCTCATGTAAGCATATTGTTATGTTCTATCAACAGAAACCTGTCCCGATATTAGTGTATGGTGTTGAGGCCACTCTATATAGTGTTCAACAAAAATGAAGGATGCTTTTGGAAACGTGTATTGAACCTGCCTAACTGCACACCACTACCTATGCTGCGATTTGAACTGGGCCTATTACCATTATCAACCTTTGTTATATGGAAAATGTGTAGTTTATTTAGCAAATGCTTATTAGGAGTGAATGAAAATAATATTCTAAGCACAGTTGCCTTCTACTTATTAACATCTAAACATCTTTTTTTGGTGAAATGGCGAAATCGTGTCTTAAGTGTCTTATCTGAAGCCGACATTTCACTAGCCCTTTTGTTAGAGAATCCCAACCGAGCTAAGATAAAACTTTACCAACATGACTGGGTAAACAATCGTGCCAAATGTACGACTTATAAGGACTTTGACACCCACCTGTTTGGTTATAAAAAATTACGACACATGTCAGACTACTTAGTCAAATGCCCGTCTCCTCTGATAAGACACAAATATCTACGTTTTAGATGAAATTTGTGGCACACACTGGATGTAATTGCTAGACGCGGGCTACTAACACCCGAACTAAATATTTGTCGCTTTTGCTCTGGCAGTTTGCAGAAAGAAACTTTGCAACATATAGTCGTTGATTGTCCTGCACTAGTATCACAACGACAACTATATCTTGTAAAACTTTTTGATCTATGTAAACCGGTTGACTCAGACAAAATGTGGCAAAAAATCTTTTCTAGTACAAGAACTACTGTCAGAATAGCATTGGTACAATTTCTCGAATTGGTTATCCCAAATATGTAAACGTATGTTAAATAGCAAATTGCAGAAAGAGCATTTTAATATATTTTCTCTAGAATCAGTTGAACCAGAAATATGTTATTATGCAAGTCTCTAACCTCTCCTTCATATCTTTATTCTTTTTTATTCTCTAACTACGCTACTGAACATTTTGTTTTATTATATTATACTATTGTTAGCTGTTCTTTTAAAAATGTAAATGTTCAATTTTGTACTTAATATATTTGAAAGGATGACATTTACAGCCAACCAAATAAAAAATAAAAAATAAAAAATAGAAATTATTGTAAAGGCCTAGTTTATGAAATTCTCCTTCTTTTTGTAAAGCTGGGACGTTAGCGCCACCCTCTCAGCACCCCAGTCAAATGTGTTAACTAGGGAATAGATGCCAATTACTTTATTGACTTTGGCACCCAGCAACCACAAATGCTTATCAATCCACATTTCATTTTAGGATGTCGTAGACCTCCATAGATCCCAAATTGCTGGAGGAAAGCCTTATTATGGGGAAAGTAATAAGGTTTCAATTTTAGTTATCAATCACAAATCACCTTTGCCTTGTACTATATTTTCCCTTTCAGTGACATACCTTGTAAGCAGGGTTCCCCCAATAGACGTTTACTAGCTCTCTGGATTTAATTAGTTCTTCAGACATTTGTCTACATGCTTTCAGATTACTGTACTCACTTTTGGTTTGTCTTGGGCAGTGTAAGGAATTCATGGTGACAGTAAAGACAGACACAAGTGATCACAGGTCAAGAGTCTTTATTAAACTGCAAATGCAGGGTGGAAAAAACGCCTATTCTAAACCTAAATCTAATATGGGAACAAGCGTCGACCATCAAATTAAAAATAAGGCAGTCCTTGTAGTGTCTTGTCAAAATAAAAAGGCCCATACTAAAGAACCTATTGCCAATTCCTTACAACTAATTGCAGAAAGAGTACGGTAGAGGGTGTTCAAATAAAGGAAAAGTGTTCACAAATAATAAGTCAAGATGTGATTGCTTTGAAGTCTCCAATCCCCAGGTTTTTAGCACGGGACAAGATTGGACAGACTCGAGCCTTCCCAGCACGAGCTAACAGTTATGTAGCAGCTATCACACTCTTTGTTGGCAAAGTCTCTTTTCAATAAAAGTCTCTTGCGTCTGAGGCTTGATACTATCCACAAACAAATACAAAGTTCTTGTTCTACACGTCAGGTCATGACTTCACCCCTGGGTCCCCCTCTTCTGGGTGCAGACCCCTCACAAGCCATTTTCAACAAATTAACAAACCAGTGCTTTACTCAGTGAACTTTGGGTGGTGACTTTCCACCCCTGGATTTCCCTCGGCTGGGGTCGGACCCCAAATGACAATGGGGACACTTCACCTGCACTTGTCTTTTACAAATCTTCTGCCCTTTTGAACAGTTCTTTGGGCTTTGCCCCTGGTTGTCAGCTTCCCTCTGCCGGGTTCACGCTCACCAACTGTTACGAAACACAGTTCATGAGCTAATTTTCACCATGTGGGATTCACTTCTCTTAACTTTCATAATTATCTGTCGGTCAAAGACTTTCAATGGTACAGAGGATTTTACAAGACCCCTGTATGACCACTTTGACCTTTCATCGCCTCTTCCCAAGGCCGTCTAGTTACTGTAGTCTTTTACCATTGGGTAATCGCCCAGAGATTCTTGAGTAAGCACCCACGTGGTGCCAGACTCCTCTACTACTGGTTTTCCCCCTTGAAAATATTTTAACAGTACTTTGTTCAAAGTTCAAATAGTCACCTGCTACTTTTCGTTCAACACAGTTCCATTTTTTGTCGGTTGTCCACTCGAGTCTGGCTGTGTCAAGGTTGGTACCACCAAGACAAGCTCCTTGGAGTCAAGGCTGGTACCACCAAGACAAGTGTCTCTCCTTGGCTTGGTAATCTGCGGAGGAGGATCTTGTGTACCGTAGATATCTTCCGTAACACACATTGGCTATTGTTCGTGGACTTATTATACCCTCTGCGGAGGCTTCACTGGCCTTAGTCGGAAAGGTCAATGTCGATTCTCCCCTTTTCATTCTCTCGCTCTGCGCTGTCTTTCTCCTCCTCTTGAACTGCCATGCTGAGTTAGCTCTCATGTCGTGCGGTCTGCCTTGCTCATACTGTGCTCTTGTGCTCTACCTTGTATCCTGGTGGGAAAAGAAAGGGGCCGTCAGGTGTGTGTGATTCAGATCAATTGCCTGACTCTGCCTGGACTTTGGGTTGGGAATTGTCAGGTAAACTGCTTTTCGAATTAGTCTGTTGTCTTTTACTATTGGCGAAGGTAGTGGTCTTAGAAAAGGAAGGTGGTAGTTTCCAAGTATTCAACAGGGTCGGACGGGAAAGAAGTGTTATCTGGAATGGAAGTTTTCATCCTAGGGGTTTGGGTAATCTTGGTAGGGTGGTTTTTGTAGGGTGTGTGAAATGGGTAGGAGGGTTTATGGGAATGGTACTTGTTGGTCAGATACGAATGTGAAAATCCGAAGGATGGGGTTCATAGGGTTTAGGAAGCAAACAGGAATAGCCGGAATCGAAAACTGAACAGAGAGGATTGTGAATACAGTAGTGTTTTGTCAAGATAGATTGGGTTTTCGGGAAATAATTATCAGAGGCACGTGGAGAAGCATGACCGGGTGTTTTCTGATAGACAACAGGCAAACACGGATTCCGAGAGAGGTTGTTTCCTACTATGACATGGTTTGGGCCTCAACTGGTTCACCACAGGTGCATGGGTGATGAGATTCCAATAGGGGAGTATCACTGGAAGGAATGGAGGTATCTTTGGTACAACCTACAAAGGTTTCAAGGCTCTCCTTCTTCTCTCCTTCTTCCTCGGCATAATACTGCATCTCACCTGAGGCTTTACCCCAAGCATAACCTCGGTCTCCCCTACTCTCCCTCACTCGTCCACTGACAAAGTTAGGATCTGAGAGTGCCAGTCTGTGAGGTTTCTCAGAGCAGGTAGGGATATCAACTAGCTTCAGGCATATCTTCCAGGCAAGGTCTTAGTGTCAGTCTGTCCACCTGCTCCAAACTCTGTCTAAGGTAATCTGCTTCTGTCTTTGACAGGGCTTCTGCCGTCAGTCCCATTTGGAAAAGGCCCTCTTGAGGAGAGTTTCCATCAGCTACTTCCAGTTAAAGTACCAATCAGTTTTTCTCTATTCGAACAGAGTCTCTTTCTTTTCTACTTTCCCAAAACACTCCTCTTTTTCTACATGTTTGCACTTAAATTCCTAGAAAACTCCACCCACGCAGAATTATTTAATGCAGCATTTTTGGATAGATTCCCTTTAATTACACACACCCACTAAGGTCCTCTTCCTTGTTTTGACTGGCCCGTTGAATTCTCTATGTCATAAGGGGATGTGAAAGCTATGAGGTAGCCCGCCTCTCAGGAAGAAGAGATCAAAATTGTATTGGAATATTTTCCCTATAATCTACAATATGGAAATGTGATTATGTTTTTATTTTTTTATTTGTCTCTTTGGTTTCTATCAGACCTTACATATTTTAATAGAATATACACTATAAGAACAACCATTACCATTTTCCTTGCATACAATCATAATGATGCCTTTGACGCGTAAACTTGTATAAACATCAGTAGAAAACCCTCAAAAAATACAAATAAAATGCATCATTAAATTACTATACCCATAAAACAATTAATAGAACAGTTTTTAAAATATCTTTCCCTTGTCTTACTGCTGAGCACAGTTCCTTTTTTCTTTTAAAAATCTTAGCAAAGCAATGATTAAAGAGAGTTGTGTACCATTTAAGCAATACAATTTGCCGTGGCAGCCAAACACTACAGACAAGCCATCATTGTGGCCCAATCTACCATCTACCATAACGGAATTACCAGTGGCAAATCCAACACTTGAGAGATTTTTACTATCTTGAGGGAATTAGAAACCTCAGTGACCCCCCCCCCCCCGCCAAGACGAGGCCTGGTTCACCAAAATCCAAACAGCCGTGCTTGATAAGATTGAGATACTTTACCAAAAAATCCTGCTCAAGCTATCCCTACTCAAACCCCCGACCACACCCATCTCCGCCCCCACACAGCAACGACTCACGAGCCCAACCCACCCCCGCTTTTTGACTTCAGCCCCATTTCTGAGACCAAAGCCACATCCATCCTAAAGTTCTTAAAACCCTAAAGGTGCAAAGGCGACATCTACCTTGCATCCATTATTAAGGACTGTGAGGATGATCTGATCCCTTTCATCACTAAATTCATTAATGCCTCATCTCATTCTCCTCTGGTTTTGTCCCAGCTAACCTCAAAGAAGCATGAGTTCTACCTCTGATTAAAAAAATCCTCACTTGACCCGGCAGTCCCTAACAACTACTGGCCAATCACCACTGACCCTTCCTCTTAAAAATACTGGATAGAGCTGCATATATTCAGATACACCAATTCCTGGAAAGCCCCCACATCATGGGCAGTCGACAGTCTGGTTTCAGACCGGGCCATGGCACTGAATGTGCCCTAATTGATCTAAAAAAACAGTTTTATGAGATCAGGGGAAATCTGCCCTCCTCCTTCTCTTGGATCTCTCAGCTGCATTCGATCTGGTCAACCATCAGATCCTATACTAACACCTCACTACTGCAGCTCAGTTCTCACTTGAAGCCACTGTACGGGTGGCCTCCATCCTCCAAAATAGATCCATGAGAGTATTTGCAGAGAACAACAGTACCCTACCGGCCCACATATCATGTGGAGTACCCCAAGGATCCTGCGTATCCCCAAACCTTTACAACATTTTCAACAGACCCCTCTTTGACCTACTTGACTCAATCAGTACTTCTCCTCCTACCACTGTCTGGCAACTATACTGAAGACTCCTTAGCCCTAAAAATTCCCTATGCCACTATTTAGGCCTGGATGGCCATTCGCTGTCTCTGCCTTAATGATGAAAAGATGGAGCTCCCCCTGGTGGGGCCGCCAACTAAGATAAAAAATCTGAATCCCCTCTACTCCTCCTTCTGCATCGATGGCATCCAAATTCCTGTTTCATCTTCAGTTAAAACCCTTGGTGTATACCTGGTCGCCACACTCTCGTTCACTCGGAATGTGAATGCCATTGCTTCATCCTCGGCCCACACAACAAAACTGATTCATTCAGCCAGGTCCTTCCTCTCGAAAGACAGCTGCCTCATTATTGATCGTGCTATCATTGGATCAAGACTGGGCCTATTTGAAGGTACCTCATGCCAGAACATTGCAAAGCTCCATGTGATCCAGAACAATGCCATTCGTGGGGCCCTTAACATCCCAAGACGTGAGCATATTTCCACTGCCAGAAAAAAACACCCACTGTCTCCCAATCAGAGAGCGCATTATCTTCAAGTCTCTCTCCATCATGCACAGATGTCTCTCCAACTCTGCCCCCCACCTGACTCACATAATCATCAGAGATCATTCTAACAGACCATGCAGAACAGCCAATAACAACAAACTATTGCAACCAAGCTACAAACGGGCTAAAGCTGGGTATGCCAGCTTTCTGATCTTTGCAGTGGACCCTTATGGTCCTTTAATTGAGGTAACACATCCTACAATGGATGGGATGCAGAATAACTCTTACACAAAATAATAAGTCTGATGCAGGAAGTTGGCAAAATATCTCATCAGACTGTTTTATTTTCAATTGTCTAAAACAGGGAGTTACAATGGACATCAACAGACATCGCACAGCATAATCTCAACGCATTTCATAAAAAAGCATTGTTATATAGCAAAAATGTGTCATACCTGATGTTACACTACATGGCAAACAAGGAAAACCTAAATAGGATTGTGGTTGGCTTAAGGGGAACATCTAAGTATATTTTCTATACTGGGTGGGATTGTGATTGGGTGCCTACAGTCAGGTGGACAATTTATGCCCACCCCTAGTGCAAGTCATCTTCGACAGTTATTAGATACACAATACATTATTGGCTCTCAAACTACAAGGCCCTTTGTTATATGGCCTTCTACAATCGGTTGGCATGCTTGTACTCTTCTAGAACATTCAATTCACTAGCAGCACGTAATCTGGATTCCCGAGGTGTCCGTGGGTGGACTTGACCGTGTTGCCCCACCCAAATAGCCCCATCTCTCTCATCGCTAATGCCTTCTGCCATTCAGATTGTCTTTGAACTCGGCCTTGTAGTTGCTTCTTTCTTCTGGGAATATAAGGGAGTGTGAGTATGTTCTTATCAGGGTTCAGGTCTGCATGCCCACTTCTATTTCTACCCTGGACCTACATGACAGGAGTCTGTGAATCAACCCATTTTATAGCATTTAATTGTCTTAAATAAAGAAACCTAGCACTCATGGTGTTCTCACTTTGCAACTTAACAAGGGATGCCTCAGTATCTCACGTTCACTGTTCTTTTAGGACCATTAACCAGTTTGGGCTGCTTTAGCCTTTCGACATCAGGCCACACAGCCTTCTTGGTCTTGCTTCGAGCTCCAGTTAATTCTTTGCTGCGACACACGGATAGCTATCAATCCTTCTTTCTCCATGGGTTTCAGCTTACTAAAATTGTGACATTGAACATCCAGATTCTATATAATGGCAGCATCGCCTGCAGTCTATTTCACTACGTATAGCCAGCCTTATAATTACGTAGTCTACTTGTGTTACTACATCTATACACATCTGTCCAGTTATAAAACAGCTTGCATTTTCTTCAATGCTCTTCACAGGTGCAATCTTCAATCGGCATATGAAAGTTTACTTGATTCTTTACTTTGTCATCAGATTCTATAAGGTCTATGCATCTTCTTCAACCATTCTTCTCAGTGCTTCACGCTCATTTGTTGTGGCATCACCAGCTTCTTTCCCTTTTATTTTCATATTCCTTCGGGAACTTCCTCCAGGAGACTGTCAGTTTTTTGGGGATACATCAGATAGGGTTTTCTCAGTGGATATCGTGTCTCGAAGACTCTCCTTGGAATAGTCACAGTCACTGGCTTTGGGCATGTCGCAAATTCTGGTTCCCAGCGTATAGGTATCATGGGGGATGGGACTTCCTGTAGAGGCATTTGGCCTCTCCTCTACACTCCCCCCTTTGGTTGATCCATCAACCACAAATTCACTGGTCTTCACATCTAGACATCCTCTCTTGAAGAAGTGCTTCTTCGGGTTCCAGATTTTTACTACTCCCTTCAGGGATCCTGCTGATTTTACATGCTCATCAACACTCCAAGTCATGTAGCTGCACTGGCCATTCGGATTACAGTCGACCCATCGGCCTACGTGCTTCTTGGGATTCCTTGGATACAGGAATTTTGTTCCCTCAGGTACTACAATGCTGGCCTCTACATATTTCCTTGGGTCCAAACCCTGATTCAACATCGATCATGATCTTCATTCCTAAGGCCTTCTTTGCTGTCTTCTTGCACCATGTAATTATTATCCTACTGTCATGATGCCTACCTCCAAGGAGCCAGACCAGGCCCAGCTACCCCAGAGGCAGACATCATGTCCCCGAGGGAAGTCTCAGCAGCCCCGAGTAGGGGCCCTTTGGACTCAGTCCTGGCGAATTTGGCGCCAGGCTCATATTGGACAACAGTCCTGGCGCCATAGGCGCCAGGCTCATAAAAGATGACTTTGGGCCTCATTACGACCCAGGCGGTAAGTTACCGCCTGGGCCGTGACTTTACCACCATGGCGTAAACTACGTTTACGCCATGGTGGTTGGCGGACTTACCGCCCCATTCCGACCTTGGCGGGGCGGTAAGTCCCCAATCCCCATTTACCCTTCCCCATTCCCATTTTTGCCCCATAGGGCATAATGGGAGTGGGGAAGGCGTTAATTACGCCACCGTAAATTACGGTGGCGTAATTAACTCCATGGTCCCTTAGCGCCATGGATTTTAACACCTGCTAAAAGCAGGTGTTAAATCCGCCATGGCGCTAAGGGACCTCGTACTCAGGCGGTAAGGGTCGGCGCTGTTTACGGCGCCGTAAACCCCTTACCGCCTGAGTTGTAATGAGGCCCTTTGTGTTTAAAGGTGCTTGGTGTAAACTTACCTGATGCAGACCATGCTGCAACATCCGGGCCATCTAGAGGCCTGAATGGGACTACTTTATCTTTGGGGACTACTTAACCACACGGGTGTGGCCGGAGGAAGAATACATACCTGAGAGGAAGGATACATACCTGGAACTACTTTGAAGGCTATTTAAGCCACGCCCAAGCAGCAACTCACGCTTCGCGTTGTTCTGCATCTAGCAGCTGGACGCTCACCGTGTCTGCTCCTGCATCCTGACTTCTGCCACGCCCGCCAGCATCCTGGAACACCTGCAAAGGGAGAAGAGAAGAGAATAGGAGAAAGAAGAGTCCTTACCTGCTAATTCCGCATTCCGGAACATTTTGCCGACGATCCTGAAAAGGAAGACATTCATTTTAAAAGCACATCGCATCGATCGCTGCAGCGCCGGATTCCACTCACCTGTACTAGGCGCCTCCATGTTCATCAGTGACCATCTGGATCCACAGCCACATTTCAGCGCCTAGGGAGAAAAAGACAAGAACAAAGGTGAGCTAGGGAAGAGAATAAGAAAACCTTAATTTGTCATCATAAGACTTACCTGTTGGGTCATTCCCACTTCATTTCGGGTCGGTGCCGCATCCTGGCATTTCCGGACCCCGGCCCCTAAGGAGAAAAAAGAGACATCAGCGTTAGTGAGCGAATGCTAAGACATTACCTGAACGCTCATTAAAGACTTACCTGATATCTACTGGAACTGCACCTCTCACTTCGGGTCGGTGCCATATCTCTACCATTTCCGAACCCCGGCCCTATGGGAAAAAAGACACAAGCATTAGTGCATTAATGCAAGGACACTAAAGGAACCTCTCATCAAACAACTCTCCTGAGTTTCCTTCGTCGGTTCCATTGCTCATCTCGGAATCTTTGTTCTGCACCTGAAATAGAGACAACGGACAATTATTATTTCGGGCTCATACTTATAAACAGAATTCTCACAGTACTTTACCGGGAAGGTCAAGCAAACTTGAACTCTCTACAATCCATGATCCAGTGAAGTAACTGGATTACAACGCGCCCCTGCATCAGAAGCAGGATGGAGAGCTCGTCCTTTCAGACCCTAAGGTGAGACTTCACGGGGAATTGCAAAAGGGTTTCGTGGAGGGTGAGAAGGGAGTGGGAGGCTTACACATTATCCCGCAGATTGTTAATACTCCCTTTTCACACACAGAAGGATATTTCTGCGAGCCAGACAAGCCAGATTTGAGGGTCCGGTCCTGTCCATCTTCCGAGTCCTGCGCTTCACCATAGAAGAGGCAACAGCACTCCGAACCAGGCCTGCGCCTCCGTGGGAGTCAGGTGAGCGTAACACCTGATCACAAAGAATACAAACATTATCATCACTAATACTGCTCCAAAATACCTGATGATATTTGTCATCCATTGTGGAACCCATGAGAAGATTGGCACAAACCAACTGTCATCTGCAATATCTTTTTGTCTCATCTTCCATTTTATCATGCAGTCTCATCAGCAACGTTTCGGCCTCTGTCAAGGTCCCATTCTCGACATCATGAGAAGGTATGAACGTGCAACATGATGGCCCGATTTTGGCACAAACTCCTCCATCAATTGCTGTGGTCATATCATGGACATATCTATTCTGGAGGGTCATCAACCGTATGGCCCTCAATTCTTCCTTGATAGCATTGAATCCCTTTATGGTAGTATTGATCGTCTGCAGGAGCTCCCAGCGAGTGATTTACAACCACTTTGCATTGCCCGCCGTCTTGATCCCTGGCATGAAGATAGTCGTGAATATTGCTGAAGTCTGTCTGATCAACCTGTCCTCATATGGAATAGCATCGAAGGCTCCTATTGATTTTGCGGAAAAGTAATTCTTCTCCTTGTCCAGTTGAGGAATTCGAGAGACCATCTCTTCCTCAAATGGGCATCTGCTTTTGGAAACTCTCAAATGTTCAGGTCACTTTTTGGAATCGCTAACGCTGGAACATGTATAAGTTCTAAGGAACACGTCCCTTCCCAGTCCTTGGGCAGCTTCATGTAGGCTCTGGACCCGCAAGCCCAATAACGATTCACGAGGATGGCTGTCCCTGCTCCCATTCTAATAACATCAACTGTAGTCTTGCAGCCTTTATTTCTTCCCACATAATTCTTTCCCTTTCTTTGAAAACATAATGTTGCATTTATCAATGGACCCACCATCATCAGGCCTGATTCATCTTCTACCCATGTCAACAGTCTAGCGTGGTTAGCCCATGACTTTCAAAAGCATCGTTCACTCTCTGTACTTCTAGCAAATATTCTGACTTCAATAGATGAGCTGTGCAGGACATCATGCCTCCTTCACATCCTTTTGTCGATTTCACTTGACCATAGACTAAGACTTGTGTTCATTCCCAACATCCAGGCCATCCTGCTACATCTGCTTTATCAGGGCAATTCAGTCTCTTCATCTCTGCAACTACTACCATTTCATGTCCTTTCTCAGGATAAGTATCTTACTTTTCCATGCACGTTCCTTTTCCATCTGTGTAGTCTTGATATAGTTATCCTGGAACGGAAATTACCATTTCGATCTCCATCGCAAAGTGGGCCAACTTCCTTGGAATTGGCCTTGATGAACAAGACATCTGGCATCATACTCCGAGATTTCTCTAGAAAAGAAAGTTTGTGTTTCATCCATGGCATAAGGTATGAGAGTGCAGACATAGCAACTCTCCTTAGGTGTTTTCGCTCCACCTTTTTCATGTGTCGATACCACATGTTATTAACCAAGTGTGCTATACTATCTAGATATGTGTTTATCCCTTCATTATCTTTCTCTGCATTTCTCTTGCTTCTCAATACTACTAAATCAGTGCTCATGTAATAATCATGAATTATATCAAGAATAGTTGTCTCTTTGGGGAGAACTATAGGAGTTGCTACCTTAGTGGAAGCAAATAAATCAAGAGCAGTACTTGTATTAGGAGGAATCATAGTAGCCCCTATCTTAACATGAGCGTTAATATAATATGTAATGCTAAACATAAGAAACAGAAAGATACTAAGTATGGTGGCACATACATATATCATAAACCAACATATTAATCTCCACCATTTGTGATATTCTGGACTTAGTTGAGCTTGCTCATACTCTAAAACCGTGCCATTTTCAACATTTCTCATGTTTGCTGTACTCAATTAAGGAAGGAAAAACACTTTTTAATCAGGCAATTACGGTAGGTCTGGTAGCTGCAGGATTTCTTCTATTATCGCTACAATCAGCCTTCTGATCACAGGGCCATTCTTAGGATCATGTAAGCAAGTGTGAATGTCCACATTCCTTCTAACAAGGGTAGGATAATATTGAAGAAGGAGCACAAAAGCAGCAAGTCGAAGTCTATGTGAACTCTGTTGGTCAGGACCATAGGGCTAGCTAAATAAATGCTCACTGAATAATAAATCGGGGTACTGCTCTCGTTTCCAGTTATCAAATCCAAATTCAAAATCCAGTTCAGGCATATCGTGATACATCATTAACTTTCTAAAGTTCATTTTCAAAGATTCCTGTGGCTTAAGCAAAGAATTGCACCACTGCTATAATATCTATAAAAAGTGTCCAATCCACAGTCCAAATACAATATGCATTAATTTATCAGTAACTTTATCGTCCTTCTTCTTTGTCATCAATCGAATCTGCACATGCTGGAATTCTTCTTCTTGTCTTGCTTCTGAATGGATCGTTGGGGGTGCTCCGGCCTCGCCGATGTGTAGCTTCACGACGTTCAGATGGATCCAAGCTTGTCTGCCTTGAAATTTCACTGCTGAAGGAGTAACCTTGGCTTGTGCCACTTCCTAGAAATGTTTTTCATCAGCATGGTTGCTGAATGGTTTTCATCTGTGTTCTGAGACCAAAGCCCCTGGCGCTTGAGTTGATCGGAAATGACAGAGATACTAGCGGTCATACATGTTAAATTTTCACATGTGGCTCCTTTCCTAACATTTCTGTGGTGCTCTGGGCATCACTTCAACTCCTCGATGGAGGAGTTAAAGGCATTCTCATTCGCCTTCCTGTCACTAGTTTATGGGGTGTGAGGTGGTGGTCTGGGCCAAGCTGATTCCTTAGGGCATATAGAGCTAAGGGCAGGAAATATAGCCATTCCTTCTTCAGAGATAACTTGAGCTTGGCAATTCTCTCTTTAAGGAGACTGCTGAGTCTTTCACATATCCTGTTCTCATGCATGTGATAAGCAGAAAGCTTGTGTTTAATATTTAATAACAGACTTATCTGCTCAAATACTTCATTGACAATATGTGGCCCATTATCGGATCTCAGCACCTCACACACCCCATCTTGGGAAGACTTTGCGTATTAAAAACATCACTGAGCAATTGGCTTCAGGGTGTGTACATGGACCTGCTTCGATCCACCTGGAGAAGGGATACACCACCACTATAAGATACCTGTACTCATTACATACTTGCAGCATATCAACATAGTCAATATTTAAATGCTGAAAAGGACCATTTGGCCGAGGAATTACTTCTCTAATCGCTCCTAGTGTATGCCCAGTGGTACACTTTTGACATACGATCGACATACGATCGAATTTACTACATAAAATGCAATGTTTTCTAACAAATTTGGCATAAACCAGTCTTCTGCAATTATTGCAGCAAGACTTTCCCTAGTTACATGCACAAGGAAGTGCAGCTGTTCAAGCACTACCCTCAGTAATGCAACTGTCATCAACGGCTTTCCAGTGCTGTCCTGTCGCTATAATGCTTCTGTGTGGGGTAAAAAACACCCCCTTCGTTTCCATAATTCCTGCTCTTCCTGTGGTGCATTGTCTTGAATCTCCACTAATTGGGTTCTCGGTAAATGATTAAGTCCTTCTGTCACTACCATAATCATGACTACCTTTTCCTTAACATCTGGAATATCAAAACTTGAAATATCTGGTGAATATGCAACCCTCTTGGCCTCTGTGTCTGCGGCTTTATTCCCGCAAGAGATAAAGTCAGTTTGCTTAGTATTGTCTGCACATTTAACTATTTGTATGGATACTGGGAGTTGTGCCTTAATAAGCCTGTTCAATAAAGATGCATGCTGCACTGGAGTGACGTCTGCTCAGTGGTAGCCCCTCCTTTTCCAATGTGCTAGCCCTGCATGCACGGTTTACGTCACATAGGCGGAGTGACTATACACCATCACTTCCTGCCCTGCGTGATTCTTGAGCACAATGAGCGCTACCAATACTGCCGCTTGTGCTGACACGTGAGACGGTAGTATCGTACTTCCTACAATCTCAAACTTGCCATTTGCTCTATGCCTTACTACCATAGCACCAAGATTCCTTTCTCCACTTGTTTGATCAATTTTCAAAGAACCATCAATAAAGAGAATTTCCCCTCCTGCTAATGCATTTTCCTTTACGCACGGTGTCTCATCATAAAACTCTACATAATTAGCACACTTATGCACATGCTTGCCTTCAGCTATTGGTTCAGCTACAAATGTGGCAGGATTCACTATTTTACATCTGCCAATTTTCATCACTGTGTTTGAGATTGTTACTTCATACACGGAAGCTCTCTGAGATGTCAATGTGCCTTTGGGTTTCTCTAAAATGGCAAATAAAGCATGTTCTACAAAAAGCATCATAGAACAGCCCATTACAATACTTGCTGATTTCTCATTTGCAAACACGTCAGCTGCCAATGACTGTTCGCAAGGAAAGTGTCCTTTCATAACTGGGTCTAATATCCCACTGTAATATGCCAGAGGTTTGTACCCTAATGTAGCCCTCTGTGTAAGCACTGCAGTCTTGACTGTCCCATTCATGTGCGAAACAAGAAAAACTCCTCAGCCTAATTGGGAATTCCTAAAACAGGAGCTGTACAAATTGCCTTCATCAACTCTTCAAACCCTTACTCCATTTCCTCAGTCCATTCTATTTTCTCCTTGTTCACCTGTGTTTTCTTTAAAGCTTGCAAAAGGGATCTTGTGTACAAACTATAATCAAACACCCATGCTCTTACGTAAAAACTGTTGCATCTGCTTTACAGTGTGCGGTTTTGCAGTCTTCAGGATCGCCTCAGCTCTTTCAGGTGTTACCCTCTTTCCCTCATACATAGGACAGTTGATTTTGCATAACACCTCTTCTTTACAATACTGTACCTTCTCTTTGTCCACCTTGTATCCCTTGTCTGCTAGGTTAGTCATAAATTGAACCGAGTCTTGTCTGCACTCATCCTCTGTTATGCTACAGATTAAAATGTCATCTACGTACTGTATCACAGTGCTTTTCGAATCAATATTGCCTAAGTCCACCTGTGGGACTCTGTTAAAGATCGATGGAGACTCACATTACCCTTGGGGCAGCCTAGTATGTTTCATGCGAATCTGGCAAAATGTAAATTAAGTCAAGTCTTGTAAGTCTTTGTGCAACGGGATTGAGGAAAACACATTTTTCAAATCGATCACTTTGAAATATCGAGCTTCCACTGGGATAGTGCATAATATTGTTGCTGGATTAGGAACTAAAGGAAACTCTGCATCAACAATCTGGTTAATCGGGCTCATATCTTGTATACATCTCCACGACCCTCCCTTTGATTTCTTCACAGGGTACAGCACGGTATTACACAATGATTCTGATGGTACTAGAATCCCTTGTGCCATCAGTGCTGAAATAGTCTTAAAAATTCCCTCATCAGCCTCTCGAGACATTGGGTACTGTCTTGCTCAAGATAAAATTGCTCCTGGTTTCAACTTTACCTTGACTCCCCCTATTCCTTTCAATATGCCCATGTCATGAGGGCCTGTTGTACATAAAGCGCTTGGCATTTTCTCCAAGTCTTCGTAAAAAAATACTGGACGCTGTTGCATTATCGCCATTCGATGTGGGATCTCCCTTTTCTCTATTCTGATCCAATATGTAATGCTCATGAAGAACACCACTTCATCATCTGTTGGATCATCTCTAAACATGTCATTGTCAGTGACGTCAGTCCATCTATGCCCTTCCCCAATGGCAATCACTGTTCTCCATGGTCTACCCTCGTCATATGTTCCTTCGAACATTGCCATTTCCCCTTGTACTATGGCTGCATCTAATTCTAGAGGGATTGTCTGTCCCCCTCTTCGTCCAAAGGTATCTGTGGCCTAAACAGAAATGTGTCAGGTATCCTCATAGTTCTTCTCACTAAGCCAGGTAGCCATGTTAAAAGAATGCTCACCCCATAAACATATGGCTCCATCGGTACACCTTGCAGAGCCACTTGCCCTGTGAATGCCAATAAATATTTGTCTACATCCATGTAGTGTATTCCAGGAATGGAACACACTATCCCTTCATCAGTAAAAGAAATCGTAATGTTAAGCTTTATCATTAAATCTCATCCCAAAATTTTAACTGGTGTCTGCCGTGAATACAACAATGGAACAGACATGTCACATTCTCCTTTAGAGACTGGTAATTCATCAGTAAAAGGAACTTGACTCGTAGCTCCAGAGAACCCTTGAGCATTCATGGCAATTCCCGACATCGGATATTTCCCTCTCGTATGAGCGTGTAGCTCCAATGTCTACTATAAACAAAAAAGATTTGCCTCCTATCATTACATCGACCCTTGGTTCCTCTTGGGGGTCTGGTGACACATATAGTACTGAACACATCAAGTCGCCCTGTGAGCTGTCTTATTGTGGATACATGCATACCCGTGTACCCGTGAAAGGATTTCCTCCTACCACAGTGACACCCCCTATTCTAGGCGTCAATAATTGTCCTGTGTTTGCATTCTGCTGTATCTGCATGGGGGCATGCTGGGACTGCCCTTGTGGTGGATTCAATGGTGCTTGCTGTGGTTGCTGTGCCTGTTGCACAGCTTGTGCCTGATAAACTGTCTGATCCTGGGCGACCCCTTCCCTAGCTTGTGAGCTATATGTTGGAGGATAAGCTGTCCCCCTTCTTGTAAATTGGCGATTCTGTGCATACCCTTGACTCTTACATGTGTGTGCAATGTGCCCTGTCATCCCACATGTCCAACAAATAGGAGGAGCCCGTCTGACTAGTCCCCCTTGGTTGAACCTGCTGATTGTTGTTTGGTGCATTCTGAAACCCACCTTGATTATTTTGAAATCCACCCCTTCCTCTGTAACCCATACCTGTCATGAGCACTGCTCCCGAGAAGCCAAGTCAAGCCCAGCATCCCCGGAAGCAGGCTCACGACCCTCGTCCCCGGCTCCAGCAAACCCCTATTGGGGCCCTTTGGACCATGTCCTGGCGCTTCTGGCGCCAGGCTCATAAGGAACCTCAGTCCCGGCGCCAGGGGCGCCGGGCTCATAATTCTTGCAAAGGTGCTTGGGTGGACCTACCTGTAGCAGACCATGCTGCATACTCACCTTTGCAAATGCTGGCAGGATGAAGTCCCCAGCCTTCTGCTGGGAGGAACTATTCCCTGAACTGGGACTACTTTCTTACCTGGGTGGGGCTGGTGCCACTCCTTAGCTCTGGAACACAGGAACTCTTTTACCTGGGCGAGGCTGAGGAAGAAGACACCCAATCACTCCAACACTATTTAAACCACACCCGATTGGGAAAACGTGCTTCGCGTTATTCTGCATCTGCAGCAGGACGCTCACCGAGTCAGCTCCAGCATTCCAGTGACATCTCGAGCTTCAGCTCAGCAACCTGTGGAAGAAAGACACGAGAACTATACTTACCATCCAGGAATCCAGACACCGGCAGAACCTGCAAGCAAAAGAAACATAAGGTTAGCAAGTTGCAACACGTTCGCAGCCGCGCTCGCTTACCTGATCCATCTGTGCTTTCACGGATTCTTCGCGGCCTTCTCTTCAGCAGCCTAACGGCACCTGTAAAGACAAAGTACATTGTTAAGTAGGAATCGGGTGAAGGCGGCCGCATTTACTTTCTTACCTGCTTTTGTGTGCGTATTACGATCTCTTCAACCGCAGCAGCCCGGCACCTGAAAACAAGAAAAGACATTATTTAAGTGCCATTAAAGACTGCAAGAAAGCCTAACACTTATGTGTTTCCCCACGTGCATCCGCGACTGTGAAAACGCCCGCAAGGTCCCGACACTTGCAAATAAGAAAAGAACATTGTTAGAGGTGCTATAATGAGGTAACAGATCATTATACTCACGTACTTCGCACGTGCAACGGCAACGGACAAACAACGCCCGCAACATCTCAAGACCTGAAAACAGAAAACAAGGGACATTATTGAGGTGTCAGAAATTCCCATACCTACGTACAACCGCATGTGTCGCGCTCTCAGTGACCACGCCCTCAGCATCCAGGCACCTGAAAAAGACAATGCAAAGACTTCATTAAAGGTGCCCATCTCTTCAAGACTATAAACTCTTTATACCTATTGGCATCCGCTCGTGCAGTAACGGCGGCATCACCTTTTGGCATCTCAGCACCTGTGCCACTTCTAAGGCCACAAAAGACTTTGAGGACCTCCAGTGACGTAACTGGAACCCACGCACCCCTGCATAAGTCGCAGGATGGAGAGCCCAGCATTTATACGCCTAAGGTGAGAGCTCACCAGAACATTGGACTTTCGGAGAGTTGGCGATTAATGAGGAGGAAGTCCAGCCAAACGGTCATTAACCCTTTTTTCTTCCGCCTGCAGAAACCTTACCCTGCAAGCCAGACGGTCAATAAGAGAAAGCCCAGTCCAGAGAGTCATCCGAAACCTACGCTTCTCAATTGAAGAGACTATAACAGTTCAGCCGGGACCAGCGCCTCCGTGGGAATCAGGTGAGCGTTACAATACCTCTGCCTCATGGCACAAACCCATAACCTCCTTGGTCCATCGCGCGCTGGTTATTCGCGTGCGATGTACCACTGTTTGCTGTATCCCCAATCCTTCTCTGATTGTCAATACCGCCTCTTCTATGGCATATTTTAACAATTTCATCTGAACTAGCTTGGCTTCCTCAAGTTTTCTAGCAGCCTCTTTCTTCTTATTTTTCTCCAGCAACAGCTGACAGTGATGCACTATTGTCAACTATATTTCTGCCCATGGTTACGCTTCCATTCCCACCAACCTCTGAGTTGCCTTTGTACCTGCTCAGGCAACCCTTGACATAAAATGTGGTAAAATACTGCCACTGTTTTTCCCCATGGCTCGTGCATTTCAAGAGTCCAGCGCTCTTGAATGTCCTGAATGTAAGCTAGATGATCTCCGTCTTCTTTCATTTGACGTGTCATAATTGCAACGATGGTTGAAGTGTCATGATACTGTACCATGAGAGCCCTTCAGACATCTTTTCTACAATAATTAAAAGGCGCTCAGTTGTGTGCTGTGTTCTGTGCTGTCACACCCGAATAGCCTACTCTCTTCCAAATGTCGTCAGCTCTTTCCCCAAGAATGGCTGCTAGCAGACCTTTAATGTCCCCTATTGCCAAGGTATTTCCTCTTATCATTTTTTTTAATTCTTAAATCCATGTTCCCACACCCACCATTAAACAGGGGAGTTTGCACCTTAAATTATCCTTATCCATCTGCGGCCATGGAATATACTGTGTTCTCTCCCCTCCTTTTTCCAATAAGGGAAACTACGTAAATCCTGACCCACAATCGGCTCCCATCGTCTGCCTATCCATAGTGGGGATAAGGTTTCCTGATCCTCTCCTCCCTGGCAACGATCTTAACCTGTTCCCATATGGCGGTAATTGTCCCTTCTCACTATACAATCGTCCTTTGGGATGCTCTGGATATGCTATAGAGTCAGGCGTCCTATCCTTTGGCTGCTCTAGATCAGACTGTCTTACTTTCTTGTCCGATTGCAGGCTTTCCTCAGGAGCACATGCACCTCCCCCTTCTTCCCCACAGAAGGATTCTCTCTCTTTGTCTGACATATCTAGTTCCCCAACTTGTGTGACTCTCATCCCCTTCACCCTTATCTAAGGTCAGTCTGGTTAAGTACAAGGTCCTATGCATGAGAACAGATTTTCCTCTTTGCTCCCTGATTGGAAGACCAACGTGTGATCTCCTTTTCCTCAACTTCCTGATTTGCTTTGTTCCCTTAACTCTTGACAGTCTTTATCAAGCCTGTCTCTGGTGCTTCCTATGTCAAAGTTCTGTTCTATGGTTACTTTAGATGGCCCTGACGTTGCTCCCTGTAACAGGAGGAACTCCTCTATGCTGCCCCATTGTATTGCTAGACTCAGTTCCATTAACTCCTTTTGAATGATGTTAACCTTTCTCTCCCTCTGTCTCCTCTTGCGGTCTAATTCTTCATCTAATTCTCTTTGCTTCCTCACTTCTCATCTAACTCTTTCCTCCTCTTGTCTTATCTCTTCTCTGCTTGCCCATGTTCTCCTTTCTTCCTCTTCTTTTCATCGCTGTATTCTTTCATCCCTTAATTTCTGCACTTCCTCCTCTTCTCTTTTCCTTTCTTCCCTATCCCATTCTTCTATCGCTCTCTGTCTGTTATCATACCTTCTTTGTTCCTCCACCCTTTCTTTTTTCTTTCATTGCTATTCCCGATACATGTGTTCTCGCCGCTGTATACTCTTTCATTTGCATTCATCTTCCATCAATCTTTTTTCTCATTCCCTGTCTTTCCTATCTTGTTCGCCCTTGTCTTCTTTTTGCCTTGCTTCGTCAATGCTTTTCCCATCTAGCTTGAGTAATATCTGTCCTCCGATCCATTTGTTCTGTACGAGCGTTACCTCTTCAGGTTTATCCTTTTCTCCCTTCAAATTCTTGATCTCTTGTTCTATTTCTGTCAATGCGTTTGATCGCTCACTCTTCTCTTCTTTGTCTTGTGTGACCTTAAAGATCTCTTCTCTACTCTTCTCCTACTCTCCTCTGGACTATCGTCATTGTTATAAGCGGGTGGTTTGTATATTGGATTACTATTCCTCGTGGCCACTTTCAGTTCTCTTAAGGGATGCAAACCTTCATCTTCTGTACTAGCACCATTCACTTCAGGCGAGTTAAGGGGGCAGAAGACTCAACACCTTCCCCCTTACAGTGATAAAGCATCCACTCCTCAGTTGGTGGATCCTCTCTCTCTTCCTGGTACATTTTCCAGAGCTCTAAAATAGCTAACCTTTTCTACAATTTCTTCCCTGTGTATGCATTCTGCAAGTATTTGTTCATGTGTTGCAATACTGTCTTTGACAGCGACCCCCCTTCTGGCCAGGGCATGAACATCTTCTCTGCCGTACCTTTCTCCCATTCTGCACTATACTGTTTGAGCTTTGGTATGTGCTTTGGTAATGTCTTACATAAATGCACCACAGGAGTAATATCTCCCATTGTGATGAGTCTGAATTGACTGTCAATACTTTCTGGAGTCTACAGGTCAATGGGTCTTATTTCCAACCATCTGACATGCTACCAAGTGAACCCTTATGGTCGTTTAATTGAGGTAACACATCATACGATGGATAGGAGGCAGAATAACTCTTACACCAAATAATGAGACTGACTCACATCAGACATCAACATACGTCGCACAGCATAGTCTCAGCGCATTTCATAAAAAAACATTGTTATATAGCATAAATGTGCCATACATGATGTCACACTACATGGCAAACAAGAAAAACCTATGTGGCATTGCGGTTGGCTTAAGGGGAACATCTAAATTTACTTTCTATACTGGGTGGGATTGTGATTGGGTCTCTACAGTCAGTTGGACAACTTATGCCCACCCCAGGTGCAAGTCGTCTTAGACAGTTATTAGATGCACAATACATCATTGGCTCTCAGACTATAAGGCCCTTCATTATATGGCCTTCTACAATTGTTTGGTACGCTTGTACCCTTCTAGAAAACTCAATTCACTAGCAGCACGCAGGTGTCAGTAGATGGACTTGACCGTGTCTCTCCACCCAAATAGCCCCATCTCTCTCATCGCTCATGCCTTCTGTCATTCATATTGTCTTTGAACTCTGCCTTGTAGTTGCTTCTTCTTCCTGGGAATATAAGGGAGCATGAGCATGTTCTTATCAAGGTTCAGGTCTGTATGTCCACTTCTATTTCCATCCCAGACTCACATGACAGGACACCGTGAATCAGCCCATTTTATAGCATTTAATTGTCTTAAATGAAGAAACTTGGCACTCATGATGTTCTCTCTTTGCAACTTAACAAGGGATGCCTCGGCGTCTCACATTCACTGATATTCAAGGACTGATAACCAGTTTTGGCTGCTTCAGCCTTTTGACATCAGGCCAGACAGCCTTCTTGGTCTTGCTTTGATCCCCAGTTAATTATTTGCTGCAACACATGCATAGTTATCCATCCTTCTTTCTCAATGCGTTTGAGCTTACTAAAATTGTCACATCGAACATTCAGATTCTATATAATGGCAGCACCGCCTACAGTCTATTTCACTACGTATAGCCGGCCTTATGATTACTTAGTCTACTTGCGTTACTACATCTGTACAGTTATAAAACGGCTTGCATTTTCTGCAATCTCTTCACACGTGCAATCTTCAAGCCGCATATGGACGTTTACTTGATTCTTTACTTCGTCATCAGATTCTATAAGGTCTAAGCATCCTCTTCTTCGACCATTCTTCTCAGTGTGTCACGCTTACTTCTTGTGATGTCACCAGATTCTTTCCCTCTTGTTTTCATATTCCTTCAGGGACCTCCTCCCGGACACTGTCAGTTCTCCGGGGATACATCAGATAGGGTTCTCTCAGTGGATACCTTCCCTCGAAGACTCTACTCGGAACAGTCAATGTCACTGGTGTTGTGCATGTCGCAACTTCCGGTTCTCAGCAAATAGGTATCATGGGGGCGCGACTTCCTGTAGAGGTATTTGGCTCCTCCTCTACAGCAGTGAAACAATGGAACTCCCTACCCTGTGCATTGAGAGCAGAGAAATCTTACTAGACCTTCAGGAGATCCCTAAAAATATGGCTATTTGCATAACTGGACTTATAACCTGTTTAAGACGACTGTTTCTTATGAATGCATAGTTGGTTTGTAACAGCCTTTATGCCTATGGGCTTAGTCTGCTTTAAAAATGTAAATAAAATAATAAACAAAAAGATAAGCCCCCAGCAGGGGGGCAGTACCACCCCAGGGCCCATAGGTACATGCCCACGCGAAGCGATACACATAGTCCCTTCTCCCTTTCCAGGGTGGCACATAACAAACTATGAAATAAAAGTAAAAAAGACAAATGGCTGCCATGGAAAGGAGAGAATGGACTACACATAGTCCCTTCTCCCTTTCCATGGTGGCATGTCACATATAGGGAGAGGACGCGCTGGGGACAAAAATGTACCCAGCATGTCCGCTTCCAAAAATCTGATAAGTGTGGGACAGGGGGATGGAAGGAAGGGAAATATGGGTGTGGGGTGGTGGGAGGAGAGCATTTACCTCATTCCCGGCAGGAGAAGATGGTGGCCTCCAGCTCTGAGGAGGCTCAGGTTGATGGAATAACCATATGGTAATCCGTCCATTCCGAGCCTCCTCATTGGCTGGGAGGCTGTCACACCCCTGCACCCCACACCTGGTACTGATCATTAATCTTTCTCAAATATTCTCTGTCATTAATGATCATAATGAGCATAATGAGTTAACAAAAGCTCCTAAAAAAGTGTATCCTATGACGTGCTTGGGAGGGAAATTCCATTACTACATGTTGAAGGGTTTCTAAACAATCCCTATCACAAAGTATCATCTCATCTCTTTGGGGATTCCTAATTCGGGTCTTATAGCCTCTAACGTTGGCAAGCAGATGAAACAGAATTTGATATAGCAGGTCCTCATGTCTTGAGATGGAAATGTTTTCAGTTAAGATGTGATTACCATTCAGGTTGAGTACCAAAAAGATGCATCTCTAAATAATTTCAACCTCATTAGATCATTACCATCTTCCATCTTGTGCCAGCTACTCATTTTGTTCTTAATTACCAGTTTCTATGCTTTGGCATCAAGCCCTACTCCTTGCATGAATGCCTCACATTTCGTTCTTGTCTCTACCATGAAATAATTATTTGTTGTGCTTATTGTCTCATTCAACAAATGACAACAAATAGGGCGACTTTTATCTACGGCTTTTATATACAGCTCAACACTCCTGTTTATGTACAAAGAACACCAGGACTGTAATAGTTCAAGTCTTATAATACTAATGGGTAATGACTTTGGCAGACTCAAAACTGTTTTCCAAATCCGTGCCTTCAAAACATTTTTCATATTGGTAAAAGGTACCAACTCCACCCCATAGAAAACCATGGCAGTCACCTTTACCCGATAAAATTCAATTGACGGCAGCAATAAAAAGGCACATAATTTACTCTTCCTCACTCCCATCAATGTAATACATGCCCTAAGCTTTTTGGCCATTTTTTCTTTATGCATCTTTCATTTATTTTTATTCGAAACGATTAACCCTAAGTAAGTGATGGAGTCGACCACCTTAATCTTTATGTTATTTAAAGTCCAATAATAATGTGTTCCTTTCCTTTTGTGTTTTAGCGTCAATATCATAGATTTCTCTACATTCAATACCAATCTATTCTCAGTTAAAAAGGCTGTCACCCCATTTAAGGAGCACTGTAAACCTGCAGGCGATAAATCCAAAAGGATCAGATTATCAGCATGAGCTATACAAGAAACTTTGAAACCGTTCAATTTTGGGGGGAAAGCGCCCCACCTCTCACACTCCTTTGTAACACACAAATTGAAGAGTGCCGGTGCCAGGAAGCATCATTGGCTTAATCCATGCCCTACCTGTACTGCATTAGGCACTTCCCCCTCCACATTTAGCCGTATTCTAACCTCATAATTTGTGTAGAGTAGTTGGAGCCTATTTAGAAGTCCCAGATCTATCCCCCAATCATTGAACTTCCCCCATAGGCGTCCTCTGTCCACCTTGTCGAAAGCAGAGGAAAGATCCAGGCTCGCTACACACAGCGATCGCCCAATTCCTCTGCCTGCTTGTGCAAAACATACTGAAACTATCAAAACACTAATAGTTGTTCCTATCCCCTTCAATATGTTATGATAAGTAATTTATAACGCGCATGTAAATAAGTGTTTCTAAGCACGACAAGATAAGGACAGAGGGAGGACAAAACAGTGATCTTACTAGTCCCTGTGTCATTTGGATTGCGCAAGTGTAGGGGGAGGGAGAGAAGTACCAAGGGGTAGAGGGGGAAAGGGAGAGTACAAGTAACTCATAAGTGCTGCCGGGAAGTGGCTTGTAACTGCAGAGAGACAGGGGACTGTAGGATTGCAGATACAGTCCCTTAATTGGTTGGGAGGCCCAGAGGCAGTTCAAGGGCAACTGGTCATGCAAGGGCCTGGACCCGTAGGTTTAGTTTGTGGCCAGCTTAACCAGTGTACACAGCAGTCAGGGACATCAGCAAGGGAGAGGGAAAGAGAAATTGGAAGCAAAAAGGAAGGTCTTGAGTTACTTCAGGAACTGTAGGTGGTCCTGCTCAAGTTTGAGGGAGGCAGGGAGGCTGTTCCAGAGGGAGGCCCCAGTGGAGGAAAGAGATCTACGCTCACTTTCTGCCTGGAGAAGCACCTGACCCTCAGAGAGTTGAAGGTGGATGAGTGCAGGCCTCGAGAAGGACGATGCTTAGGAAGAGAAAGTTGGATGTAGTGTGGTCCCTGGCCCCAGACCAGAAAGCCTTGTGGATGATACAGAGGGTCTTGAGCTTGATCCTCACAGCCACAGGGAGCCAGTGAAGAGATTTCAGGGCTGTGGAGATACAATCCCTGGGCTTGAGGCCAAGGACAAGTCTTGTAGTCCTGTTCTGGATAAGTTGTAAAGGGTGAAGAGTAGAGGCACGAAGATTTAGAAAGAGGCTGTAGCAGTAGTCCAGACTAGAGATGTCCAGGGCTCTGTAGACAGTGAGCTTCTGTGGGAAAGTGAGAAAAGGAAGAATACCTCTGAGGAGGTGCAGCTGATAAAGAGATTTCTTATAGACATCAGAGATGTGCGGACAAAAGGAGGGGGTGGAGTTGAAGATGACACCAAGGATCTTAGCCTCACGGGAAGGAGCATGTATAGGGCCCAGGATGGGTGGCCAGAGTGAGAGAGGAAAGGAGGGAGCAGGTGTCCCATTGAGGAGGATCTCAGTCTTACTGGCATTAAGGCAGAGATCGTTGGAGGCACACCATTCCTTAATTACAGACAGGTAGTCTGGTATGAGAGAAGGAGCAGAAGAGGCTGAGGGGAGCTGAAGGAGAGCTGGGTTCCATCAGCATAACACTGCAAGTTACAGCAGAAGGTAGAGATGCAGTGGGAAAGAGGTGCCATGTAGTGGTTATCGAGCCAGGGAGAGAAGTTAGACCCCCGCTTGAGGGGGAGGGGAAGGTTCCAGTGGCAAAAGATTAACTGCAAAAATCAGCCAAGGATGAAGAAAGGGTGTCGATGTGGTACTTGTTGGTTCTGGAAGAACATGGGAGAACCTGCTTTGACAAGACTTTCATGGATCGGACGTGTCTAGAAAACATTGTAGGGAGTGTACAGGGGAAAGTAGGAGAAAGGCAAAGGAGAAACAGCCAAAGAAGGGCCTGGAGTGGTAGAGGGAGAGGAAGAGGCATTAGAGAAAGAGAGAGTGGATAGGATGTCCTGAGCTTTAGTAGTGAAATGTGATGCCAGAGCTGTGCAGAGGGCCTTGGATGTAACAGGAGAGGTAGAGACTGCAGCAGGATTGGCCAGCTTCATGGTTCAGCTGAGTTGTTAGAGGCTGCTGAGAAGCAGGCTTGGATGTAGGCTCGCTTCTTCGAGAGGACAGGAAGTCTGTATTGCCTTTGGAGCAGGCAGCGGAGGACAGTTTGTCAGAGGGTGCACTTGATGCCTTCCACTTCTTCTCAGCCACCCTATATTTGCATTTAAGGGTGGCGAGGTCGGAATCATACCAAGAGTTGCACTTGGATGTGGGCTTCAAACAGATCCTCATGACAGGGGCAAGGACATCAAGAGTGTTAGAGACAGAGAGATGAAGGTTGGAAAGGGTTTTGCCAGAGTGTGAGTCAGCCCAAGGTGTAGGAGGAGGAGAGAAAGTAGCAGTGAAAGCCTCCACTGACACACGCTTCATGGGGGAGAGAGAGAGAGAGAGAGAGAGAGAGAGAGCCGCCGAGGTGGCAAAAGAGCCCCAAAAAGAGGCTAGTAGCAACCAAGTGGATGTTATGGTGTCCGAGGAGGAAAAGGTGAGAGGTAGAGGCAAGGAGAAAGGAAGAGAGGTCAGTCCACTAGGAGAGAAAGAGGGCAACCTGGCCAGATGGCCTGTAGATTGTGGCCACCGTGAGAGAGAGGCCAGGAGAAATAGAGAGCCTGCAGACCAGGCATTCAAAGGAGTAGGCCTGCGTAGGAATGACAGAAGCAAGGATCGACTCTGGGAAAATCAGGGCTACACCCCTGCCGGGACTGTTGGTTCTGGGTTCGGAGAGGATCTTGTAGCCATCAGGGAGGAGAGTGTCAAAACTTGTGATAGGGCTGGCCGTTAATTAAGTCTCTGTGAAACGAATTAGCTTGTTTGTAATATATGTAATCTTTGTTCACTCTCAGCCCACTTTGGTAGATCTTTGAAAACGAAGCCTGCAAGAGTCTTTGATGAAATATCAGTGAGTGAATTTGGCCTATAACTTAGCAGCAAATCCCTGTTACCTTTATAATAAATGGGAACTATTGTCGCCTGATTCCATGTTTTAGGTATTGAAAGGGATATGACTATTTGAGTGATGTTATTTAGAGTTATATATTCCAATTTGCAAGAATATTCTGAATCTAGAGGCACCTTTTATTTTTCTATGACTGAATAAATAACAGTTATTAAAATATGCAGCTCTAGTAATAAAAACATACATTTTGATATATCTTTTTATATGCTTTTGATTCTGCCTGCTCTGATGAATTGAGATCTTTTTAATTTTTCAAATTGGCCAAATGGTTCTCAAGCTATATCTGAAATTCTATTTCATGTTTGTCAATTGTACTGAATTTGCAAATTCATGCTATGGGACCCCCTGATCTAACATCCCCTATTACAACAATCCCACCCCAAATTTATCAGACAAGAAACAGTTTAGTTCCTTCTCTTCCAGAGCTTTGGACCAGTTTGGACTGAAATCCATTTTTCTATTATAATTTCTGTTGGGAATGTTTCTCATTATTGAGTCTTATATTTTGTAAATATAATGTGTTTGGATTTAAATTATGGGGAAGGCTTCACCATTTTTTAATCTGTTTTTTAATCGCACACTAAGATTTCGGATGTTATGACCAAAAATGTGATTACATTATTTGTGCTGTGTTAAATGGACCTGGCGATTTTGTTTTTCATATTTCAGTGCACTGGGTTCCTTTCTAAGCTAAATATTAACTTTCAAAGGCTGACTCAGGCCTCTTGGGTTACCATAACGTAAAAATAAATGTGCACAGGTGTTTTTTTGACCCCAAGATACAAGTCAAAATGTTATAATCTGCGTGGAACTTATTCCTTTGATCTATTGTGAAATGTGCTCCCAGCAACCATGTTGCCCCTCCTTGACAATAAGGTGGCCTGAGCATTTCCGAAAGTAAAAGAAAGTAAATTTTCTGCGCTCCTTTTATTTGCGCATAATTTTCAGAATCAGTCCCATTCTCTCTATCATTTTCTTATAGAATAGGAAAATTCGAGTTGCACAGTTCATATGTTCTCCATGCGTCATAGCAGCAAACATGCAGAAGCACATTTTCATGTGTTCATTTAAAGCCTATAACATTGTATGTTTTTCCTGCAACTTTGTATTATCTGTTTAACTTTAATTGCATGATATTTCATTGGAAAGCGATTCTGGGTTTGTGTTATTTAATGGAGATAATTACATTTAAGCAAGTCTTTCTTTCTTCAAGAGGGTGGTTTAAAAGAGGGAGGGGTGATTTACAGTGTCAAAGTAAAATGAGGATGGAGGAGTGTACAGGAAGATGAGCAGAAGAAGGAACTTTATGAGCAGAAGCAGTTTTTATGGAGTGGTTACTGTGGAACCTAGATCAAGAGTCTCATAAAGCATGTCTACAATGCAGCTCTAGACAAAATTTTAGAGGATTTTAGTCTTGTGGTGCAGATTAAGATACGTCTGTAGAAAGAGGGGTTGTGGGGGGTGTGGCATGGCAAGCCTAGAAACAACATGGCTCCTTCAGTGCCTCCAGAGCCTTCAGAGATTTAGATCCCATAGAAGCGTGAATTCCAGCCAGAGTCATATATGCTGGTCCCTGCTCCATCCTATTGAAGGTCCTCTGTGGCGGGGGATGCAATTTCAGTATCCTGGCAGTGGTGTTTGTGGTATGTAGGTGAGAGCATGCACTAAGCAGCATATGAAGGCAGGTGCTGCTCACCCTTAAGAGGGTCCACTGGCAATATGTGACCCCTGACCGGGCCTGGCCAATGTGTATTGTGCCGTAGTAATAATAGGGACAAATCCTACCTGAACTCCCCGCACAGTCCGATCTTGTGTGTGAAAAACAGGTGAAATGACCTGAGCAGTTGAAGAGATGACATCAACGCTTCAATGATGGAACATGGAGGAGTGTGGCGGGGCTGAAGGTACATGCCTGGGGACATTCCCGGCTCCTGGACTCATTGGGCCTCATTCTGAGCCCGGCGGTAACCCTGCCGGTGCTACCGGGGGGCTGCCACCAGCCTCATAATAATTTAACGGTGCTTGACCTCCCGGTGCCACCAGCTCATTCTAAGTCCGGCAGCCAGGAATTCAGGCACTGGTATATTTGTAAATCCCCATTCCCATAGAGTCTACGGGTGAACATAGCGTTCTAACGGTGATGGTGTTCCCGTGAAAAGTCTGCCTGCAGTGACCGATGCACCCAGCAGGGTCAGACTTGTTGGGCACAGCGGCCCCGGCAGCCAGACTTGTAGTTTTCCGGTCCGGAAACAAGGGTGCTGGTGAGCTTACCAGCACTCTTGTTTCCGTAACCGCAAACTTATAATGAGGCCACTTGTGGCTGAATCTGAGCTGACTTTGGGCAGCTGCTTTGATAAGTACACTTCATTGTAAGTGGCCACAATCCATGCATCATGGCTAAATCGGGCAAAGGTCACAAAACCCCAAATATTGCCACCCTTCTACAGGCTCAAGAGAAGGGGAAAAGGGGTGAGATTACAGTGGCTCAGATCCACGAGGAAAACAGTTGTTCGGAAACGCACAATTGGACTACCAAGTCGGACCTTTATCACTGGTTCACTGAGATTAAGTTGGAAATCCAGAGCAGTATGTCGGAGATGTCACGCAAAATAGCCCACCTGGATAAACAAGTTGAGGAATCAGAAAAGCACCTGGAAGATGCTGAAACAACACTTTGTGAGCAATCGTATGAAACTGGCTAATGTGCTTAATGTATTGAAGCTCAGGAGACCTGTGCTGATATTTTTGAGTTTAAGCAGGAGGAATCGCAGACTCTTTCCTGCCGAAACAATGTACGCATTCGTGGATAACTGGCTCACAAAGGGGAGGCTGGTCTGCGGACTATGTGAAGAAGCTCTGTCGCTTCATTCTTAAGCTCTCGAATGGTGAGGAGGTTGAAATTGATAGGACCCACCAGACCCGCCCCTTTGGCTCAGCTCGACAAGGCTTCAGCCCTGATGTACTGACAGAGGTCAATTTCTACATAATCAAGGAATGTGTAATGGAGGCGTCCAGGCAACTCACTGAGATCAACTTCCCTGGGGTGACTGACACCATGTGCCAGGTTCTAGCAGCTACTGAATTGGGCAAGAAGATCAATCTAAGGCCCATGACGGAATGGCTTTGATGGAGAGACATCTGTTATAGATGGGGCATCCCTGTGGCCCTACTGTTCACTCACTTGGAACGAAATTGGCTGATTAAATCTATGAAGGAGGCTGAAAATCTTTTATCACCGGAAGACTATGAGACAGCTTCCCTAGCCAGCTAGTAGGATTCCCCCTCAATGTGTAGCACCTCCAGGGTTGGCCCATGGACCAATGTTTGAAGAGGCTGCAAATCCATTAATCTCCCTTGGAGTCAGGAAGACCCGACCTGAACTGATGGTGGAATCTCGAATAGTTATAACTTTTGGGGATGGGTCCTTGATGTTAAGAGGCTAACTGCTGGGGGACACTGGTTTCTATATCATATTGGCTGGCCTGTTATGTGTTCTGGTTGTGAAGAGGTAGGTAGGTTGACATGATAGGGCTCTATTTCTCCTAGCTTTGGTTGTCTTGCCTCAATACTGTTTGACATTTTTCTATACAAGTAACATCTGGTGATGGGGTTGGGTTTTTGGGGTATAAGTTTGATTTGGGGTTGTTGGGAAATGTTTTTAGAGGAAATCGGGGTGAGATTAGACAGACTATTGATAATGGGGACACTGTGCACTGTAGTGAGCGTGAGTGATTCAAACGTTAAAAGCTTGGTGGATAAAGCCCATAACAAACCTCCCTGAGGGTAAGTTTGAGGACTACCTCTGTATGCTGAACTGTAGGGCTTAAACTCACCTGAGAAGAGGAAATCAGTATTGACCAAACTGTGTGTCATGTCTGCTTCAGTGTTCTTCATTCAGTAGACACACTTTCTGGGTGATATGATAGTTTATGATATGATAGTTTATTTATATAGCGCCTATAAACAATGTGTTTAAAAGGCTTCAAGTCAAGGAAGTGAACAAGGTAAAATACAATGTCATTCTTACAAGCCATGAACAGTAAGGATGTAAAATTAACTATCGTACTCGGCCTGACGACATTTCAGATAGTTCAAGAGCTAAGACATAGAAAAGGAAGACAGTGGGAAGGAAATGGAAACAGACAGGCAACTACCATACTAGGTCTGACGACATTTCTGGTAGAGCTGGAGAAAAACAAAAGGTGAGGGAGAGGGGTGCAGAAAGGGAGGGGACGAACAAAACAAGCGACTATCGTACTAGGCCTGATAACATTTCAGTTAGTGGTGGAGGGGTGTGGGGGAGTGAGCAATTAAGGGGGAAAGACAGATGAGGTTGCTATCATACTAGGTCCAGGGACAATTCTGATAGAGTAAGTGCATAGAAGAAAATAAGGGGTGGAGGGGAGGAGATAGGAAAAGGGAGAAAGGGAGAGGAGGAGAGAACAGAGAGTAAGCAGTCAAGAAGAGTGGAGAAGCAAGAGGGGAGAGTGAATACAATTGCAGTTGCAAGCCAGGATACAAGATGAAGATGGGAACAGCATGATTCAGGGCCACCATGAGTACAAGATGCAAAGGAAGTCCAGCAAGAGAGTTGAGAAAGTGTGAAGCACCATGAATCAATGATGTCCATAAAAGTCAAATCCAGCATTGGCCACAAGACGATGATGGTGAAACCAGAATTTACCAGGACAGACTCCTGCAGAAGTAGGCTGGAGGGGGTTAAGGAGCAGGGTAGAAGAATCAAGCAAAATAGGCAACACCTGTGTGCAAGAAGGGTGGGGGGCACAAGGGAACATCACAGGGGTACCAGAGGGGGTGGGGATGGCCTGTGGGGACAGAAGGAGTAAACACATTTTGGTGCATGCTTACCTGCTGTCTGAGCAGGGGGTCGGGCCCTGGTTCCTCCTGGTTTGAACAGGAATTGCCCTTTTCTTTGTCTGCCCTTCACTTTGTATGCCCGGGTGAGAGACGCCCTTGATCTAAGAGTTAAGAGCAGGAAGGAAGAGGCAGGGCTAAGAAGGTGGGTGGTGCTTAGGCCAGGTGACCTGGATCCATTTGCACCTGCTCCCCATCTACAAAGGAAAAGAGACTGGAGGGTTGATTAAGTAGGGAAAAGAGCGGCAACCAGGAAGGCACCAAGTGGGCGGGGTTTGCTAAGTGGGGAAAAAGAGTGGCAACCTGGAAGGCGCCAGGTGGACAGGGTTTAGGCCAGGTAACCTAGATCCACTTGCACCTGCTCCCCATCTGCAAATCAAAAGAGGCTCGAGGGCTCCTTAAGTAGGGAAAAAGAGCGGCAACCTGGCAGGCACCAGGTGGGCGGGGCTTGCTAATTGGGGAAAAGGAGTGGCAACCTGGAAGGTGCCAGGTGGACAGGGCTTAAGCCAGGTAACCTAGATCCACTTACACCTGCTCCCCATCTGCAAATCAAGAGAGGCTCGAGGGCTCCTTAAGTAGGGAAAAAGAGCGGCAACCTGGCAGGCACCAGGTGGGAGGGGCTTTATAATTGGGGAAAAGGAGCAGCAACCTGGAAGGCGCCAGGTGGGCGGTGCTTAGGCCAGGTGACCTAGATCCACTTGCACCTGCTCCCCATCTGCAAATCAAGAGAGGCTCGAGGGCTCCTTAAGTAGGGAAAAAGAGCGGCAACCTGGCAGGCACCAGGTGGGAGGGGCTTTATAATTGGGGAAAAGGAGCAGCAACCTGGAAGGCGCCAGGTGGGCGGTGCTTAGGCCAGGTGACCTAGATCCACTTGCACCTGCTCCCCATCTGCAAAGGAAAAGAGGCTGGACGGCTCCTTAAGTAGGGAAAAAGAGCGGCAACCAGGGTGCAGACAAATGTATACACAGAGTGTTTGCTCAAGGTTTTTTTGCATCTGGAGGGGAAAAAAAAGAGAGTGGTAGCTATTCTGTTATCCAAAATTACACATTTCCTAAAGGCTGGGATCATGTGGGACCCAAATGGGAGGTTCATATGTGTTAAGGATTGCTTACTGGGACATATGTGTACATTTGTCTCCTTATACGCTCCCAACAAATGACAGGATCTCTTTTTGGCTGATTTTCTACCTCGATCCCAGGACTTGGTTGAACGTAAAATTGTGATTGGTGGAGATTTCAATCTCGCACCGGACTCGGATGCAGATAACATGCTCCCACCAACACTTTTGGACTAGAAATTAATTAGCCTTCGCCAAGCTCCTCAGGGAAATTATGATTATAGATATTTGGAGGTTTCAAAATGGTTTCTGTATTGATTGCACACATTTTTCCCATGTTCGCAGAGGCTTCTCAAGAATAGATGTATTATTAGTGGCTTCTTCCCTGGGTCCATGTATCCCAGAAGTCTGCAAAGACACTAGGGTTCTCTCTGATCAGACCCTGGAGATGATATGATCCAATCCTGGTAGATAGGGTGCTGTATCAGGAATAGCTCAAGCCATCACAGCATATTTTGAAATACATCTGAATGGGGGCTCACCCATAGTGTTGGGTTGGGATGCTATGAAAGAGGTCATTCAGGGGGAGCTGATACATCTTACATATTACATCTGCCTACACTAAAACAAAGAAAGACATAGGGCCTCATTATGAGTGTGCCGGTCGCGGTAACAACGGTGCCGGTAAGCTACCGGCACTGTTGTTACAAGACCGGCACACTCTGAGTTCTACGGGTGGGCCTCCCGCCCGCCAGGTCTGACCTACGGGACTCAAATGGGAATGGGGAGTGACTTTTTCTGACGCCTGACTCTAGGGACCACCAGGGCTGTAATGTACCTACCGCCGGATTAATAATGAGGACCATAGAGCGGACCTGGAGGAGAAGGTTCACTGAAGGGAGAGCTAACATAAAGCTTTGGGTTCACTGAAAGCCATGCATAAACTAAATGGAGCTAGGGCTCAGCTTGAAGCGCACCTTGCTGGAAGAACTATGCAGGCAATGTTAAAAACCAAACAATACTATTATTCTAGGGCGAATAAAGCAAATAAAATATTACACACAGGTTTGGCAGAACAAGTCAAAGTCCACAGTGCTTGTACACTGAAGAAATGAGGGAAGCACTAAAGTTGCAGGTGGCTGAGGGGTGTGGGAGCACTGCCAGATGCCACCCACAGTTAAGAACCTAAATGAACACAGACAGTTCTCAGTCTCCCTGCGTTGAACAGTGCAATAGTGACATGTGTTCCAAGTAATTCAAAGAAGGAGGGATTTCTCATAAGTCCAATGAGTTCAATAACGAAGTAGCCTGACACGTGTTTCGAGTCATCACCGACTCTTCATCTGAGGCTAAACATAGTGCATAACATAATGATGAACAAAAATAGTACAGCACAACATAAACAGTTTGAATGAAAGTCGTCCATTGTGAAAAAAATCAATAAAATATTGATAAGGACATTAGTAAGGACATTTAACCAAAAGGGCAAACACAAGTGCAGGTAGGCCAAAAAGAACAGCAGTTACAGTATATATATTAAGATAAAATCAAATAGCAACAAACGAAAATAATAAAAAATAATAGATAAATAAGATTGGCACAGTACCATATTAGGAGGGGATTGAATTGAATGGAGAATCCATAGGTTATGAGATGCATGTAAAAAACACAGGTAAAGAAACAAACAAGTTGCAAGGAGTTAGTTATAATGCATCCACGGAACAGCTATAGCAGCGCAGTCAAAGAGGCAAAAGCCGCCAAAAAAAAACAGAATTGGAATCATAAATAAAAGGTACCTGAAAGTTTCATGGTACCAAGGTTCAAGCCTAACCAATTAAGTATATCGTGGCCAGTGCCAGATGCACTCTCTAAAAAGGAAGAGAGAAGAAAAGATTTTTATTTTATATGAAGTGTTTAAATACGCTGTTCAAGCACAAATGTGAAATTAAGGAAGAACAAGAGAGTGTGAGATTAAATGACAAATCATACCTCACTGCTTCAAAATTGCGGAACTCTGTAAGGGAAAAGAAATTCCCTCAGCATCACTTAAACATGGACAAATTAACATAACAACTGTGATTGCTAAAATGCAGCTACCCGTAGTGCCAGAGGAAACCCAAAACGCAAAAGCATGGCGTGTGTGCACAAATAAGAATTGGCAAAAGCTAAAAATTTACTTTCTCTAAACTTAATTGAGACGTGCTGATGCACTAATTAGAAGTATCATAGCAGCCAGGGGGCCGTTAAAAACTGTCTTACCAGTGCAATGCTGCTGAACTGAATGAAATCAAAGTAAGCCCAGACCATAGAGATAGAAACAGGACTATTTAAATACACAAAGTATTTTAGAACATGGCTGATTAGGTCAGGAAAGAAAATCGCTATATTGAAATGATGGAAATGAAATGAATACCTCAGGAGTGAATTTGCCCCAAAAAGTAAGGAGCTTACCAAACGCTGCAAAAAGGCAGAGATTAACATGTTCTGAATTTAAAAATTAGCGGGGCTGAAATTCCACAAAAATTTATATAAAGTGTGCGTCACAGCAAAAAATGTACTAATTGCAAAAAATGGAGCCCCGGAGGGCGCCAAGATAAATATATACTAGTAAGGCCTGAGAACGAAAGGAAATTTGCGCCTCGTACACCAATTGCTGTTGATCTGAATAACCAAAAGAAAAAACGGGTTAATATAGATGAAGGGGATTAAACCGCAGAGAATTGCGACTACTAGAGCATGCTAGTAGGAACCAAATTGGGGAAAGATGTTAAATAAATTGTCCATCTGCCATCTGTGAATGCGCCGCTATAGAGAAATGTGAGGTAACAGGACTGCAAACAGTCATTGAAGAGGGATCACTAGACCCCACACGATTATAAATGACCACTTGGGTGTAAATAACATACTCCTGCCCACAAAAAAAGGGAGGGAAAACATGATACCTGTGTAAAATAAAGAGAAGAACAGTAGGTTTTCACAACAGCAATTGGTGCACGAGGCGCAAATTTCCTTTCGTTCTCAGGCCTTACTAGTATATATTTATCTTGGCGCCCTCCGGGGCTCCATTTTTTGCCATTAGTACATTTTTTGCTGTGCAGCACACTTTATATAAATTTTTGTGGAATTCCAGCCCTGCTAATTTTTAAATTCAGAACAGGTTAATCTCTGCCTTTTTGCAGCGTTTGGTAAGCTCCTTACTTTTTGGGGCAAATTCACTCCTGAGGTATTCATTTCATTTCCATCATTCCAATATGGCGGTTTTCTTTCCTGACCTAATCGGCCATGTTCTAAAATACCTTGTGTATTTAAATAGTCCTGTTTCTATCTCTATGGTCTGGGCTTACTTTCATTTCATTCAGTTCAGCAGCATTGCACAGGTGAGACGGTTTTTCACGGCCCCCTGGCCGCTATGATACTTCTAATTAGTGCTTCAGCACATCTCATTTAAGTTTAGAGAAAGTCAGTTTTTAGCTTTTGCCCATTCTTATTTGCGCACACACGCCATGCTTTTGCATTTTGGGTTTCCTCTGGCACTCTGGGTAGCTGCTTTTTAGCAATCACAGTTGTTACGTTAATTTGTCCATGTTTAAGTGGTGCTGAGGGAATTTCTTTTCCCTTACAAAGTTCCGCAATTGTGAAGCAGTGAGGTATGATTTGTCATTTAATCTCACACTCTCTTGTTCTTCCTTAATTTCACATTTGTGTTTGAACAGCGTATTTAAACACTTCATATAAAATAAAAATCTTTTCTTCTCTCTTCCTTTTTAGAGAGTGCATCTGGCACTGGCCACGATATACTTAATTGGTTAGGCTTGAACCTTGGTACCATGAAACTTTCAGGTACCTTTTATTTATGATTCCAATTCTGGGGTTTTTTTTGGCAGTTTTTGCCTCTTTGACTGCGCTGCTATAGCTGTTCCGTGGATGCATTATAACTAACTCCTTGCAACTTGTTCGTTTCTTTACCCGTGTTTTTTACATGCATCGCGTAACCTATAGATTCTCCATTCAATTCAATCCCCTCCTTATATGGTACTGTGCCAATCTTATTTATCTATTATTTTTTATTATTTTCGTTTGTTGCTATTTGATTTTATCTTAATATATATGCTGTAACTGCTGTTCTTTTTGGCCTACCTGCATTTGTGTTTGACCTTTTGGTTGAATGTCCTTACTAATGTCCTTATCAATTTTTTATTGATTTTTTTCACAATGGACGACTTTCATTCAAACAGTTTATGTTGTGCTGTACTATTTTTGTTCATCATTATGTTATGCACTATGTTTAGCCTCAGATGAAGAGTCGGTGATGACTTGAAACACGTGTCAGGCTACTTCGTTATTAAACTCATTGGACTTATAAGAAATCGCTCCTTCTTTGAATTACTTGGAACACCTGTCACTATTGCACTGTTCAGCGCAGGGAGACTGAGAACTATCTGTGTTCATTCAAATAAAATATTAGCACACAATCTAGATAAACATAAGTCCCTTAGTAACATTTTGGCTCTGAAGGATGGGTTGGGTTTCCACAATATGATTATGCTAGCAAACCTTACCTGTTGCACCAGTGCTATTCCTCAATGATGTTGGGAACGTTGCATGATCCCAGAACCCAAGGAAACCGCCTGGTAACCGCAGTTCTCCCAAAGCTCCCTCTGGAAAAGGTAGAAGAGCTTGACAAGCCAATACAGGAGTAGGATATTGAAAGGGCCATCAAGTCACTTAAAGGTACAACTCCTGGCCCTGATGGCCTCACCTTGCATTTCTTCAAGAAACTTCAAATCCTTTTGGTTCCCCATTTGACCAAACTGTTCAATACTTTCCCGACAATAGGGAGCTTCACCCCATCCATGCAGGAACCATCCATGTTCTTGATTCTAAAGCCTAATAAATCTCTAGAGCCATTCACAGCAACCCAGGAGAGCAGCAATAAAGATAAGAAAACCTGATTAATAACATGTGAACTAGAAAAAAAACGCCTTCATCAAGCAATGAACGTTACAGACCCCTCCAGAAAAGCAAAATCGGGACACAGAATAACCAGCGAAGGAACTGGTGCATTGACAAGCTACAACAAGTGTTACTAATATTGGTGTAGTAACCATCCACAAGCCAACACAAAGTAGCCAGACTGTCGGTCCTGCCAGTGCCTACATAACTGGTTGGAGGAGTTGTCAGTCGCCTGCCCATACACTACTGTGTTCTCTGTCAGGTAATAAGCACAGCTTGAGGGGACCTACTGGAGTACAGGAGGGTGGACATACACTAAGGAGAGTAGTCATTCGTTCCTATTGTCCACAGCATCCTGGGAGGGTGTGCAATCCGTCTCCTGGAGTGAGGGCCCAACACAACAGGGAACAAGCACATGACCCAAACAAAACCATTCCCTTCACAGGCCATTTTGGAGTTGCACCGTACCCCATTCCCGGCGGTGCTCTGCCAGTGCGTGAATGCACTGTAGGTGCAAATCGAACTCCTACCACATCTGGAGGTAATGCCCACACAGAACCTGCAGGCAGAGGGGGAGGAAAATATCCGATACAGGTGCTTGTCTCAACTCCGGTCCTTTTAGCTCCACCAGAGCGGTTCACAGCAGACCTGCAGAAGTTCTTAGTTTTTATGAACCAGTGTTGTTTACACTTCATCTGCCGCCCAGTGGATTTCCCTAATGATAGCACAAATGTGGCATTTGTCTTTTCATACATAGGGGGACATTCAGCAGATTGGCCTTTCCCCCTGGTGGAAGCCAGGACCCTGTGTTACAGGATTTCAGGACATTTCAGAAGGAACTGAAAACATTGTTTTCCAGAAGAACACACAACCCTGCCCTGGATAACCAACTCTTATCGTTACGACAGGGATCACAAGACATGCTACCTTCAATTGCTTGGTGGCGGAAACACATTGGGCCTCATTACACGGTTGGCGGTAAGAGATTACCGGTAAGTGTACTGGTACTGGTACCGGTAATCCCTTACCGCCTTACTACGAGGTCCCTTCGCGGGTCCCTACCTTAATGGCTGGTTTTACCAGCCGTTAAGGACGGGACCCGCAAAGGGACCTTGGAGGTACTTACGGTACCGCAATTTGCGGTACCGTAATTACCGCCTTCCCCATTCCCATTGAGCCCTATAGGGGCTCAAATGGGAATGAGAAGGGCCAATGGTGAATGGGGAATTATCGCCCCGCCAACCTTGGAATGGGGAGGTAATTCCGCCATCCACCATGGCGGAATCAGTAAATTACCGGCGGCAACCATGGCATTAATAGCGCCATGGTTACCGCCTTCCATGTAATGAGGCCCATTCACTGTACAAGAAAAGAACCTCAATTTATTTGGGTAGATAGAGGGGAGAATTCAAAGATGTCCTGGCGCAAGTCGTAAACCTACCAGACAATTACTCAGAGTACATAGACCTTGTGTCTATGTTAGATCACTGGTTAGCATTGTGAGGAAGCTGAGGGTATTCCAATTCCTACTCCCCTTGGATCCTCTTCTCAGGTGGCCAGGGTAAGGCAATTGCTTATAGATCCTGACCATGAGGGTGGATAAGCGAGGGAGGATCAAATGGGTGGAGGGTTCTTTTGGATTAGCAGTGGGGTGCCCACAGGTGAGATATGGTATCCCCTTTCCCTATTGATGACCAACCTAACCCTCCTCTGGCCTTTATAGGCTACTGTAAAACCTCTCCCCTCATTTCCCCACTTTCGACCTCAGACAGTACTGGGACGAGGAAGAGGCGACTAAGAGTAATGACCACTAGAACACTAGAACCTAATTTCACCACTCTGTAGAACATAATTTCACCACTCTGGTACTGGGACAAAGAAGCTGCCTACAGAGTGCTTGAAAGACAGGCATGTCCCTTTAGCTATGGTCAGGCAAACCCATTGGGAATCCACACCTGCAACCTATTAAGTGGTTGCAGGTGTATAAAGAGAGACCAGTGGAACAGCAGGGAGAGCAACAGGGAAGTTTGTTTGGGAGAGACCAGCAGGGGACCCGTATCATGAGAAGGCAGCCATGGTGAGACCTGAGAGGAAGCCAGGACACTGGCAGATGTCCCAGACAAACCGTGGAGTAGAAGGCAAATCAAGCTGTTGCGCTGCCACAGGCGTGGGAGCCTCTGTTACCCAAAGAAAGCAGCTGGATTGGCGAGCAGGGAAGGAGACAGAGAAGACGCTGTCCATGTCCGTGGGGGAGAGCAGAGCTGCCGGCATGGCTTTGAAGTGCCCAGAACGTGAGAGGGCTCCCGGAGACCATCTCACTCACCTGTGAAGCAGAATAGAAGCCAGAAGCACCTGTAGTGCGAGCAGGGCCTGCAGATACCAGCCTGCTTGCCTGTGAAGAAGTGCAGAAGCCACTCAGCCGCCGGAGGAGGAACGCTGAGGACCGGTGAGTGGAAAGAGCCACTCAAAGCCGCGGGTGCTCCTAGGGGCTACGCATGAATAATAAACTACAGTATGACATATAATGATTCCGCATTGAATGAAAACCTGAAGTTAAGTATGCATATTGAATCACAAACTGAATGAAAACTCAAAGAGTGAAATCATGCATCTTCAACATCGAACTGAATGAAACCTTGAAACAAAGTGAAACTGCACACGTTGAAATTGAATTGAATGAAACTTTATGCAAAAAAGCTAATAGTTGATGAAAGCTAAAAAGGAAAGAGCCCCTTTCAAAGCAATCTATGGAAAAGAGCGCAAGTGTGAAAGAGTGTGACAGAAAGGTGGGGAATGCATAAGACCACCTCAGAGGGATCTCTTATGAATGGATACAGTGCTGCAAGACCAAAGACTGGCAAGAGGTGTGTGACACATAATGACAAAGCCAAGAGGCTAACCTGGTGAAGACCAGAGAACGTGAACCTGTATATAAAGCCAAGAGGCTGACAAAGAAAAGCAAGGTGAAGGTGAATTTGGACACAGGGGCAAATACAGAAGAACCTGTGTTGGCAGAAGAGCCTAGGATTCCTGGTTGCGTGACCTGTGATGGGTGGACCGTGTCGTCTGAGAACTGCGCCTAGACCAGAGAGCCCCGAATTATGAAAACCAAAGACATTGTGAAATATACCAAGAAGGAGCAGTATAAGTAAACTGGTGATGCAAACCAGAAGGAGTGTCAAGTTGTCCTGGAGTTGTGTTGTACTTTGAAAGACTGAAACAAATATCAGTTGCTGCTTTAATGTCTTGGGGAAGGGAACCCTGAGACCCGAGGAACAACAAAGGCTGTCTTGATGACCGAGCCTCAAGACCCTTTTCCTTTGAACTGTGCTGCTTGGAACTTGGGGAAGGGAACCTCGGGGATTGTACAGAACTGTATTTCCTTGAACATGAAAAAGGTAATCTTGAGACTTTTGTGGAACTTTATTCAACTTGGGTAAGGGGAGCTGAAGAGGAAGCTCAGAACTGGAAGAAGCTCAGACTTTGTGTTGAGCATCATTTCTTTGATGATTGACATCTCTACAAGTTGTTTAGCTTTAGTTGTGAGGGCAAGGATAGGTTTTGGACAGAGACATACTTTTAAGTTGAACTCTTTGACTAAAACCTTTCTTATTTCCGTTCAGGTAGGGAAATCCCAACTTAGCATAGGGTAAGTTAGGCCTTCCACCATCCTGACCTTTGCTTTCATAAATCATTTTGTTTTGAACTACCAGGACAGAGGGCTCTGAACCAGTGCAGGTCGGGGGGCTGAGAAGACCCCTCAAGAAATAAGAAAGGGACAGGCGACACCTACAACAGTTATGTTTATACTGCGGAAAGTCAGGTCACTTCCTAAACGAATGCCCAGCAAAACCCAAGAGCAGGTGAAGAACCTTGGGAGCAAAAGAAAAGATCTGACTTTTAAGGGGAGGTGGTAGTACTGCAGTTAAGGGAATAGGTGGCTGGTGTGATACCCATTAAAGGCATAGTTCCTATTGTGGTAAAAGAGATAAGAGAATTTGGAACACATGCAGTCAGTATCTTGGGAGGTAAAGTATTGGCATCGCTGGGGTAGACGAATCCCCAGGGGAAAGGATGGGTGACATTGGGACAAGAAAGCCATTGATCAGGAGGTCATTACACCATTCAGCAAGATTTAATTGGGCAGGCATGAAGGGAATCCCCCCACTGGCATACATAGGAGTGTGGGAGCATATATAACAATCTGAGGCATTCATTAGGTCAGCATAGGCCCAAGAGAAGTTGAGGAAGGTGTTGGTATCGGGGTGTAGGATGGTAGATGTAGGATGAGACAGAGCGAATACCTTAATAAGGAACAGCAACATGTTGGCAAAAATGCAGACGGTGAATGGTGAATGCATCAATAATACAGTTGCAACGCTATTCGGGTTTGCCCCAAAATATTCAAAATGTTGAACAAGGGACCCCGTGTTTCAGGGGTATCCTCCGCTCCTCTAGTTTGCTTTTATGGGCTGCATGGATTGTGGGTGTGTCCCCGACATACATCAGATGCCCAGCAGGGGGCAAAAAAAACGAAATCCCAAAAGCTTGTATTACAAAATGTGAACAAGTGTGCATTGCAATTTTGTTATTCAACCTTTCTGCGTTCGTTTTTTAACGTAGATCCACGTTTTTCCTATCTTTAACAGTCCAACCCTACAGAGATTGGGGTCTTGTGCCCAAACATTCCACAGAGTGTCAGTCGATACAGGACCCAGTAGACAGGAGAGATGATGATGCAAAAGTTCAGGATCCCGCAACAATAATGATGACAGACGCATATGGCTGTCAGAAATCAGACTGTAGCTCAATAACTGCAGAACAAATCCTACAGCTGAGGTGCTGGGCACATTCAGCTGGCCCCCAGCCTCCTCAGGCTGGAGAGTTTATCCACCTACACCCCAGTTGCACAGCATTATTGTGGCTGCTTGATGACAAAAACCTTTGAGAGCAATGGGCCACCTATAGGAGATAAGTGTAGCAAAGCTTTGAGAACAATGGGCCACCAGTAGGAGACAAGTGTAGCAAACTTTTGAGAGCAATGGGCCACCCATAGGAGACAAGTGTAGCAAACATTTGAGCCCAATTGGCCACCTGCTGATGTAAGGTGAGATTGTGGCCACACTCTGCAAGTTGCACCTCAGGACTGATAGCAGAACTTTGTTGTCAAGAGTCCTGGATGCAGTCACCAGGGTTTTAGCTGCTGGGACCCCAGTGGAAAGCTGAAGAATGGACCCTTCCAGCAAGGATGTAGGGAGGATTTTCAATGATGCACTTTCAGCACCACCCAGTCTCCTGGCAGGAGGCTGAGGCACCGCGTTTTAGGCAGTTGAGTATGGGCTTCTTTAATTTGCTATAAGTGAGAACTGCAGCGAGCATTAGTCTTTTGCAATAGAGAATGTGAATCCGAGTAGATAGTGGCTGTGCATTGTGTGGCAATGGCGCAAACCCGTGTGAGGGCAATGAGTTCAGCAACTTGCGCTGATCATACTGATGGAAGCTGAAATGCTTCTAATACTTCAAAGGAGGTTCAAACTGCAAAGCCTGCTTGGAGAATACCTGTGGAATCTCTAAGATAAGAGCCGTCAACAAAAAGAATGAGATCTGGATTGGGGAGGGGAATATCCTTGAGGTCAGATCTTGGTGATGATACAACATCAACCACTGCAAGGCAGTCGTGCGGGTGTCCATCATCAGGTGTAGGTAGGAGGGCGGCAGGGTTGAGTGGGGTGCATCTGATGAGAGCGATGTTGGTGGCAGAGCGGAGCAGTTTTTCATATTCGATGAGACGTGCAGCAGATAGTTGTTGGGTTTTCTCCCTGAGGAGGAGTGCTAAAACAGATTGTGCCACTGCTATGTTTAAGTGGTGTGCTAGGGAAATGTTGTCGGCTTTTGTAAGGAGAAGGGCAGCAGCTGCTACGACTCTGAGGCATTTGGAAAAGTCAGAGGCTACATGGTCTAACTGTGAGCTAAAATAAGCTACATGGTGGTGTTTGTCCCTGCTTCTGTGTAAGTATGCCTACCCCTAATTTCTCATCACAGAACAGGGTAAATGACTTTGAGTAGTCAGGCAGGGTGAGGGCATCGGCAATGGATAGGGCAGTCTTGATCTTGGAGAAGGCTATGGAAGCGTCAGGAGACCATGTGAGTTTGTCAGGTTAAGAGTCATGTAGCATCGTTTTTACATAGGTCCTACCGTAGAGGCATAATCAAGGATCCAAGGGCGACAGAAATTGCTGAATCCTAAAAAGCAGTGTAACTGTCTTTTACTGGTGGGCATGGGACATTGTAAGATGGAGGGGACAGGAGAGGGTGCAAGGCACTTTGTGACATGCGAAATGTTGTGTCCTAGGTATTGGGCTGTTGGGAGGCAAAGCTGCAAATTTTGCCTTGTTTACTTTGTGACCTTTGGCTTGTAGGGCAGCGAGGAGCACTTTGGAGCTGGAGAGGGAGTCCTTAAAGGAAGGTGATGTTAGGAGTAGGTAATCAACATATTGGATCATAGTGGAGCCCCCTGTGAATGTGAGATCCTGGAGGTCTTCCTGGAAAATCTGGGAGAAGAGAGATGGCGAGTCAACATCGCCTATGGCAAGAGGCTTGTAGGTGAACTGGCGTCCCTTGTATGTGAAGGCAAAGAGGTACTGAGAGTCAATGTGGATGGGGACAGAGAAGAAGACACAGGCAAGATCAATGCAAGTGAAAAAGTGGGCATCTTGCGGCATTCAGGAGAGAATGGTCATGGGGTCCGAGACCACCCGATGTGAGGGTATTACGGCCTTATTAAGAGTGGTCAAATCATGAGCAAAATGGAATTTGCCTGTGCCTTTTTTTCTCCAACAGGAGTATCGGAGTATTGCAAGGGATAGTGATTTAGTAGAGGATGCCCTGAACAATGAGGGAAGAGATTTAGGGAGATTCTATTATGTGGTACACGTAGCAGAAGGACCTCAGTATTAACAGTCGCCCAGCTCATTGGCATGTGCCGCCGAGAGGGCAATAGGTAATAGGTAATTAATCAATGAGGTGTCTGTGTAGCTTGTGCGGGGTGAGTGAAGAAGGCTCTGAAGGATGCTCCGGGTGAGTGGATTGTTGGAAGAGAAACAAACATTCAGCTTGCCTAGATTGTGGAACCTCTAGATACAACCCATCATGTGAACAATAATTGGTACAATGCATTTTGCATAGCAGACCAATACCGTATAGATTTGCAGGTGAGCTGGGGATCAACAGAAAGGCATGGTGTTAATTGAGTTAATTGATGGTACCAATAGAAACAGACAATTCATTTGATACCGGGTGTGGAATAGTGGTGCCAGATATTCCCACAGCATTGACAATTTCCTTAGACACATCAACATTTATAAATTCAGCTGCTCCCAGCGAGGAGCGTCTGGCACCAGTGTCAATCAAACCCTTCAACCTTCTTCCTTGGATGTCACATTTGAGATAGGGACTGGACCGGTCCAGCAGGAGCAAAGCAGCAGACAGAACGTCAGGGTCCCTATGGCAATGTCATTGTGGACTATAGGAGATATGCCTCTCCTGGTAGCCCTCGTTAGGAGATGGAGGAGGCGGAGGGGGCGGTGGTGGGGGTGTAGGGTAGCAATTAGTACTGTTAGGAGGAATTAAATAATTGCATGGAGTAGTGGGACCATATTAACGTGGTATTGCAGGTTTGGCAGGACATTGCTGGATGAGATGGCCTGTCAGGTCACAATTTATGCAGAACCGTTGCCCTGGCAGGGGTTGATGGGCAGGCAAAAATGGATGTGCAAAAGTCTGTTGCGGCTGGTGGCCCTGATAAAAAGGTGGTGGAGGATTCTGTTGGGCATAGGGCTTGTGTGAGGTACCCAGAGGCAGTCTTTTGTTGTGCATGCTGTATCTGCAAAGCCATGAAGTGGGGAGCCCCTTCTTGCTCCTGGCATTTGAGCTTGTCATAGAAACAGTAAGCTGCTTGCAGTGCTTTTTCAATAGATTCAGCTTGCCACCCAATCTGCACACTCTGAATACTGTTAGAAATTACAAGAAGTAGGCCAGTCGCAAAATGAGACACCAATGCAGGTTTAGCTTGTTCCCCAGCATTTGTAATAGTGGAAAATTTGGTAAAAAACAGTCAGTCAGTCTAGATTGGTAGAGCGGGATTCAGATTGGTTGTAACCTAGTGAGTCCCCCAGCAGCTTTGCTGGATTTCTGGAGTTTGTTTTTTTCTCCTGCCAAGAGTGAGACTCTTTTTCTCCCACTCCTGGACATGATTTGTGGTGTTCCTTTGAATGTTAATGTGTTTCATGGGCTATGGGGTCCTTTACTCCATAGGGTCTCATATGTTTTTCCTATATGTGTTACACAGCACCCTCCGTGCAGTAACACTGGGGTGTAATAGTGACCCCCCACCATAGACTCCATACCCTGGGACTGACTACTGTCTCCCAGGGCATGTAAAGTCACCATTGGCTTTTCTAGTCCCAAATTACTTACAGAACCAGTACAAACCATCATATTGTGGATGTACTGGTAGGGGCAATTCGATTGCCCCTGGGTCTGTTGTTCGAGGGGGCACTGTCCCGTCCCCCCTCGTCGAGTTTTGGCTGGTGGCAGTGGATACTACTTTTCATATTCAACAGTGAATATATATCTATGGGATTTTCCCATTGTTCGAGGATAATACTTTTTTTAATAGCCTCTAACATACCGCCGGTTTATTTATTTAATATTAATTCACCGGTTGGTATTTTCTGCCAAAACTCAGTTTTAAAATGGCGTTTGTGTTCGCCTCTGTAACTCCAAACCAAAGGTCGAGCCCTTTGTTCCACTTTTGGCGGGCTTCTACACAGAAGCCCTCCAAAGTGTTGCCACTCTATCTGGGTACCACAGGGGGTGTGGGAGGGGGTTTAGGCACCTTGGACTAAGTTGCCTTGCCAACCCAAGTCGCACTCTTGCGTGATTGGCCCAAGTGGTGAGCCACCCCGCTCACCTCTCAGCATGTTTGATTGACAGCTAGGCTGAATGAATGGGGGTTTTCTGCATAAAAGCAGGGCTTTGGGGACTGGAACTTCAGAAGTCGCCACAGGACCTGAAAATCCGACGAGGGAGAAGCTGAGCCGACCTGCTACGACGACACCACCTGTGGAGCCCTGCTGAACCGACTCACCACTTCCCAACGACAGAGGAGATCTGTCTTCCTCCCTTGACTGGTGGGCACAACCAGTTTACCTTCTTTTCTCGCATCCCAGGATGTCTTGTGGTTGAATTGGCCGTGCCAAGCACCCCGGCAAGCGGATAGCCATTTACCACTGGACCGCGAATAAAAGGATCGCTCCTTTTTCATTGAGAACTCCGCGGCTGGTTTCTTCCCTGGTAGTGCAACGGACTCCTGTTTTCCTCCCTCAACGAGATCCTCTCTTCCCCCGGACGAAGCACCGACTTGCACCCGCTGCCAGGAGCAACTTCCCCCGCTGGAGCGTTCTCACCATTTTAAGGTACCGTATCCGCCAGGCCTCCCTTTCTAAAGATTGCTACAAGGTAACAATAACCCCTTAACCTTCTGGACTGGGCTGACCACCTTGACCCTCTAACTGGTCCCTTTCTTTTGGTCCAACTCTTTCTGAATCTTTTGCAAGACTTTTGGGCACTTTCAACCGTGTGACCTTGGACACATTTCGACCGGAGCCTCTTAAAGTGGGTCCGGCCTTTTTAACTTTGACTGTACGGTTTTAACATGCCTTCTTCTCCTACTGTGTTCTCCGAAAGTGTTGGGATCTGTTGCTATATTTGCGCTGCCTTTCTCTCCCTCTTAAACCAATTGATTAGAGTGCCATCTTTGTTGAGCGCTCACCGCTGTCTGAAAATTAGTGTTGCTTTACTTAAGACTTGTCTAATAATCGTTGGAGGGGGGTGTATATCTTTTAGTGACCGTGTTTTTGAACTGCTTGATATTAGTGCCAGTGTGTTTAACTAGATGTGTGTTTAAATAAATAATTATATCTCTTTTACACCAAGCTCTGGTCAGTGTTTGCTTGTTCTACTGTGTTCTATTGACCTATTGTGAATACTCTGTATACTGCCTAACTCTTCTTGAGAGAAGTCTGACTGCTCAGCCACAGCTACCAGGTAAATCTGTGTGGTACAGACTGCTACCAATTGGGTTTACTGCCAACCACCTGTAGTCTTAAATCTTTTGCAGTGGTCCCAGAGGGAACTGCACAGGTTTCTGCCTAACACTGGTGGCAGCGGTCAAATTTGTATTGAGTATACACTTTAGTGTGCTTTTTGAATACTTTAGGACAACTAACTACAAAGCTTAGCTAAAAAGCTGATTTTCTAACTATGTCTGCTATGGAGAGTTATACCCTAGAATCATTGTCTGCCAAAACTGCTGATTGCTTAAAAGTGTTGTGTAGACATAAGAATATCTCTGAGAAGGGCAAGAAAATGGAACTTGTAGAAAGATTGTTAGAAAACCAAAGTCTGGGTGGTACAGAAGAATCTACCCCCCCCCAGCAAATGTAGAAAACAGTGATGGTATTGATCTGAATCAAAGTCTTGATAATGAGTCAGAAGAGGAAAGTGAACCTAATGAAGTTAGCCACTCTGATCCTCTGTCTGCCTTACCTACTGTACCTACTGGGCCTATACCAGGTCCCACATGTAATCCTTCTTATTTTGAACTTGAAAAAATGAAGCTTGAATTAGAGTACAAACGTTTTATTGCTCAATCTAAACGAAACCAAGACCTAGAGTTCAGAAGAATTAATGCCCAGGCTGAGCAGAAGTAAGCTGAGTTGAAACTCAGAAAATAGAGCTTAATCATGCACTAGAAATGAAAAAGTTGTCTGTGGAAAATGCTTCTCTCTCCTCTGGTTCCTCTATGAGTTCCAGTCCCAAAAGACCCCAGATGCCTAAGGAATTAGTGGGTATGTATGAACCTAAATTGGATGTGTTGGAATGGTTAAAAATGTTTGAGTATAATCATGGGCTCCAGGACATCACAGGGAATGAGTAACTTCCGTGGTTGTTCTCTAGGCTTCCCCCTGTTGCAACAAATGTGGTAATGGAATTGGGAGAGGTGGATAAGAAGGTTTATGAATGTGTGAAACTAGCTTTAATAGCTAGATGTGGGAAGACCCCTTCCCAGTACCTTAAGAGGTTTAGGACCCTCAAAAAGCATGATGGTACCGCTTGGGCTACCTGGGTGAGTGAACGTTTGAACAACTTAGAGGGATGGATTAAAGGTTACAAGGTGAACACTTATGTGGGAATGAGAAATCTTGTTATGTTGGAGTCAATTTATGATGCTTGTTCTCCTGAGCTCAGACAGCACTTGGCTGATTCAAAGGAATTGGATTCTAGGAAGCTGGCTAAGGCTGCTGACTTGTGGGTTGCCAACAGGGCTACTCACAAGGATTCAGGGGTCACTCAGAAAAAGGATGAGGGAAAGCAGCCACAAAAAGGGAACCAAGAGATTTCTAATACCTCCCAAACCAAAGAGGGCCCCAAACAACCAAATAACCAGGGTAAGCCCCAGGGTAAACCACAACAGGCTAGTGTACCTTCTGGTCACAAACCAGAAGGAGGTCAGGCCAAGCCACCCTTCCAGAGAGCATTTGGAACATGCTATCTCTATGGGGCAACTGACCACATCAAAGGAGATCCCAGATGTAAGGGTAGACCTACAGGGATCAGCACAGTCTCCTTAGCCTTCACTCCTGAGGAGGAAGTCCAAATGGCTAGTGCTCACTTTGGAGTCTTTGCTGAAGAACCTTTGGGTCTTCAAGCAAGAGTAACCGTAGAGTCCATGGGTCTGGTTAGTGATCAGAATAGGAGTGTGTACAACTCCATACCAGAAAACCCTAAAGTTTATTATATGGACAGTGTTCTTATCAATGGCCAGGATACTCCTGCCAGACGAGACTCTGGGGCCAGCAGAACAGTAGTGGATGAAAGCTTTTTCAGGCCTGAGGATGTTGCTAAGGTACCCAAAGGTCCCACTAAGATGTCTGGAGTCCCTATCCAAATGGTTCCAATTCTACCAGCCCTCATGCAGTGTAATGACATGACAGTGTTGATTCCTGTCAGTGTTCAGACTGAGGTGCCTGGGAGAGTCCTGTTGGGGAATGATCTAAGAACTCTAGGAGTAGTATCCAGTACCCACAGGCCTCCCAGTATGGCGACCCAGAACCAAACCAAATTGGCTAGAGAGGCCACCTTAAGGAACCACTCTAAGCCTGTGGGAACCTCTACTGAGACCCCCACTACAGGCCCTGGTGTTGGTAAATTGACCTCTGACCCTGGCACATTTCAGGCTAAAATGTTAGGGAAATGGGAGCCCCAACCAAGCTCCATCATTGTTCCCCCAGTTACAGAGTCTGTGACTCCCCCTGCTTCTGAGGAAAATGTGGATATACCTACTGCAACCCTAACTAGGCCTAAGAGAACTGGTAATTCTTAGTGCTGGTGGAAAACCAGAAAAGAAAAGTCTAAGGCCAAAAACCTTCAGACTGTTGGACCTTCCACAGAAGACTCCAACCCAATTCCTAGTCTTAAGGGGGGAACTCCTAAAGTATGTAAAGGTATATCTAAGAGGAAGGAGAAGCATGTACATTGCTTATCTCCATCCCCTCCAAACAAGAGGCCTAAAACCCAACCTTCTTCCAACTGAGAGGTGGTGAGGACCTCTGGAGGCCCCTCTAGATCTAAGGGAATCCTTTATAAGGACCCCTTGAAAAAGCCTAACACAGGTTCAGAAGTTGTAACAACTTCTGAGGGACTGGTCAACCAGATCCCCTATAACTTTAAAAAGACTGATGTTCCTCAAAGGGTTTGTAGGTCATATAGCTTACAAAGGAAAACCTTTGATTTGACCTTAGAACATAGGTCAAGGTGTCATCTCCAAAATGCTGATGGTCTCTCTAGGATGTATGTCATCGACTAGAGGTATGAGATTCATCCAGGAGTGGATTAAATCCTCCCCGTCCCTTAATCTGGGGGGGGCGAGTGTTAGGGAGAATTCTCTGTTTAGGCTGAATTTCCTAACCTAGTGAGTCTCCCAGCAGCTTTGCTGGATTTCTGGAGTTTGTTTTTTTCTCCTGCCAAGAGTGAGACACTTTTTCTCCCACTCTTGGACATGATTTGTGGTGTTCCTTTGAATATTAATGTGTTTCATGGGCTATGGGGTCCTTTACTCCATAGGGTCTCAGATGTTTTTCCTATATGTGTTACACAGCACCCTCCGTGCAGTAACACCAGGGTGTCATAGTGACCCCTCACCATAGACTCCATACCCTGGGACTGACTACTGTCTCCCAGGGCATGTAAAGTCACCATTGGCTTTACTAGTCCCAAATTACTAACAGAACCAGTACAAACCATCATATTATGGATGTACTGGTAGGGGCAATTCGATTGCCCCTGGGTCTGTTGTTCGAGGGGGCACTGTCCCGTCCCCCCTCGTTGAGTTTTGGCTGGTGGCAGTGGATACTACTTTTTATATTCAACCGCGAATGGTTGGTATTTTCTGCCAAAACTCGGTTTTAAAATGGCATTTGTGTTCGCCTCTGTAACTCCAAAGCAAAGGTCGAGCTCTTTGTTCCACTTTTGGCGGGCTACTACACAGAAGCCCTCCAAAGTGTTGCCACTCTGTCTGGGTACCACAGGGGGTGTGGGAGGGGGTTTAGGCACCTTGGACTAAATTGCCTTGCCAACCCAAGTCGCACTCTTGTGTGATTGGCCCAAGTGGTGAGCCACTTGGCATGTTTGATTGACAGCTAGGCTGAATGAATGGGGGGTTTCTGCATAAAAGCAGGGCTTTGGGGACTGGAACTTCAGAAGTCGCCACAGGACCTGAAAATCCGACGAGGGAGAAGCTGAGCCGACCTGCTACGACAACACCACCTGTGGAGCCTTGCTGAACCGAGTCACCACTTCCCAACGACAGAGGAGATCTGTCTTCTTCCCTTGACTGGTGGGCACAACCAGTTTACCTTCTTTTCTCGCATCCCAGGATGTCTTGTGGTCGAATTGGCCGTGCCAAGCACCCCGGCAATCGGATAGCCATTTACCACTGGACCGCGAATAAAAGGATCGCTCCTTTTTCATTGAGAACTCCGCGGCTGGTTTCTTCCCTGGCAGTGCAACGGACTCCTGTTTTCCTCCCTCAACGAGATCCTCTCTTCCCCCGGACGAAGCACCGACTTGCACCCGCTGCCAGGAGCAACTTCCCCCGCTGGAGCGTTCTCACCATTTTAAGGTACCGTATCCGCCAGGCCTCCCTTTCTAAAGATTGCTACAAGGTAACAATAACCCCTTAACCTTCTGGACTTGGCTGACCACCTTGACCCTCTAACTGGTCCCTTTCTTTTGGTCCAACTCTTTCTGAATCTTTTGCAAGACTTTTGGGCACTTTCAACCGTGTGACCTTGGACACATTTCGACCGGAGCCTCTTAAAATGGGTCGGGCCTTTTTAACTTTGACTGTACGGTTTTAACCTGCCTTCTTCTCCTACTGTGTTCTCCGAAAGTGTTGGGATCTGTTGCTATATTTGCGCTGCCTTTCTCTCCCTCTTAAACCAATTGATTAGAGTGCCATCTTTGTTGAGCGCTCACCGCTGTCTGAAAATTAATGTTGCTTTACTTAAGACTTGTCTAATAATCGTTGGAGGGGGGTGTATATCTTTTAGTGACCGTGTTTTTGAACTGCTTGATATTAGTGCCAGTGTGTTTAACTAGATGTGTGTTTAAATAAATAATTATATCTCTTTTACACCAAGCTCTGGTCAGTGTTTGCTTGTTCTACTGTGTTCTATTGACCTATTGTGAATACTCTGTATACTGCCTAACTCTTCTTGAGAGAAGTCAGATTGCTCAGCCACAGCTACCAGGTAAATCTGTGTGATACAGACTGCTACCAATTGGGTTTACTGCCAACCACCTGTAGTCTTAAATCTTTTGCAGTGGTCCCAGAGGGAACTGCACAGGTTTCTGCCTAACAGTTCTGTTTGCAAGATGCAATCTTTGATCAATCGGATTTGACAGTGTATTTCTCTTTGATGAGGGTGGCAAGTGCAGTAGTATTAGCAGTAATAGCAGCACCATCAACCAATGAGTCAGGCCATTGTAGTTTGTTCATAATCTGTTTGTATAGAGTGTCTTTGAGCACAGCTCGCAGGAGTTGTTTAAGGTCCCCAATGGTGTGGTCATAAAAGGCAATCACTGTATTCAAATGTTCCATGAAAGCAGTGGGGTTGTCAGGCAGTTTGGGAAATTGTTGTGCCATATGGTATCAGTCAGTGGAGATCCAGGGAGTGCAAATTCTCACAGGTTCCGCCTTGGTATTGGCCTAAGGGTAGGTGCTCATAGGCATAAGGGTGGTGACAGCACTGGAGGATGGTGCAGCATCCATAGTGTGCAGTGAGCGTGGCTTAAATATGGATGAATGTGACAATGAATATCTTGCCTAGTAAGTTGTCCGGGCCTGACAGAATGCCAAGCCCACAGTTTCAGTAAACCTGAATGCCATGGAGCCCACCATCTCCCTAGCAGATCTGACTGCACTCATTTAGGATCTTAGTGCAGAACTACATGCTGAAACCAGCCGAAATGGCGGTGCTCTGCCAGCGCGTGAAAGCACTGCAGGCGCAAATCAAACTCCTACCACATCTGGAGGTTATGTCCACAAAGAACCTGCATGGAGGGTGGGTAGGAGGATATCCGATACAGGTGCATGTCGCAACTCTGTTCCCTTTAGCTCCACCAGAGCGGTTCACAGCAGACCTGCAGAGGTTTCCAGTGTTTATGAACCAGTGTTGTTTTCACTTCATCTGCCGCCCGGTGGCTTTACCTAATGATAGCACAGAGGTGGCATTTGTCCTTTCATAAATAGGGGGACATGGAGCAGACTGGCCTATCCCCTTGGTGGAAGCCAAGGAACCTGTATTACAGGATTTCAGTACATTGCAGAAGGAACAGGAAAAATTGTTTCCCAGAAGAACGCACACTCCTGCACTGGATAACCAACTCTTATCGTTTCGACAGGGATCACAAAACCTGCTACCTTCAATTGCTTCAAATCCTTGGTGGCGCAAACACATTGGCCAGACAAGAAAAGAACCTCAATTCTTTGGGGTGGATTGAGGGTAGAACCTGGCACAAGTCGTGAACCTATCAGAGAATTGCTCAGAGTACATAGACCTTGTGCTCCAGTTAGACAACCGGTTAGCATTGTGAGAAACCTGAGGGTGTTCCCACTCCTACTCCCCCTGGATCCTCTTCTCTGGTGGCCAGGTTATGGCAATTGCTTTTAGATCCTGACCCTGGGGGTAGATAAGCGGGGGAGGATCACCTGGGTTGAGGGTTCTTGTGGATTGGGAGTGGGGATCCCACAGGCGAGACAGGGTATCCCCCTTTCCCTATTGACGACCAACCTAAGCCCCCCCCCAGCCTTTATAGGCTACTGTAAAACCTCTCCTCTCATTTCCCCACTTTCGACCACAGGCAGTACTGGGACGATGAAGAGGCGGCTAAGTGTAATGAACACTACAACCTAATTTCACCACTCTGGTACTAGGACGAAGAAGATGCCTGCAGAGTGCTTTGAAAGTCAGGCATGTCCCTTTAACTATGGTCAGGCGAACCCAATTGGGAATCCACACCTGCAACCTGTTAAGTGGTTGCAGGTGTATAAAGGGAGATCAGTGGAACAGCAGGGAGAGCAACAGGGAGGCTGTGTGGGAGAGACAAGCCGGGGACCCGTATCGTGAGGAGGCAGCCGTGGTGAGACCTGAGAGGAAGCCAGGACCCTGGCAGATGTCCCAGACAAACCATGGAGCCAAAGGCAAGTCAAGCCGTTGCGCTGCCACAGGCGTGGGAGCTTCTGTTACCCAGAGAAAACTGCTGGATCTGTGAGCAAGGAAGGAGAGAGAGAGGATGCTGTCCATGGCTATGGGGGAGAGCAGAGCTGCTGGCGTGGGCATTGAAGTTCCCAGAACGTGAGGGGGCTCCCGGAGACCAGCCCACTCACCTGTGAAGCAGAATAGAAGCCAGAAGCACCTGGAGTGTGAGCGGTGCCCGCAGAGACCAGCCTGCTCGCCTGTGAAGCAGTACAGAAGCTGCATAGCCACGGAAGGAGGAACTCTGAGGACTGGTGAGTGGAAAGAGATGTCACTCAAAGCCGGGGCGCTCCTAGGGGCTACGCATGAATATCAAACTACTTTATGACATATATTGATTCTGTACTGAATGAACACCTGAAGTTAAGTTAAAGTATGCATATTGAATCACGAACTGAATGAAAACTCAAAGAGTTAAATCATGCACATTGAACATCGAACTGAATGAAATCTTGAAACAAAGGGAAACTGCACACGTTGAATATTGAATGAAACATTATGCAACAAAGCTAATAGTTGATGAAAGCTAAAAGGGAAAGTGCCCCTTTCAAAGCAACCTATGGAAAAGAGCGCAAGTGTGAAAGAGTGTGACAGAAAGGTGGGGAATACGTAAGACCACCTCGAAGCGAACTCTTATGAATGGATACAGTGCTGAAAGTCCAAAGACTGGCAAGAGGTGCGTGACACATAATGGCAAAGCCAAGAGGATAACCAGGAGAAGACCAGAGAATGTGAACCTGTATGTAAAGCCAAGAGGCTGACAAAGAAAAGCAAGGTGAAGGTGAATTTGGACACAGGGGCAAATACAGAAATACTTGTGTGCGCAGAAGAACCTAGAGTTCCTGGTTGCGTGACCTGTGATGGGTGGACCGTGTGGTCCGACAACTGCGCCTAGACCAGAGAGCTCTGAATTGTGAAAACCAAAGATATTGTGAAATATACCAAGAAGGAACAGTATTAGTAAGCTGGTGATGCAAACCAGAAGGAGGGTCAAGTTGTCCTGGAGTTGTGTTGAACTTTAAAAGACTGAAACAAATATCAGTTGCTGCTTTGAAGTCTTGGGGAAGGGAACCCTGAGTCCAGAGGAACAACAAATGCTGTATTGAGGACCGAGCCTCAAGACCCTTTTCTTTTGAACTGTTTTGCTTGGAACATGGGGAAGGGAACCCCAGGATTATGCGGATCTGTATTTCCTTGAAGATGAGAAAGGTAATCTTGAGACTTTTGTGGAACTTCCTTCAACTTGGATAAGGGAAGCTGAAGAGGAAGCTAAGAGCTGGAAGAAGCTCTGACTTTGTGTTGAGCACCATTTCTTTGATTATTGGCCCTCATTACAACCCAGGCGTTAAGGGGTTAACGGCGCCATAAAAGGTGGCGGCGCCGTTAAACCCTTAATGCCTGATTACGAGGTCCCTTTGCGGGTGGTACTTTAACGCCTGCTTTTAGCAGGCGTTAAAAAACCAACCCGCAAAGGGACCTTGGTGCTAAGTACGGTGCCGCAATTTGCGGCACCGTACTTAGCGCCTTCCCCATTCCCATTGAGCCCTATGGGTCAAAAATGGGAATGGGGAAGGGCCATGGCGGCATGGGGAATTACCGCCCCGCCAACCTTGGAATGGGCCGGTAATTCCCCATTCCGCCATGGCGGAGTCGGTAAGTTACCTGCATGGACCATGGTGCTATTAGCACCATGGTCCAACGCCTGGGTCGTAATGAGGGCCCTTGACATCCCTACAAGTTGTTTAGCTTTAGTTGTGGGGGCAAGGATAGGTTTTGGACACACACAGGGTCTCATTACGACTTTGGCGGTAGCCATACCGCTATTGGTGGCTTGGCTGCCGCCGAAATCGGGTCCGGGTCCGGGTTCCCAGAATGGGGAATTACTGGACCATTCCGAGTTTGGAGGGCCCGGTAATTCCTCCCTCCAGGAACCCGGAGCCCGGACCTTCCCCATTCCCATCTGAGCCCCAATAGGGCTCAATGGGAATGAGAGAGGGTGCAAACAACGGGCCGATTACGAGCGGCCCATTGTTTGCTCCCTCTTCCCCTCGCGGGACCCGGTAAGGATGCCTGGTTTGACCAGGCGTACTTACCGGGTCCCGTGAGGGGAGCTTGTAATGAGGCGGAACGGGTTTAACGGGTCCGCCTCCTTTAGCAGAGCCCGTTAACCCGTTCCACCTCACTCATAATGAGGCCCACAGACTTTTAAGTTGAACCCTTTCACTCAAACTTTCCTTATTTTCGTTTAGGTAGGGAAATCCCACCTTAGCATAGGGCACGTTCGGCCTTCCACCATCCTTACCTTTGCTTTAACAAATCATTTTGTTTTGAACTCTGAATCTGTTGTCTGTGTCTTGCTTCATGATGCCTTCACAGCGGAGAGAAGAGCTGACAGTGCTCGCTGTGAGCCTCGGCCCCTTTACGTCAGACCAAAAGAAGGAGTAACCACATCTATCAGGACAGAGGGCTCTGAACCAGTGCAGATCAGGGGCCTCAGAAGACCCCTCAAGAAGTAAGAAAGGGACAGGCACTGCCTACATCAGTTATGTTTATATGGCAGAAAGTCAGGTCACTTCCTACAGGAATGCCCAGCAACACCCAAGAGCGGGCGAAGAACCTTGGGAGCAACAGAAAAGATCTGACTTTTAGGTGGTGGTGGTGGTAGTACTGCAGTTAAGGTCATAGGTGGCTGGTTTGATAGCTATTGAAGGCAGAGCTCCTATCAGGGTATAGGAGATAAGAGTATTCAGAACAAATGCGGTCGGAATCTTGGGAGGTAAAGTATTGGCATAGCTGGGGTAGAAGAATCCACAGGGGAAAGGATGGGTGACACTGGGAAAAAAAGAGCCATTGATTAGGAGGTCATAACAGCATTCAGCGAGATTTAACAGGACGGGGATGAAGGGAATTCCCCCACTGGCTAACATAGGAGTGTGGGAGCATACTTAACAATCTGAGGCATTCATTAGGTCAGCGTAAACCCAAGAGAGGTTGAGGAAGGTCGTGGTAGCTGGGTGTAGGATGGCGGATGTAGTGTGAGGCAGAGCGAATACCTTAATAAGGAACAGCAACATGCTGGCAAAAATGCAGGCAGTGAATGGTGAATCCATTGAAACATTTGTGTATAGGCGCTTTATAAATGCCATATCATATGAATAATGCAATAGCAGCGCTATTCAGGTTCACCCCAAAATATTGGAAATACTGAACAAGGGGAGCTGGGGTTGCAGGGGCTTAGCAATTTAGTAATTCAACCTTTCTGTATTTGTTTTTTTAACGTAGATCCACGTTATTCCTATCTTTAACAGTCCAACCCTACAAAGATCGGGGCATTGTGCCCAAACGTTCCACACAGTGTCAGTCGCTACAGCACCCGGTAGACAGGAGAGATGATGATGCAAATGTTCAGGATCCCGCAACAATAATGAGGACAGACGCATAGACCTAGAAGAAATCAGTCTGTAGCTCAATAACTGCAGAACAATTCCTACAGCCGAGGCACTGGGCATATTCAGCTGGCCCCTAGCCTCCTCAGGCTGGAGAGCTTATGCACATACACTCCAGTTGCACAGCATTATTGTGGCTACTTGATGACAAAAACCTTTGAGAGCGAGGGGCCACCCATAGGAGACAAGTGTAGCAAAGCTTTGAACACAATGGGCCACTAGTAGGAGACAAGTTTAGCAAACTTTTGAGAGCAATGGCCCACCCATAGGAGACAAGCGTAGCAAACCTTTGAGCTCAATTGGTCACCTGCTGATGTCAGGTGAGGTTGTGGCCACACTCCACAAGTTGTTCCTCAGGACCGGTAGCAGAACATTGTCGTCGAGGAGTGCTGGATGCAGAGTCACCAGGGTTTTAGCTGCTGGGACCCCAGTGGACAGCTGAAGAATTGACCCTTCCAGCGAGGATGTAGGGAAGATTTTCGATGATGCACTTTCCGCACCACCCAGTCTCCTGGCCGGAGGCTGCTGCACCGTATTTTAGGCAGTCGAGGAAGGGCTTCTTTGATTTGCTGGAAGTGAGAACTGCAACAAGGATTAGTCTTTTGCAATAGAAAATGTGAATCCGCATAGATAGTGGCTGTGCGTTGTATGCAATGGCGGAAACCTGTGTGAGGGCAATGAGTTCAGCAACTTGCGCTGATCATACTGATGGAAGCTGAAATGCTTCTAATACTTCAAAGGAGGTTCAAACTGCAAAGCCTGCTTGGGGAATACCTGTGGAATTTCTAAGACAAGAACCATCAACAAAAAGAATGAGATCTTGTTGGGGCGGGAATATCCTTGAGGTCAGATCTTGGTGATGATACAACATCAACCACTGCAAGGCAGTCATTCGGGTGTCCGTTTTCAAATGTAGGTAGCAGGGCCGCAGGGTTGAGTGGGGCGCATCTGATGAGAGCGATGTTGGTGGCAGAGAGGAGCAGTTTTTCAGATTTGGTGAGATGTTCAGCAGATAGCTGTTGGGTTTTCTCCTTGAGGAGGAGTGCTAATACAGATTGTGCCACTGCTATGTTTATGTGGTGTGCTAAGAAAATTGTAATGCTCACCTTCTGTCTCCACGGGGGCGCCTCTCGATAACCGGGAAGTTCTTCGGAACCCTTCGTTTGCCCCTGGAATAGGTAGAGGTAATACTGGAAGACAGGAGGGGCGATTTAGAAACTACTCCTTCTTCGAGACCCTCCACCCGGGTTTCCCCGTAGTTTCCCCCAGTGATGGCTCTCACCTTGTATAATATAAAGATGCGCTCTCCGTCCTGCCACGCTGGGCAGGGGCGCATCGATGTGGCACCGTATCGCCGAGTTACTTCACTGGGGAGGGCTGGAGTTCATGCCAGCTGCAACTCCTATCCAGGTAAGTATTCAGGTGAGTCTTGATTGGTGGAACAATGTCTTTGGGTGGAGTTTTGCCGTGATGAATTCGCTGGTAGTAACCTTCTTACTATTTCTGCAGGTGATGATGCTGCGAAGTAGCCGAAGGCGAGTCCGAACAGGTAAGTGAACGCCAAGTGGCGCGGAAGCGTCCATGCAAATGGCTAACCTGTGATTTTCTTTATCTTGCAGGCCAGGGCGGCCCAGAGGTGAATTGTTCTCAGAAATCCAGGAGGAGAGGGTACTGCCCAGGCGGTGGATGCAGCTGTGCAGGGAAGGATGAAGACGAGACTGGTCTTGGAAGTCGACAAAGCCGGAGGACACCGTCTAGCCGACGGATGCAGAGATGCAGGTAAGGATGAAGAAGAGACTGGTCTTGGATGTCGACGAAGCCGGAGGACACCGTCTAGCTGACGGATGCAGAGATGCAGGTAAGGATGTCGACGAAGCCGGAGGTATGCTGGACAGAACCAGATGAGCGTCACGCTGCTAAAACAGATTAACGCGAAGCGCGTGCCTCAAGACGGGCGTGGTTTAAATAGCAAGGCGGTCTCCCAGGTGTCTTTGGGGCGGGCCCCACCCTGGAAGCTAGACCGCAGGATGCAGTTCTCCTGTATTCCACCTGGGGGCGGCCATGCTGGTCCAATGCTCATTGAAACCCCATTCCTGCAAGCGTCTCCTATGCCAGCAATGCCAAGACTGACTCCAGGACATCCGAGGCGAGCCAAATGAGGTCCTTAAGGGCCTGTGACCCCTAGAAGGGGATTAGGTTGTGACAAAAATGTTGTCTGCTTTTATAAGGAGAAGGGCAGCGGTAGCTACCACTCTGAGACATTTGGGAAAGCAGAGCTACAGGGTCTAACTGTGAGCTAAAATAGGCTACAGGGTGTGTTATGTCCCCGCACTTCTGTGTAAGTACGCCTACCCCAAGTTTCTCATCACAGAACAGGGTAAATTACTTTGAGTAGTCAGGCAGGGTGAGGGCGGGGTCAATGGATAGGGCAGTCTTGATCTTGGAGAAGGCTATGGAAGCGTCAGGAGGCCATGTGAGCTTGTCAGGTTAAGAGTCATGTAGCTTCCTTTTTACATAGGTCCTACCATAGAGGCATAATCAAGGATCCAGGGGTGACAGAAATTTCTCATTCCTAATAAGGAGCATAACTGTCTTTTACTGGTGGCCATGGGGCATTGTAAGGTGCTGGAGACAGGAGAGGGGACAAGGCACTTACTAGCATGGGAAATGTTGTGTCCTAGGTAGCGAACTGTTGGGAGGCAAAGCTGCAATTTTGCCTTGTTAACTTTGGGCCTCATTACACGGAAGGCGGTAAGGGTTAACGGTCACCGGTAATGGTACCGGTGACTGTTAACCCTTACCGCCTTACTACGAGGTCCCTTTGCGGGTAGGTACTTTAACGCCTGCTGTTTAGCAGGCGTTAAAAACCAACCCGCAAAGGGACCAGGGTGCTAATTACAGTACCGCAATTTGCGGCACCGTAATTAGCACCTTCCCCATTCCCATAGAGCCCTATGGGGCAAAAATGGGAATGGGGAAGGGCAATGGGGGAAGGGGGAATTACTGCCCCGCCAACCTTGGAATAGGGCGGTAATTCCCCTTTCCACCAAGGCGGTGCCAGTATTTTACCGGCATGGACCAAGGTGCTTATAGCACCTTGGTCCTCCGCCTACCGTGTAATGAGGCCCTTTGTGACCTTTGGCTTGTAGGGCAGCGAGGAGCCCTTTGGAGTCGGAGAGGAAGTCCTTAAAAGAAGGTGTTGTTAGGAGTAAGTCATTAACATACTGGATCATTGTGGAGCCCCCTGGGAAAGTGAGATCCTAGAGGTCTTCTTGGAGAATCTGGGAGATGAGAGATGGAGAGTCAACATAGCCCATGGGAAGAGACTTGTAGGTGAGCTTGTGTTCCTTGTATGTGAAGGCAAAGAGGTACTGAGAGTTAATGTGGATGGGGACAGAGAAGAAGACCCAGGTAAAATCAATGCAAGTGAAAAAGTGGGCATCTGGCGGTATTCAGGAGAGAATGGTCAGGGGGTCTGAGACCACCGGATGTGAGGGTATTACGACCTTATTAAGGACGCTCAAATCAGGAGCAAAACAGAATTTGCCTGTGCCTTTTTTTCTCCAATAGGAGTATCGGAGTATTGCAAGGGGTAGTGGTATATTAGAGGATGCCCTGAACAATGAGGGAAGAGATGACAGACTTGATACCTTCCACTGCATTTAGGGAGATTCTATACTGAGGTACACGTGGCAGAGGGACCTCAGGATTAAGAGTAACTCAAACAGGTTTAGCAGACAGTGGTAAGAGATAAAGGAGAAACCCCGAAGGTGCACTCATAAAAAAAATAACTGAGTGCAGTTTCTATCTATTCTGTGTGGGGGTAACTATTAACAATCATGAGATAGAGACTGGTCTAACAGATTAGAACACTGAAGGATTTAACAACATGAATCTTTCAGTCTCATTAAAAACAACTTAATCAACAATACAGTAATGTATACACAAATCAAAGCATGATATACTAAAAAAAACATGATTTAAAAAAACCAAAACACCAGGAAAAGTTCACTGGTCCTGTTCATATACAGTTTTCCACAAGAATGGACTGGGTACCATAACATACAAGGTATGTAATTTGACTTTTTAACACTGTTGTATTCTGGTTAAAAATATAGGAAAGGAACCAGAAGTCCTTCATGAGCCCTAGTGCTGTTCTTGGGCATTTTAATACTGTATATTCATTTTACAGTTTGTATTCTCAACATGTTTCAGTTAAAAGGTACACTAATGTAGAACATTCATCAGGAATGGATAACCCAGCAGTTAGAAGCATGTTGTTACGCTGTGGTGCTTGAAGTGGTTTGTACATGGGTTTTCTAATAATTATTCTTGACCTGTCAGACAAAACAGACATAGAATAGAGTAAGCTTGTGTTCCCAATTCCCTATATTTGCTCAATATATGAGTACAAAACCTCTGTAGCTTGATAATTACCTGCATTGGTATTCTTGAGGGCGAAACCACTGAAATTAGTGGTAGTCAGGACTTGGGTAGGTCCTTCGCAGTGTCTAATTAGTGGAAAAAGCATAAGGGTATGCTTTTATTATCACTTAAACAAGCCACGTAGGGTGAGTACCCCCATGCTACAACAGAACCTTATAATGAAGTTTATTAAAAAGCAAGACAAAGGGTCACCCACCACACATGTGTGTCGTGGGCAACCTTTCTTGTGTAGTTTACGTGAAGGCAATGCCTTAAAATATAAAATGGCTGGTAGAAACTTCTATATGCCTCTCTGATTCCCCCTTCTCAGTGGGACTTGGGTTTTTGCCGCAATCCTTAACTTGAGATACAGTATTGAGTGTAAATTCACAGGTTCTGGGCCTACTGTACCCTTGTGCGGAGATAGTGTGTCATGCAAATAGATAAATTCCCTTGCGGTTTTTAATCCTTACGCATGCGGTAGAAAAGTGAAAGAGGGCAAGTCTCGTATCAATCTGCGGGGCCAGGAAATATCCGTGCATAAGTGTGGTAGCTGAAATGGTAAGAAGCTGTGATCAGCGTTCATAGTCTCGCTTTGTAAATGCTGGGTTGCTGAATGCGGATGGTTGTATATCAATACATAAATGGGCAGAATCTCTTACCTAACTGTAGGTGCCATATCGGGCTTGCCCTGCGTGTACAATAAACAGGTCGGTTACAGCTGTAGCAGGGGTCTGCATGTCCACCTCCTCCGGGATTGGCATTGGTTGCTAGGGCAACAATCTTCGTTTCAGCCATATTATGTCCTAGCTCTTTGTTCCTAGCTGGGATCCCAATGTGGGTGCCATCTTGGAACAGCATTCGTCCTATTGAAAAACCTATCTCGTATGGTTCATTTGGTGCCAAATTTGTATTGTGAGTCACAGTGTAGTTCGTATAGATAAAATGTACCACAAAGATTGAACGTATGTACTGTATTGGAGTCCCTATGTATTAGTTCAGGCTGTCATGAAAGTGTGGTATAGTCTCAAATGCATGAGACAGTGGTAGGCTCATGCAAAGTGGTGGAACCTGTGCAGTGGGTTGAATGAGATGCTTGGAAGTAGTGGTAGTCCAACGTGGTTGAGATTAGCCCTTTAACCCACATATTGGCTCTAATGTCATCAGTCCTTTATCTTGTGCCATTCAATGGCCTTGTTCAATCTGTGTATATCGCTGCCTATGATGTAGGTCATTTCTTGTTCCTTTTTCAGCAGTAGGTTTTCCATGTGCACAGAATTGTCCCCCTGGAGGACTTGGAGGACTGTCCAGGTGAAATCTTCATGTCCATGGTTCTTATCCATGAAGTGCTTAACCATCGGTGCCTTTTCTACTTATTTCTTTAGGCAACTCCGGTGTTCCATTATTCTAGTCTTTACTTTTTCGATTTGTTTTACCCACGTATGGGTGTCCACAGGGGCATTTGATCAAGTAGATTACATGATATGTGTTACAGTTGGAGAAAGTTCTTTGTATCCATTTTTTGTTAGTGCCAATGTCGACCTCGTTGCTTTTTATGGTCATTTTACATACCCCGCTAATTCTGCATGGATAGTGTCCTTTGGGTTTGTCTATACCCCACAGTATGGTATTACTCTGGCACGGGTCCCTGGTGGGTTTGAGTGAGCTGCGGTTCACTTTGTTGCCATTGGAGGTGCTCTTCTTGTATGCAAAAATGGGGCTGGCCAGGGGTTTCTTGGAGGTGTTGAGAACCCTCCAATGTTTCTGAATAACATTTATAATTTTTCGGTTTATATCAGTGAAAGTACTGACACATACCAATCTTTCCTCTGGTGGTTTGGCTTGCTTTCTTTCCAGGAGGGCTTCCCTGTTGTTGTTACTTGCCCTCTTCACTGCTTTTTTAATCTTTTTTTAGGGTATCCTCTTTTCTGTAATTTGGTGGCATGTGCCGCCCAGAGGGCAATGGGTTATTAATCGATAAGGTGTCTGTGTAGCTTGTGCGGGGGAGTGAAGAAGGCTCTGGAGGAAGCTCTGGTTAAGTGGGTTGTTGGAAGAGAAACAAACATTCAGCTTGCCTAGATTGTAGATCCTCTAGATACATACCATCAGGTGAACAATAAATGGTACAATGTATTTTGCACAGCAGAACACTACCCCATAGATTTGCAGGCAAACAGGGGCTCAACAGAAAGGCATGGTGTTCAGTGATGGGACCAATGGAAACAGACAATTCATTTGATACTGGATGTGGAATAGTGGTGCCAGATATCCCCATAGCATTGACAATTTCCTTAGACACATCAACATTTGTAAATTCAGCTGCTCCCAGCGAGGAGCGCTTGGCACCAGGCGTCAATCAAACCCTTCAACCATCTTCCTTGGATGTCACATTTGAGATAGGGACTGGACCGGTCCAGCAGGAGCAAAGCAGCAGACAGCACGCCAGGGTCCCTTTGGCAATGTCATTGTGGACCATAGGAGATATGCTTCTCCTGGTAGCCCCTGTTAGGAGATGGAGGAGGCGGAGGGGGTGGTGGTGGGGGTGTAGCGGGGCAAAGGTACTGTTAGAAGGAATTAAATCATTGCATGGAGTAGTGGGACCATATTGCCGCGGTCTGGCAGGTTTGGTAGGACATTGCTGGATGAGATGGCCTGTCAGCTCACAATATATGCAGAACGGTTGCCCTGGCAGGGGTTTGATGGGCAGGCAAAAATGGATGTGCAAAAGTCTGTTGTGGCTTGTGGCCCTGGTGAGAAGGTGGTCGAGGATTCTGTTGGGCATAGGGCTTGTGTGAGGTACCCAGAGGCAGTATTTTGTTGAGCATGCTGGATCTGCAAAGCCATGAGGCGGGTAGCTCCTTCTTGCTCCTGGCGTTTGAGCTTGTCATAGAAACGTTGGGCTGCTTGCAGTGCTTTTTTAATAGATTCAGCTTGCCACCCAATCTGCACACTCTGAATATTGTTAGAAATTACAGGAAGTAGGCCAGTCACGAAATGAGACACCAATGCAGGTTTAGCTTGTTCTCCAGCATTTGTAATACCAGAAAATATGGTAAAAGCAGCCAGTCAGTCTAGAAAGGTAGTCAGAGCGGGATTCACATTGGTTCTGTTTGCAAGGTGCAATCTTTGAACGATCTGATTCAACAGGATATTTCTCTTTGATGAGGGCTAGAAGTGCGGTAGTATTCGCAGCAATAGCAGCACCATCAACCAGTGTGTCAGACCATTGTAGTTTGGCCAGAATCTGTTTGTATAGAGTGTCTTTGAGCGCTGTTTGTAGGAGTTGTTTAGGGTCCCCAATGGTGGGGTCATAACAGGCGATCACTGTGTTTAAATGTTGCATGAAAGCAGTGGGGTTGTCAGGCAGTGTGGGGAATTGTTTTGCCATATGGTATCAGCCAGTGGAGCTCTCATAGGTTCAGCCTTGGTATTGGCCTGAGGGTAGGTGCGCATAGGCATAAGGGTGGTGTCAGCAGCGAAGGATGGTGCAGCATCCATAGTGTGCAGTGAGTGGGGCTCAAATATGGATGAATGTGACAACTGAATATCTTGATTAGTAAGTTGTCCTGGCCTGGAGTTAAAAGTGTAAGAGTTGGCCAGTGCCTACAAGTCATCAATGTAGTTTTGGCAAATTGAGTCAGACATTCACCTGTAGGATTGGGGGGTTGGCAGGGAAGTGGATGTAGATTGAGGTGGGAAGCGACTTGTTTCAGAGCAAGTCCAGGATGGTGTGTTGGTAGAGGCCGCTGGCTGCGGTGGAAGTGTAGGTAGGTCAGGGGAAGAGATTCTGTTAAATCGCTATTGATGAGTGGGACGGTGGTGGGGAGTTGTGGCGGATGGCTAGGCTGGCAGCTTGCTGTGGCTTGGGGGGTGGTGGGTCCCTCTGATGCAGAGGAGGTGGTGTGCCGCATTCTGATGAGGCAAAATGGCAGCAGTTTGTCTAATAGGTCAATAGGTGGTGCTGTAGGAACTTCTGAAGGGGAGTCTTTAATGGTGTCTGCAAAAAAACATGGGTAAAGGCCTGTTTTGCAAGTGTGTTTCTTGTTTGGCCGGCATTGGAGGCACGCTTGTATTGTTCTAACTCCTTCTCTAGCTTAGCCTGATCATGTAATCTAACAGTTGACTCCTTGAACCAAGCGAAATAGGCTGACCAATGACCATCATACACCTTAGACTTTCGGTGTCCAGTTAAAGGATCGAATACCAAAGGATCGACGCAATTTGACCTAAAACCAAAGGGTCGAATTTCTTTTTTTTAATATATATTTTTTGGGGTTTTCGTTTTGTAAAAAAAAGTGTTTTTTACCAAAAAAACAGGGGTTTGGTGGGGGGACCCCCCCAAAAAAAAAAAAAAAACATTCGACCCTTTGGTTTTAGGTCCTTTTGATTCGACCCTTTTGGCATTCGATCCTATGTTTTCGATCCTTTGACCTATAACCTAGACTTTCTCTGTTCCAAAGCATCGTGCAAAACAACAAGATGATCTGTCTGAAATGAACCATCAAGTGACAACTGAAACTCCTTTGAATCCGAGTCCAGAAATCCCTATCTTTCAAATATACAGGTGAATGCCCAATACGTTGAAAACATGAAGCCGGTATTAGTCCCTACTGCAATTGCAAGTGTAAGTGATGTGGATAGCCCAGAGCCGATGGCTAAATCTACAAATCAAAAGAGCGGGTAGACACAAAAGGAGGTAGGCCCGCAGGTACTGCCGATCAAGAGCGGTGGTGAAAACAACCTCCCAGCAATTGGTATTTACCAGTGGTGATGGCATAAAGACAAACCGGAGAGGTGGTACTCACAGGGAGACAGGTACCAGCACGAATTGATAGAGTTGCGGAATGTAAAGAGAAAGTTATACACAAAAAGGACCAGAGGAACTGCTTCCGAATTAACTCAGTAATCACATTTGGCACTTAACTCCCAAATGGCTAAGTGCCATCAGCATCACCTCTTTAGCAGAAACCAGAACACAGATATAGACCGCAATGCTCTGAGTGTTGGAGTAGACAAAGTAATGAAACAGAGGCCAATCATGAAGATTTTGGTTATACTTTTTTTCTTTTGTCAATCACGGCCACCCGCGCATGGTAGTAAAGCATGTAGGTATGTCTGTGCCCTAATTTGTCAGTACATGGAAAGGGTGCTGATGAATAGCAGCACACATTCTGGATAATGCCCACAAAAAATTACGAAGTAAACCTCTTAACAATGCCCAAAATAACTCAAGAAATAACACACAGAGTCACATAATTCATCATAAAAATTACAAGTAACATCAAGGGAATATGGCAATCTCCAAACAAGGTGGGTCTGCAGGCAACAATTAAAGACGTCTGGAGTAGGTGAAGGATATGTGTGGTAATAGCTGACCACATCGACCGTCAAATTGAGTGGCAAAGGCAAGCCATAGCCATGGAGAAAGTCAAAAATAAAACGGCGTAGGAGGATAAACACAAGGCAATACCATCAGCTGCTACCATTGAATGGCAGCCCCAGGAATGTACAACAGTCTTACAGGGAGGCAGCACTGCTGCTAATCTTAGGAGCCATGTGACAACACACATGGTCCCCCAAACTGTACCCCCATCCAGGTCACAAATAATGGCTATTTGGTGGCACACTGACTCTGAAGCTAACTCAATCTGGAGACAGTAGCATGTCCCAATAGTTTGCAAACCAGACATAGACTGATGTCACACGGGGGCCATTGGCCTGAATCACCAGAAAATCACGAAAAAATTGCAATGAGGATCACAGCATCATATTTAAACAGTGTGAACTACAAACCGAACAGCAATATAAACAGTAAAACCTCAAAGGACAAAACAAAAATAGAATTTAAACCATCACTGGTAAAACCGCAAAGAAGAGAAAAAAATGTAAATACTCTTCAGCAGCAGAAGAAGCAGTTCTAACATAACATAACATGACAAAATAGACAGTAGCAACACATATACGCTGTTAGCAAGAAAATCCCTCTACAATGTGCAGATCTTCATTGAAGGAAGAGCGATAGATACCCCATTTAAAACGACCAAATTAGAACTACACAAGGACTGCATTCTTTAGTTCAGTGCTCGTGATTTTATCTTTGTTTAATATTTGGGGAAAATATTGGCTTTGACTTGGGCTGCTGGCAGGCACCCTGCCAGTGCTTTTCTGTGTCTGCAGGGAGTTGCTCTGATACAGGGAAGAGGGGGGAGTCCTGGGCTGTGGCACCCTGACAGTGCTTCTGAATGACTGCAGGGACCTGCTGTAATAAAATATGGGAGATCTAACTTTTTGTGCTCAACATGTCTGCCAAACCGCTGTACTTGACACTTGTAACCCTATTGGTCTCTCAGCGCTGGCCTCAGAAATACCTACACACAGGAAAGCCTGTGGCACTGATTGTAATCGCGGGGACTCAATTTGAGCATATCATTGGAGCCAGCAAATAGCGCATAGAAGGAAGACAGACATGATGAATGTGACAGACAGCGCAAAGCAAAATAAAATACAAAATCTGCTGTGTAGCTATCTATTTAGAAACAGACAAATGCAAAACTTACCAGGAGGTCTAGGGAGAGTGACAGTGAATGCATGACCTGGCAAATCAACATTTGGTCAAAGAATAATGCAGTCCCAAGAAAACAAAGTGAAAGAAAATAAGACAAAGGTTGCATTTATCGATCAGTCCAAGGGCAGCAGGTCCACAGACGTGCGCTGCCCTGGAGAATATCTGCGGCCCACCTCTCGACCCCCAACTGCAGATTTGGCAACTTTGCAGTCAAAAGGTGTGCCATATTTATAAAAACGACCTCTGGTATGGTGAGGACCTTTGTGTGTACGGCTGTGCAGTTGTGGTGGTCGGGGGCAGCCCCGAGATCTCCTGCCAGGGACACAGCTCCATTCTGTGGTAGCCAAGATCAGGTTCCTTCCCCAAGGGGCCCCTCGGCCTCCCAGCAGCTCACAGAAAATAAGGAGATTAGACACAGCCTGCGCAGTAAATCAAGCTTCTTGTATTTAGATAGAAAATACACAACATACAGAGTTATTAGCTAATAAGCAGGAAAATACAGAAAGACAAGTGTCCCGGCAGCAGCAATCACACAGAGCTCTTCTGGGCCTCCCTTAGAGTGCAGGTTTTGCAGCCCATCATAAGCAATCACTAATATGCTATAGCAAATTCACAATGGGGGTGTTAATTGGCATAACATTAGAAGACATTTGGCAACATCTGTCAGTATCTCACTTTTTACCTTGTGACGAAGCCTTGCAGGGACATGAGCTGGGTACATTGTGTTGGACTATGGATAAGCGGCATTCGCAGAAACCCTACTGTTATCTACCATATATGGGCATTGCAGGTCTGACGTGTACCTGTGCCTTGTTACGGGGTTCAAATCAAATCTTCACTAGGAGGAGTCTGGACATGACCGCAGAGCGGAGTGCAGAGGGAGGCAGAGCGAAAGGCAACATGGAGGGTCTGAGGCCTACCTGTATGCAAGAGCCTAACGTAGCATACCCTAGCACTGATCACCAAAACTTGCAACTCTTCAAGTCGACAAGGGCATTGTCAGTGGGTAAGCTCAGATGGGCCCTCTTCTTCACCAATTTCTCTTTCCATATCATGTACCGAGCAGGTGTAAAAAATGGTAAGCCTGTTGCCCTGTCACGAACCAACATGAGCCCGGAGGAGGAAGAAGAAGCCAAGAAACCACCAGAACCTCTAGCCATCATTTCATTGAGCCATTTCATGGGGACAATAAGTACCTTAGAAGACCCAGCTTCCTTCTTGAACCAAGTTAAGGAGGCACTCTCTCCAGATACAAAACAGGGTGGCGAACACTGAATGGTACAGGGCCTCCCTTACCATGTAACAGCCCTATACCTTCCATCTGAAGCCCTGTGGAATCAGGTCTTACAGACACATCATGATTCACTCCTAGCCGGGGACCCTGGTGTCACAAAGACCATACATAAACATCAGGGTTCCTACTGGTGGCCCACATTCCACACAGACTTCTAGAACTATGTAAACATCTGCAGAATATGTGCACAATATAAGGTACTATGACAGAAACCACAAGGGTTACTTCAGCCACTGCTGGTAACCCGAGCCCTTGGAATACCTGGCATGTTAACTTTTATCGTAGAATTACCCAGGAGCAAAGGGTGTAATACCATAATCGTGGTGGTGGCACGATGGCACACTTCTTGCCTCACAAAGGAGTGCCCACTGCACAAGAGCTAGCAACCACACTCACAGGACAAGTGGTGAGATTACATGGGCTGCCGTCAACCATTATCACTGACGGAGGAAGTCCTTTTACATCCCACTTTTGGAAGGCCTTTTGTTCCGCAGCCCACATTGATTCGAGACTCTCCTCCAGCTACCCACAGACCGATGGATAAACTGAAAGTGTTGGACAGGCCCTTGAGCAGTATTTGTGCTGTATGTTGGTCAAACCAATACCCTCCCTGCTCCCTTACTTTCTGTATGGTTGGGATCTGGTGGCTTCACTACACACACAGAACATAGTTTTACTGATGCAACCCTCTGAAACCTCGCCCAGGAGGGAGCCCTTTGGTTGGTGAGTACTGTCAGGGCCACCCCCGTAGGGCTTGTTCAGCTGGGTACATCACTCACCCAGACACACACAGACACAATGCACCACTTAGGCACAGTTAGTAAGGGCTCAGAAGGAAAGTAGGGCCAGAAACTACAACTCACAGCAGCTATTGCATTCCTTTGGAGGCCATGACACCCACAAGGCTATATAAGACACGCCTTCCTCAATTCCCATGCTTGGCGTTGCCTACTGTCATAAGACTTACCCACATCATCAGCTTGCTTTTCTTATCCACTCTCCATGATCTTTGTGAGCCTGCAATCAGGAAGAAAAAACATTGTTAGTAGAACTTACCTGCGCCTCCAATCTCTGCCGCCCTGACCCTCAAATCACTCCCTGCATTCTTCTGCAGTTGCACCCGGCACGGTCTGCTCCATTGCTAACTCGAGGGCTCTTTTTCGCATACCACTATGCTTAATGCAATCCCTGCCTTGTGCTTTAAACTGGAACCCACAAGGAAAGAATATCTTAGCTGTCAACAGGAATCTGTAGTGCCATCCACAGCAACCCGGGAGAGCTGCAATAAACACAAGAAAACCTGATTAACACATGTGTGAGAGTAGAAAATAAGCAGAGAACAAGAGAAAACTTCAATCATCAGGCATTGAACATTAAAGACCCCTGCAGAAAAGGGAAATTGCGCACAGAATAACCAGCTACAATGTTGTAGCTTGTATTGACAAGCTACAAGTGTTGGTGTGGTAACCATCCACAAGTCATCCTGAAGTGGCCAGACTACATTGGTACTGCCATTGCCTACATAACTGGTTGGAGGAGTTGACAATTGCCTGCTCCTACACTGATGTGTTCTCTGTCAGGTAATTAGCTCAAAAACACACTTTTTAGACTAATGGGGTCTTGTCCCTGACAGTTCCCCTAGTATTATGAGCAGTTTCCTTTCCACATCACAGGTAGAAAACCTTTCCCTGTGACCACACTGACAAGAAATGAGGGTGAACAGGAATGCTAAGGAAACTGCATCTGAGCTGAATACAATCAGTCGCCCAACCCAAAATTGATTATTGAGTCTGGCAATTGCATATATTGGGGGTGCAGTTAGCAAGCTTTGTGAGAAAATTCTCCCTCTCATGTTTTGACAGCACGTAAGGTAGTGCTGTGGCCCTGGAGAAAGTGGGCAAACTATTATACCACTGAAACCAGTCGGCCTGGTTTGACCTTTGTCTGTAAGCAATAGACCACTTGGTTGATCCAAAGGCCTTATTGTAGAGGATATTTCTATTCTACTTCAAATACGATAAATAATTGAGAGTACATTACCTCCTGTAATGTCAAGTTCGCACACCAATTAAAAACGGTCCACCAATTTATGAGACTCTTTTTAGACATTAATATTTTTTATATGCTTTTTTATACATTTTGGTTTAAGACGCTCCGCAAAGAAATTGAGTAAAGTATAACAGGTTTCATTTGCAAGGCACACGACACACAATCTAATATTGAAGATGTGTGTTTTTTAGAATAAATGTTAACAGTGATTGTGACAAAATAGCGATAGGGCAAGCTCTTGACCTATCCCCTCACCCTAGATAAGCGGCCCATCAGGGACCTAGGGACAGCCATCACATAAGGGTACAGTTAGATCTGTTGGAGGGCAAGTTATTTTAGAGTTACACTACTGGTAACGTTAAAAAGAAAGTAATTTCAAATAGTAACCTGATGCTTCATTGTGTGACAAGGTAATTAGATCAGCCTGAGGGAATTGTGCGCAAGCACCTTGAAGCGTCTCTCTTGTGCGAGATGGAATTAACAATAAAGATCTCAGACCAAACAACCAGACAAACTCAAAGAATATGGCAAAGTACTACTTTATTCTCAGTTTAATAAAGCAGGGTCAACTAACTGACAGAAGGATGCTTGCACACTCACACACAAACACAAACCTCATTACACAGAGGTCTTATACCCTATTAGG